>NC_041386.1:101901879-101920044 GCF_002162155.2 Triticum dicoccoides
TTCAATTTCAAAAAATGGAGGAGTTCAATATTTATCACAAGAACTCGAATTTTTTCCATCACTGATGAATAAACCAAGAAGGTAAGTTCGAAATAACATAGAAGTTGTACAATGTTTATTACAAACTATGATTATTTTCCCATTACAAATGAATAACACCAAGAAGTCCAAATTGAAAATCCAAGAAGTTCAATTTTAATAACTAGAATAGTTCCATGTATATGAAGAACCCAGATTTCCAAACTGAAAATACCAAGAAGTTCAATTTAAAATAGAGGAGTAGTTTGATAACTCAAATTATTACCGTTTCAAAGAAAAATATAATTATGAAGTTCAATTTAAAAAAAAAATTGATGCTTATTTAAAAATATATTTCATTTCTAAGAATATGACTAAGAAGTTGAAATTAAAATAACAGAGAAGTTTGAAGTATATATAAAAAAACTCAGATTTGTTGCAAGAAGTTCACGTGCACCTCCGTGCACGGTTCAAAATTTATATTGCGGGGCGTCTGACCTCCTATTACATGTTTTAAAATGGCAAAAAATGACTTCCGACCTTCAATTGCGTGTAATTCGACGTATACACAAAGATGCGACAGAAGTTTATAGTCAAAACAACGAGAAGTTCAAGTACTGCAATGAATGCATTTTCAGCTGAGAAATAAAAATATAAAAAAATAAAATCTTAAAGGTTTGTTGAAAGAAGTTCAAGTGCTTTGTTCGGGGAAGTTCAAAAGTTCTTGTGAGAGAGGTTCACCTTGTATTTCCATGTTCGAGAACACAAAAAAGAAATTATTTTTTGTGTTTTAAAATAATTATGTCAATCCACAAAGAAGTTCAGGTTATTATTTGGGAGCAATTTTATTTCAAAAAAGAAAATAAATAATTCAAATTATAAAAATGGAAAAAGTTCATGTACTACGTGATGTGTGTTTAATATGAGAAAAATGAATTAAAAGACAGGGTCCAATTTTTTTGTTGTTATAAGTTCATGTCCTCTGTTGGAGAAAGTTAAAGAATTTATTGTGAGAGAGGTTTGTACAAAAAGAATATTATTTGTGTAACATTGACAAATGGATGGAAAAATTACAAATGAAAATACGTCACATAAGTTCAACGTGAAAACAGCAGGAAGTTCAACTACTACATTGAATGAATTTCAGATGAATTTTCTTAAACCGTCACGAGTATGAAAAATGATCAACGCAAAAAAGTTGTGTGTTTACAGCAGCTTTCCATCGGTATATCGTTTGCTCAATTCCGGTGAGTGGATGTAGAGCTACGACCAAAAAAAGCACGTGAAAAATAGAGTGAAGTTCAAGTACACATGCCGAGAAGTTCAAGTTCTTCACGTGGTGCATTTTCGAAGAATCTCTTTCGCGATAAAGGCAGAACGAATGATCTCTCCATTTTTGAAATTACATAAAAACGGCCAGGAATCAGAGAAAACTATCAACATGAAAAAGTTCGCATTTTTCGTAGCTTTCCAACGGTATATTATTTGCCCAATTCCGATAAAGTGTGTAGAAATTACGGCGAAAATACATTTTAGCCATTTTCAAAATTGACTTAAAACAGTAAAGAATTGGGAGAAACAATATATACCAAAAAATTTCGCATTTATTCAAGCTTTACAACGCCGTATGACTTGCTGCATTCGGACTTACGGTTAAAAAATTAGCTCGAAAATACGAAGTCGGTGGAACTTGTACTGTTTTCTAAATTCCTTTTAAACTGTTCAAAATTAGAAAACACTTTTTACATGAAAAATTAGCGTATTTTCATAAGCTTTCCAACGCCATATCTCTTGCCTCAATTAGATTACCCGTTTAGAAATGACTTCAAAAATACGAACTCGGTTGTTCGGTTTGTGAAATTTTATGATTTTCCAAATTACTCTTTAACCGTAGGGAATTAGAGAAAAGTTTCAACGCGTGGAAGGAGCGGTTTTGCAGCAGCTTTCCAACGCCATATTATTTGTCTCATTCTGATAAACGGTTTTGAAATGCTATCGAAAATATGATTCACGTTTTTTGTATAAAGAAAAAACGGTTTTCAAAACTGCTCTTAAACCGCTTACATTTTGCTAAAAATTTAACTTGGATCATGATACTCGTATCCATAGCTTTCTAACAGTATATCGGAAGCCCCATTCGGGCAATGTTTGCGGAAGTTCAACCTAGCACTAGGGGAAGTTCAGGTCGAACAACTCAGGCAGTAAATTTGGCACAAAGGCATGTTTCATCACAACCAGAGAGCAAATCCGCCAATGAGCGAGATTCCTATTTAAAACGGGCATTTAGTTGCTAAAAACCGTTTGTAGATTACACTTACATCACATAGAACATGACTGACCAAAAAAGTTCGCGCGGGGAGACACTGTTGAGAAGATAGGCCAAAGGTCGGGTTCTTACAGAGGGAAGTTCAGGCATGTAACTCAGGACGTTCATGTTGTGATCAGAATAATATTCTAATCCCGTGACCAGAATAGTGTTTATGTATGTATGTATGTATGTATGTATGTATGTATGTATGTATGTATATATATATATATATATATATATATATATATATATATATATATATATATCTGTGTGTGTGTGTTGTTCTGTATGCAATTCCATCGCACAGCACACACGTCTTATTAGCAGTAATCGTCTGTGTTATTATCGGTATTCACACACATTTCTGATTACAGACCTGTTTGTCGCGTATCACACACATCTTGTTCATCTGAACCATTTCTGTTCTCATGTCTCAACGCAAACAGTTCATCCAAGTGAACCGCATGCCGTATATCGCACACACCTTTGATCTGGCTGACCGTTTCCATTGTGTTGCCGAATCACAAACAGTTCATCCGAGTGAACGGTATGCTATACATCGCACACACCTTCATCTGGCTGCCCGTTTCTTTTGTTCCTCCTCATCGCAAACAGTTAATTGAGATGAACCATATGCCCTGCATCGCACACGCAACTAAAATCTGAACCGTGTTTGATGCATCCTCCATCGCAAACGTTTTGCGCCTTTTTTGACGGGTTTTTTACACCACCGTTTCCGATTATGGCATCACACACAGTTTCGTCGAAGGGTCTGTGATCATAGTGTTGCGTTAGCAGCATCCTGCAGTAGTGTAATAGTGTTGGGTTGTCTCACAACAAGCACTTTTCTTTAATGTCTTTTTAGCTAGGCATGATGATTTCAATGATGCTCACATAAAAGTAAAGAATTGGAACATAATGGGAACATAATGAAGTATATGACTAGTACATTTAATCCTAACCCACTTCCTATGCATAAGGATTTTGTGAGCAAACAATTTATGGGAACAAGAATCAACTAGCATAGGAAGGCAAAACAAGCAATGCTTCAAAAGTTTCAACACATAGAGAGGAAACTTGAAATTAGTGAGATATGTAAAAGCATATGTTCCTCTCTCATAATAAGTTTCAGTAGCATCATGAATGAATTCAACAATATCACTATCACATAAAGCATTCTTTTCATGATCTGCATGCATAAAATCTCCACATAAGCAAATTTCTTCTCATTCATAATAGTGGGAGCAAACTCAGCAAAATAACTATCATGTGATCTTGATTAGCATAATCCAAATGGAAATTAAAATCATGATGGAAAGTTTCATGGTTATTATTATTCTTTATAGCATACATGTCACCACCAGAATCATCATAGTTAGGAACTTTGTTTTCATAATCAATTGAAATCTCTTCCAAGATAGTGGAATCATCATTAAATAATGTTACGACCTCTCCAAATCCACTTTCATCATTGTAACCATCATAAATAGGAGGCATGCAATCATTATAACAAATTTGCACATCAAATCTTGGGGGGCTAAAAATATCATCTTCATCAAACATAGCTTCCCCAAGCTTATGGCGTTGCATATCATTAACATCATGGATATTCAAAGAATTCAAACTAGCAATATTGCAATCATGCTCATCATTTATGCCAAGCATTTTATTGAATTATTCTTCTATCAATTGAGCATAATTTTCATTTCCATCATTTACAAGAAAGACATGATAAAGACGAATAATATGAGGCCACCTTAATTCCATTTTTTTACAGTTTTCTTTTATAAACCAAACTAGTGATAAAACAAGAAACTAAAAAATTCAATTGCAAGATCTAAAGATATACCTTCAAGCACTCACCTCCCTGGCAGCGGCACGGAGTTTTGTAGGACAGTAGCAATTTTCCCTCAAGTGGATGACCTAAAGTTTATCAATCCGTGGGAGGCATAGGATGAAGATGGTCTCTCTCAAACAACCCTGCAACCAAATAATAAAAAGTCTCTTGTGTCCCCAACACACCAAATACAATGGTAAATTGTACAGGTGCACTAGTTCGGTGAAGAGATGGTGATACAAGTGTAGTAATGATAGTAGATATTGATTTTTGTAATAGTAACAATAAAAAACAGCAAGGTAACAAGTAACAAAAGTGAGCACAAATGGTATTGAAATGCTTGAAAATGAGGCCTAGAGTATGTGCTTTCGCTAGTGCAATCTCTCAACAATGCTAATATAATTGGATCACATAACCATCCCTCAACATGCGATGCAGAATCACTCCAAAGTTCTTATCTAGCTGAGAACATAAGAAGAAATTGTTTGTAGGGTACGAAACCACCTCAAAGTTATTATTTCTGATCAATCTAACCAAGAGTTCGTACTAAAATAACCACAAGTTATCCTTTCCGATTGCTCTATCTAAGAGTTCATACTAAAATAACACCTTATAATACACATCAACCAACTCTAATGTCACTTAGATACTCCAATGTCACCGCAGGTATCCGTGAGTTGATTATACGATATGCATCAAACAATTTCAGATTCATAATACTCAATCCAACACAAAGAACCTCAAAGAGTGCCCAAAGATTTCTACCAGAGAAACAAGGAAGAGAACGTGCATCAATCCCTATGCATAGCTTACCCCAATGTCACATCGGGAATCTGTGAGTTGAGTGCCAAAACACATATCAAGTGAATCAATATGATACCCCATTATCACCACGGGTACTCATAGGAAGACATACATCAAGTGCTCTCAAATCCGTAAAACTATTCAATCCGATAACATCGAAATCTCAAAGGGAAAACTCAATTCATCAAAATAGGATAGAGAGGGAAAAACACCAAATAATCCAACTATATTAACAAAGCTCGCGATACATCATGATCGTGCCAAATCAAGAATAAGACAGAGATAGAGAGAGAGATCAAACACATAGCTACTAGTACAAACCCTCAGCCCCGAGCAGTGGACTACTCCCTCCTCATCATGGTGGCCGCCGGGATGATGAAGATGGCCTCCAGTGGTGATTTCCCCCTCCGACAGGGTGCCAGAAAAGGGTCCAGATTTGTTTTTCGTGGCTACAGAGGCTTGCGGCGGTGGAACTTATGATCTAGGGTTATTTCTAGGGGTTTCTGTATTTATAGGTTTTTTGGCGTTGGAATCACGCGAAGATGGCCTCAGGGGGGCCCACTACTGACCCCTGGCGCGCCCGGGTGCCTTGTGGGCAGCAGGGGCCCCTCAGGTGATTCTTTGCTCCATTAGTTCTCTTTTCTTCCAAAAAATTGTCAAAAAGTTTCGTCCAATTCCAAGAACTTTTAATTCTACACAAAAAACAACAACACGGTAGTTCTGCTGAAAATAGTGTCAGTCCGGGTTAGTTCCATTCAAATCATACCAAAACCATATAAAATTGTTGTAAACATGGCAAGAATACTTCATAAATTATAGATACTTTGGAGACATATCACACACCACCTCTGGACACAGCAACCGCGGTGAGCGACATGCTCACTGTCGCTAGACACGCTTGGCTTCAGGGTGCTGAGGGTGGCGCTACCACTGTGGCATGGCTAGTAGATCAACACCCGGCTCATCGAGGATGCACGGGGCGCCAAAATGTGCGTGGGCCACGACGCGTCCTCAGAGTGTTCTAACACGACCAACTGCATCCCCAGGACTTGAGACCATGCTAGGTCGTCTTGCTTTTTCAATGGCATGTGGGATCACATGTGAGCAAAGGGCCTCTCCAACGTTGCCATGCACGCAGCTGACTACCCTGGCCCAAAAAAATCCTCGTCCCTCACGCCGTCGCGCGCGTGTGTTCCCAGCTGGCGCCAGCTACCCGCATTCATGCCTTCTGTCTGTATGCCATCATTAAGCAGGCTCGCTGCCCGAGGAACCAACTCCGACGACTTATTATTGCACCCAGATGCTTGGCCTCATGGAATGTGCTACTTAAAGCGGCAACGCCCAGCTAAACTCCACACCAGAGCACATCCTCCTACCTCGCACCATATCCACCATGACCGCGAGCGGGAACACTCTGCGGGAGACATTGTATTCAGGAATGGAGATCGAGGTCGCCGCCCTCGCTCAACTTGCCGCTCGCAACGCAATACCGGCGTATATGACGTGGACGCGACCGCACAACCGGTGGCCGCGCTAGCGGCCGATGACGAGAGCACCGCCAACCACGCGCCCTACTTGCCATTGTCCAACATTCGGTGGCGCATATGGCAGGAGAAGCAACAGACCGTCCACATCCATCATCATCGACCTCAGGTCCACTGGCACGGCAAGGTCGGGGACTCCTCCGAGGATGAGTAGGGCATGGTGTGCCAACTGGCCGATCCGTCTCCCGTGTTCTACCCTTCCTCACCAAAGACCACACCTTCACTGCATGGGTCTTGAACCCCGCAGCCGTTCATGGAGATGGAAGATGGAGGACGTCGTCTCCGATGGAGAAGTACAAAGAAAAGTGGACGTCGGTCGCCGCTGTAGGATAGGTTTAGTGTCAGCTTTCTTTTCTTTTTCTGTCCTATAAAAGTTTGAAATGTAATGAAAATCTGCCGTGTTTGCATGAATCTCGTCCGAGGTATATGAACTTTCACAATAATTGTAAGATATGTTGTATGAAAATATATTAAATGATGATTCTAATAGTAGTTACTTGGTATTGTGATTGCCGTTGTTTTGTGTGTGTATAAACTTGGTCTAAGTTTAGAAGGTTTGACCCGAGACAAAGATAACATGTGAAGTAAATAAACACATAAAGTTTACATAGACAATTTATCTTAGGCACTCAAATAGTACGTCCACTACACATTCATGCATTTCAAATCTTTCTCTCGCTCTATCTATCAAACCAACTAAGCCTTGTCCTAAAAAAGTCCTAAAAACCAACTAAGCCAACCTCCCAGCATATCACGCGGGAAAAGACCCGGCCACGCCGTTTTAGTAGGGGTTACCGGATTACTAGTAGTATCGATGGATCGCGCGAAGCACCAAGTTTATAAAAGGAAAAGATGGTACACTCACAACACCCTTGTCATAGTCGCATTGCACCCCTCACATGGTCGGTCCTGCACACAGCTCACCCAAATGGAACGCTTCTGCTTGCCTCTTCACTGACACATGGGACCGCATTTGGAGAAACCGACCATGTGCCAAATTCCCCCGCCCACTGCATGAAAATTTCCCCCAAATTCCAAATTCAACTGCCCTTCAGCCAACTAGTCAATAATATTCCCCAAACCACCTCCCCCCACCCCCTCCACTCCAATCGCTCCGCCAAAGACACCCTCCCCACCGCGTCGATAAGTTGGCGCCGCGGTTCATCTAGGGGACGCACGGCGATCCTCTCGCTCCCACAGTACGCTCTCATAGACTGTCGTCCTCCAGCCACGCCACCACCGCTGGCGACTTTCTTGTGGAGACGCATGACGGTTAGCTTCTCCCAAAGTACGCGCATTCTAGAGTGAGGCCCCGGGCATGTGCTACCTCTTGAGCATTGCGTTGGTTTTCCCCGAAGAGGAAGGGATGATGCAGCAAAGTAGCGTAAGTATTTCCCTCAGTTTTTGAGAACCAAGGTATCAATCCAGTAGGAGGCTACGCACGAGTCCCACTGACCTGCACAAAATAAATAAATCCTCGCAACCAACGCGATAAGGGGTTGTTAATCCCTACACGGCCACTTACGAGAGTGAGATATGATACGATAATATTTTTGGTATTTTTATGATAAAGATGCAAAGTAAAATAAAAGCAAAGTAAAAAAGCAAAGGAAATTACTAACTATTGGAAGACTAATATGATGAAGATAGACCCGGGGGCCATAGGTTTCACTAGTGGCTTCTCTCAAGAGCATAGGTATTCTACGGTGGGTGAACAAATTGCTGTTGAGAAATTAATAAAATTGAGCATAGTTATGAGAATATCTAGGTATGATCATGTATATAGGCATCACGTATGAGACAAGTAGACCGACTCCTGCCTGCATCTACTACTATTACTCCACTCATCGACCGCTATCCAGCATGCATCTAGAGTATTAAGTTCATGAAAACAGAGTAACGCCTTAAGCAAGATGACATGATGTAGAGGGATAAACTCATGCAATATGATGAAAACCCCATCTTGTTATCCTCGATGGCAACAATACAATATGTGCCTTGCTGCCCCTACTGTCACTGGGAAAGGACACTGCAAGATTGAACCCAAAGCTAAGCACTTCTCCCTCTGCAAGAAAGATCAATCTAGTAGGCCAAACCAAACTGATAATTCGAAGAGACTTGCAAAGATAACCAATCATACATAAAAGAATTCAGAGAAGATTCAAATATTGTTCATGGATAGACTTGATCATAAACCCACAATTCATCGGTCTCAGCAAACACACCACAAAAAGAAGATTACATCGAATAGATCTCCACAAGAGAGGGGGAGAACATTGTATTGAGATCCAAAAAGAGAGAAGAAGTCATCTAGCTAATAGCTATGGACCCAAAGGTCTGAGGTAAACTACTCACACTTCATCGGGAGGGGCTATGGTGATGATGTAGAAGCCCTTCGTGATCGATGCCCCCTCCGACGGAGCTCCAAAACAGGCCCCAAGATGGGATCTCGTGGATACAGAAAGTTGCGGCGGTGGAATTAGGGTTTTGGCTCCGTATTTGATCGTTTGGGGGTACGTAGGTATATATAGGAGGAAGGAGTACGTCGGTGGAGCAACAGGGGGCCCATGAGGGTGGAGGGTGCACCTGGGGGGGGGGGTAGGTGCACCCCCCTACCTCGTGGCCTCCTCCTTTGTTTCTTGACGTAGGGTCCAAGTCTCCTGGATCATGTTCGGTGAGAAAATCACGTTCCCAAAGGTTTCATTCCGTTTGGACTCCGTTTGATATTCCTTTTCTTCGAAACCCTAAAATAGGCAAAAAGAACAGCAATTCTGGGTTGGGCCTCCGGTTAGTAGGTTAGTCCCAAAAATAATATAAAAAGTGGATAATAAAGCCCAATAATGTCCAAAACAGTAGATAATATAGCATGGAGCAATCAAAAATTATAGATACGTTGGAGACGTATCAAGCATCCCCAAGCTTAATTCCTGCTCGTCCTCGAGTAGGTAAATGATAAAAACAGAATTTTTGATGCGGAGTGCTACTTGGCATAATTTTAATGTAATTCTTCTTAATTGTGGTATGAATATTCAGATCCGAAAGATTCAAGATAAAAGTTTAATATTGACATAAAAATTATAATACTTCAAGCATACTAACAAAGCAATCATGTCTTCTCAAAATAACATGGCCAAAGAAAGTTATCTGTACAAAATCATATAGTCTGGCTATGCTCTATCTTCATCACACCAAGTATTTAAATCATGCACAACCCCGATGACAAGCCAAGCAATTGTTTCATACGTTTGACATTCTCAAACTTTTTCAATCTTCACGCAATACATGAGCATGAGCCATGGATATAGCACTATAAGTGGAATTGAATGGTGGTTGT
The DNA here is from genome assembly GCF_002162155.2 of Triticum dicoccoides. Taxonomy (NCBI): domain Eukaryota; kingdom Viridiplantae; phylum Streptophyta; class Magnoliopsida; order Poales; family Poaceae; genus Triticum; species Triticum dicoccoides. The sequence continues at coordinate 101,911,725 of NC_041386.1, forward strand.
GGAGAAGACAAAAAGGGAGAAGATAGTCTCACATCAACTAGGCGTATCAACGGGCTATGGAGATGCCCATCAATAGATATCAATGTGAGTGAGTAGGGATTGCCATGCAACGGATGCACTGGAGCTATAAGTATATGAAAGCTCAACAAAAGAAACTAAGTGGGTGTGCATCCCACTTGCTTGCTCATGAAGACCTAGGGCATTTTGAGGAAGCCCATCATTGGAATATACAAGCCATGTTCTACAATGAAAAATTCCCACTAGTATATGAAAGTGATAACATAGGAGACTCTCTATCATGAATATCATGGTGCTACTTTGAAGCACAAGTGTGGTAAAAGGATAGTAACATTGTCCCTTCTCTCTTTTTCACTCATATTTTTTTATTTGGGCCTTTTCTCTCCCTTTTTTATGGCCTCTTTTCTTTCTTTCTTTTTTTTCGTCCGGAGTCTCATCCCGACTTGGGGGGAATCATAGTCTCCATCATCCTTTCCTCACTTGGACAATTCTCTAATAATGATGATCATCACACTTTTATTTTCTTACAACTCAACAATTACAACTCGATACTTAGAACAAAATATGACTCTATATGAATGCCTCCGGCGGTGTACCGGGATATGGAATGAATCAAGAGTGACATGTATGAAAGAATTATGAATGGTGGCTTTGCCACAAATATGATGTCAACGACATGATCATGCTAAGCAATATGACAATGATGGAGTGTGTCATAATAAATAGAACGGTGGAAAGTTGCATGGCAATATATCTCGGAATGGCTATGGAAATGCCATAATAGGTAGGTATGGTGGCTGTTTTGAGGAAGGTATATGGTGGGTGTATGATACCGGCGAAAGGTGCGCGGTATTAGAGAGGCTAGCAATGGTGGAAGGAAGAAAAGTGCGTATAATCCATGGACTCAACATTAGTCATAAATAACTCATATACTTATTGCAAAAATCTACAAGTTATCAAAGCAAAGTATTACGTGCATGCTCCTAGGGGGATAGATTGGTAGGAAAATACCATCGCTCGTCCCCGACCGCCACTCATAAGGAAGACAATTAAAAAAATCATGCTCCGACTTCATCACATAACGGTTCACCATATGTGCATGCTACGAGAATCACAAACCTTAACACAAGTATTTCTCAAATTCACAACTACTCAACTAGCATAACTTTAATATCACTATCTTCATATCTCAAAACAATTATCAAGCATCAAACTTCTCATAGCATTCAACACACTCATAAGAAAGTTTTTTTTACTATTCTTGAATACCAAGCATATTGGGATTATTTAAGCAAATTAACATGCTATTTAAGACTCTCAAAATAATCTAAGTGAAGCATGAGAGACCAATAGTTTCTATAAAACAAATCCACCACCATGCTCTAAAAGATATAAGTGAAGTACTAGAGTAAAACTATATAACTCAAAAGATATAAGCGAAGCACATAGAGTATTCTAACAAATTCCAAATCATGTATGGCTCTCTCAAAAGGTGTGTATATCAAGGATGATTGTGGTAAACTAAAAATCCATGACTCAAATCATACAAGACGCTCCAACCAAAACACATATCATGTGGTGAATAAAAATATAGCTCCAAGTAAAGTTACCGATAGAAGTAGACGAAAAGAGGGGATGCCTTCCGGGGCATCCCCAAGCTTTGTCTTTTAGGTGTACTTATATTATCTTGGAGGTGCCATGGGCATCCCCAAGCTTAGGCTCTTGCCACTCCTTGTTCCATAATCCATCAAATCTTTACCCAAAACTTGAAAACTTCACAACACAAAACTTAAAGTAGAAAATCTCGTGAGCTCCGTTAGCGAAAGAAAACAAAAGACCACTTCAAGGTACTGTAATGAACTCATTCTTTATTTATATTGGTGTTAAACCTACTGTATTCCAACTTCTCTATGGTTTATAAACTATTTTACTATCCATAGATTCATCAAAATAAGCAAACAACACACGAAAAACAGAATCTGTCAAAAACAGAACAGTCTGTAGTAATCTGTAGCTAGCGCAAGATATGGAACCCCGAAAATTCTAAAATAAATTTCTTGACGTGAGGAATTTATCTATTAATCATATGCAAAAAGAATTAACTAAGTAGCACTTTCCAAATAAAAATGGCAGCAGTTCTCGTGAGCGCTAAAGTTTCTGTTTTTTACAGCAAGATATCATGACTTTCCCCAAGTCTTCCCAACGGTTCTACTTGGTACAAACACTAATTAAACACAAAAAACACAACCTAAAAAGAGGCTAGATAAATTATTTATTACTAAACAGGAGCAAAAAGCAAGGAATAAAATAAAATCGGGTTGCCTCCCAACAAGCGCTATCGTTTAACGCCCCTAGCTAGGCATAAAAAGCAAGGATAGATCTAGGTATTGCCATTTTTGGTAGGTAATTATTCAATGAGGAATCTACCATCCTTAGGAATTTCTTTCTTTTTATTGATTATCAAACTTTTAGGCACAAGATCGAAAAATTCATTTGTAACAAATGGTTCCTTAATGATAGAAAAAAGATTGGGATGAATACTTATGGATTTGAGTTTCGCAGTTTCCTTACTAGAAGAATCACCCTTATTTTTAGGAACATACATAAGCTTGGCAATTTTAGTGGGTGGACTTGGAGTATTCTTTACGGAAGAAAAAGCGGTTCGCAAGTTGGTAATAATGCCCTCAAGTTTATCGATTCTAGTGGAATCTTGATTTATTTCATCATTAACTATGGGTTCTTTCTCTTTAATATTTTCCAAAGTGACTCCTACTTTAGATCCATATTGAGAGATTCGGTTGTGGATCTTTTTATCCAAATTTTCAATTAACTCTACGGTAGCAACCTTATTTTCAATAATTTCGAGCCTTCGCATTACATGCTCCAAAGTTAATACAGTTCCATTAACCAAAAGAGGGGGTGAGCCAAACAAATCTATCATAGCATTATAAGAAAAAGTATGGTTACCCAAGAAGTTCCCTCCGGTAATAGTATCAAGGACATATCTGTGCCAAGGAGTAGCGCATAAATAAAAATTGCGAAGAAGAACGGAAGTAGATTGCTTCCTGGTAGATCTATTTTGAGCATTGCAAATTCTATACCAAGCGTCTTTTAGATTTTCTCCCTCCCTTTGCTTAAAATTTAGAATTTCATTATTGGAATACAATGGAGAAGATAAGGGACTAGCCATAACGACAAGCAAACGGAAAAGAGGCGAACAGAAAAAGAGAGGGAGGATAGAGAGAGAGGGCGAATAAAACGGCAAGGGTGAAGTGGGGGAGAGGAAAATGAGAGGCAAATGGCAAATAATTTAATGCGGGAGATAAGGATTGTGATGGGTACTTGGTATATTGACTTTTGCGTAGACTCCCCAGCAACCGCGCCAGAAATGGCTTGTTGTCGGGAGTCAAATCTTGACTTGCGCGAACCTCCCCGGCAGCGGCGCCAGAAGTGGCTCGTTGTCGGGAGTCAAATATTAACTTGCACGAACCTCCCCGGCAACGGCGCCAGGAATCCTTCTTGCTACCTCTTGAGCACTACGTTGGTTTTCCCCGAAGAGGAAGGGATGATGCAGTAAAGTAGCGTAAGTATTTCCCTCAGTTTTTGAGAACCAAGGTATCAATCCAGTAGGAGGCTACGCGCGAGTCCCTCGTACCTGCACAAAACAAATAAATCCTCGCAACCAACACGATAAGGGGTTGTCAGTCCCTACAGGCCACTTACGAGAGTGAGATCTGATAGATATGATAAGATAATATTTTTGGTATTTTTATGATAAAGATGCAAAGTAAAATAAAAGTAAAGTAAAAAAGCAAAGGAAACTACTAAGTATTGGAAGACTAATATGATGAAGATAGACCCGGGGGCCATAGGTTTCACTAGTGGCTTCTCTCAAGATCATAGGTATTCTACAGTGGGTGAACAAATTACTGTTGAGCAATTGACAGAATTGAGCATAGTTATGAGAATATCTAGGTATGATCATGTATATAGGCATCACCTCCGAGACAAGTAGATCGACTCCTGCCTGCATCTACTACTATTACTCCACTCATCGACCGCTATCCAGCATGCATCTAGAGTATTAAGTTCATGAAAACAGAGTAACGCCTTAAGCAAGATGACATGATGTAGAGGGATAAACTCATGCAATTTGATGAAAACCCCATATTGTTATCCTCGATGGCAACAATACAATACATGCCTTGCTGCCCCTACTGTCACTGGGAAAGGACACCGCAAGATTGAACGCAAAGCTAAGCACTTCTCTCATTGCAAGAAAGATCAATCTAGTAGGCCAAACCAAACTGATAATTCGAAGAGAATTGCAAAGATAACCAATCATACATAAAATAATTCAGTGAAGATTCAAATATTGTTCATAGATAGACTTGATCATAAACCCACAATTCATCGGTCTCAACAAACACACCGCAAAAAGAAGATTACATCGAATAGATCTCCACAAGAGAGGAGGAGAACATTGTATTGAGATCCAAAAAGAGAGAAGAAGCCATCTAGCTAATATCTATGGACCCGAAGGTCTGAGGTAAACTACTCACACTTCATCGGAGGGGCTATGGTGATGAAGTAGAGGCCCTCCATGATCGATGCCCCCTCTGGCGGAGCTCCAAAACAGGCCCCAAGATGGGATCTCATGGATACAAAAAGTTGCGGCGGTGGAATTAGGGTTTTGGCTCCGTATTTGATAGTTTGGGGGTACTTAGGTATATATAGGAGGAAGGAGTACGTCGGTAGAGCAACAAGGGGCCATGAGAGTGGAGGGCGCGCCCCCTACCTCGTGGCCTCCTTCTTTGTTTCTTGACGTAGGGTCCAAGTCTCCCGGATCATGTTCGGTGAGAAAATCACGTTCCCGAAGGTTTCATTCCGTTTGGACTCCGTTTGATATTCCTTTTCTTCGAAACCCTAAATTAGGCAAAAAAACAGCAATTCTGGGCTGGGCCTCCGGTTAGTTGGTTAGTCCCAAAAATAATGTAAAAGTGGATAATAAAGCCCAATAATGTCCAAAACAGTAGATAATATAGCATGCAGCAATCAAAAATTATAGATACGTTGGAGACGTATCAGCATGTCGTAGTAGCACTGAATGTTAGCTGATAGACGATGTTAATCTCACTACTTGTCGAAATAGTTTATAGTCAGTAACTCAATATACTCTGCTTAAGAAGCTTCCTTGCCTTGTTCTGCACTCAATCTGCTTTGCTAAGATGGCATGCCATGCTCGATTAGTTGTTAAAATATCCTGCCATATATTAGGACCATGTATGTATTATGAAGTAAATTGCCATGGTCTAGTAGCCAATCTGTTAGGTGAAATAGCTCGTCACTGTTTTATACTCAATATTTCTTGCTAAGATGGCCTTCGATGGTTGTGTGATCGGCCTCATTGATTGCTGAAATAGTCTGCCATAATTTAGCACTCAATCTGTTTGCTGAATTAGCTTTACATATATTTCCTTACTTAGATCTACTTGTCGAAATATCTTGCCATAGCTTTAGACATCGACGTTGGTATTTTTCTGGAATTTATAGAAAACATATATGCTTTTCCTATAATATCTAGTAGAAGAACTAATTTGTATGTCTAACGGATGGACATGACTTGGATAACTTCTGCTCGAAGATTCTCCCCTCCATATGTCGAGGGGTTGAAAACTTCATGAGCTTTAACAGAGCTGAGTACGATGGTCCGAAATCAGATGTGCTCTGCCCATGTAGCAGTTGTATGTATTCAGTTTTAAGACCCCACTCAATTGTGCAAAGTTATCTACACTTGTATGGGATTTCGGTCACATATACTAGGTGGGTTCATCATGGTGAAGTTGTGAACGTCAATGTTACTAACTATGTGGAAGCAGTAGATCACCATCTTGATCTGCCTAATGCTCAGGAGGAAGAGGAGAGGAGGTGGTGGCGGCGGCAGAGCAAATGAGTTTGACCAACATTGAAACAATGCTATGAAGTGCTCATGCATTTCGTGAACTTGCACCTGCACAAGAAAAACTATGGGCCCGCATGTTGGAAAAGCGATAGGCGTAAGCGAGGCGGTTAGCCTTCATCTAGTGCCTAGGTGGTTCTTAAGCGCCCTAGGCGCGACCTTGGCGGTAATGTAGTTTTAACTATCAGGGTGTATTTGTGATTATTATGTGTGTTGGTATTAATTTTGCTCATATAAATAAGTAAACTACCACCTTTTGCCATTTGAATATGGCATATTTGGCATATTAGTGCCGTATGGCGTGATTTCTCACTTGGGTAGAAAATTCCTTGCTTGCCCTGCTTAGACTTCCATTTATGCCCTAGGCGAGGCGTTTGTCCACCGCCTAGCGCCTAAGCATGCCTAGGCTCCTCCTAGGCATTGCCTTTTCCAACAGAGGCAATGTGGCAGTCATCGCTGGAAATAAGCTGTCAATATTCTCAGCTATGGTCACCTTTCATCAGGTGAAGACATCTGAGCGGATGACCAACAAATCATTCGATGTAATGTTGGCTGCTTTTCACAAATCTTACCCAGATGCGTCTGAGCTGCCACACACCTATAGTAAAATGAAGAATTTCCTTCATGTAGTTCGAATTGGATATGATATGATCCATGTTTGTAAGAATAATTGTGTTCTCTTTTGGAAGGATTATGCCAACTTAAGTGAATGCCCAAAATGCAAATCATCAAGATGGAAAGATGGAGATGTTGTGAAGAAGATTCCTCATAATGTTCTGAGACATTTTCCAATTGTACCAAGATTGCAGAGGTTGTTTCATGATGCTAACCCAAGAGAGGATGTACTATGGCACTCTAGGAACCAGGAGTACAGATATCAGAATGTAATGAGCCATGCATCTCATGGTACTGAATGGATAAGCTTCAATCGGGAACACAAAAAGTTTGTTGTTGAGCCGAGAAACATGAGACTTAGCTTAGCTATAGATGGATTCAACCCATTTGGCCACCAGGGCGCCACACATAGCATATGGCCAGTGCTTTTTATCCCTTACAACATGCCACCAAATGTCTGCACCAAAGAATCAAACTACATGATGGCCTTGCTCATCCTAGGTCCAAAAAGTCCTGGAAAGGTTTTTGATTTATTCATGGAGCCTCTTGTGGAGGAACTAGAAGCTATGGAGGGGTGTTCTCACTCGAGACCTATATAGCAGCCCACCAACTGATTTCTTTCTGCGTGTTGTTATAATTTGGTACATCCATGATTATCTAGCTTTGGGCACTATGTTAGGGCGAACAACACATGGTTAGAATGCATGTGTTCGCTGTGACAAGAATCTGTTGTCATACACAATACTTAGCAAGATATTTTACACAGGACATCGCCGTTTCCTTGCCAAGGGCAAGTCCTGTCCTAGAAAATACCGAAGACCCGTGTCCAATGCAGAGCATGAAAACCGTGATGCATCAAAGAGGCTCACCGGCGCTGAGTTGCAGGAGGAATTACAGAAGGTCAGGCATATTACTCCAAGAAACCATCCTGATAATGGTAGCGGGAAAAGGAAGCATGGCAAGGCCGAAGAGAGATAATTCCTTATGTGGTTCCACCTTGTGGGACTTGGAGTATTGGAAAGATTTGAATCTGCGGCATAATCTTGATGTGATGCACATCGAGAAAAATATATGTGACATCATTATCCGCACACTTCTCAATATTTAAGGCAAGACGAAATATACCTTAAAATCTTGGATTGATTTGACACACCCGGGTATCAGATCCGATTTGCAGGTGAAATAAGATCGTGCATCACGAGATATAGCACCAGCTGTGTACGTCATGGACAAGGTTGAAAGCACAAGTGCTCCCTGTGTGATTTAGGTAATTAACGTCAACATATCTCTTCTTGGACTAACATCTTTATCTAGTATATATTTCAGAAAGTTCAACAATCGCGTGGCATGGACAAGAGGATGTGGAACCCCTTCAAGATGCTAAGAACAAAGATTGGAAAAATCTCAAGACTCTTCATTTCTATTTTAGTGATCCAAGATCACACTGAGTCCATACGAAAAGCCAATACTATTAAAAGGGGATGAGGTGTTGCTTAATGGTGAACTTGCTCAAAGTGCTTAGTGATATGCTCCAAAGCCCTCAACCACTTTCTCAATTCCAAATATGTCCAAAACCTAAAGTCAAACTCGGCCCCACCGATTTGATCTATTCGTCTCCACCGACGTCACTTGACATAGCCACTGCTAGAAACCCTAATCAGTTCGGTCTCACTGATAGGGATCTCGGTCTCACTGAGATGGCCTTGCAAACTCCCTGTTGCTTGCTGT
>NC_041386.1:101920378-102090022 GCF_002162155.2 Triticum dicoccoides
CTGAAATCGGTCCCATGGAGTTCATGCAATCGGTCACGCCGAGATGAGGTTTTGCCCTAACCCTAGCACATCGGTCTCACCGAGTTGATCATGTCGGTCCCACCGAAAATCCTAACGTTCACATTTTGAACTGAATCGGTCTCACTGAGTTCACCTATTCGGTCCGACCGGGTTGGGTCAAAGGTGTGTAACGCTTAGATTTTGTGTGGATGCTATATATACCCCTCCACCCCCTTCTCTATTCAAGAGAGAGCCATCAGAAAATGCCTACATTTCCACTACGCATTTATTGAGAGAGAACCACCTACTCATGTGTTGAGACCAAGACATTCCAATCCAAGCACAAGAATCTTGATCTCTAGCCTTCCCCAAGTTGCTTTCCACTCAAATCATCTTTCCACCATAGCCAAATTTGTGTGAGAGAGTTGAGTGTTGGGGAGACTATCATTTGAAGCACAAGAGCAAGGAGTTCATCATCATCACACCATCTATTACCTTTTGGAGAGTGGTGTCTCCTAGATTGGTTAGGTGTCACTTGGGAGCCTCCGACAAGATTGTGGAGTTGAACCAAGGAGTTTGTAAGGGTAAGGAGATCGCCTACTTCGTGAAGATCTACCCAAGTGAGGCAAATCGTTCGTGGGCGATGGCCATGGTGGGATAGACAAGGTTGCTTCTTCGTGGACCCTTCGTGGACTCACGCAATCGTTACCCTTCGTGGGTTGAAGTCTCCACCAACATGGATGTACGATAGCACCACCTATCGGAACCACGCCAAAAATGTCTGCGTCTCCAATTGCATTTGCACACTCCAATGCCATCCTTTACTTTCCTGCAACTTGCATGCTTTACTTTCCGCTGCTCATATACGCTTTCCATTCGTGCTTAAAATGTATTGTGAATGCTTAAACTTGTGGTAAAACTCCACCTCAACTTGAAGAATTTAAAAACTGCTACTTTTGCTTGTTGAGGGTCTAATCACCCCACGCTAGACACCTCTTCGATCCTTTCAATTGGTATCAGAGCATTGGTCTCTATTTCTTTGGTTTAATCACCATTGGAGGAAGATGGATGAGTCTACGATTGGGAGTTTTAGATGTAGAGTGCCGATGCTTGATGGGGAGTTTTATAGTGCTTGGAAAAATGAGATGCTTGAGATTTTCAACGAATATCACTTGAACAAGTACATTACTAGCCCTTGTGTGCCCCTTTTTGATCCATTGCATCCTACCCCCAATGAGTCTCTTGACATGTACCGTAATCTTAGAACTATCAATCTTATCATTAGAGGATTGCCTAGAAATTTGATTGTATGCTTGCCTACTCTTGAATGTGCTTACACCATATGGAGATTTCTTGAGGAACGTTTTCCAAACTATTCCTTCAAAAATATAGATGAAATTCTTCAAAAGTCCATAGCTTTTCATAAAATGAAACCCAGTGACCCTAAATTTGATGATTGTCTTTTTGAGCTTCGTGACCTTATGCGTGCTAAAGGAGATGTAGGAGTCATTAGTAGCATCATCTCTCAAGTCATTAGATTCATAAAAATGAACATTGCCTTGGTCATACATCTAATGAATCACTCTCTCTAGGTGATGGTCAATCACAGGATGATGTTGAACAAGGATAATATGATGAGGATGATGATAGTGACTTTGCTATTGATGAGTCTATGAGACACTTTGGTCTTATGGCTAACCTTCGCGGCTACATGGTTGGAGGAAAGGAATGGGTTCTTGATAGTGGATGTACCGATCACATGACCAAAGACAAGGATATGTTTTGTGAGCTTTATGAAAACGCCGGCCCTCGAAAGTATATGACTTTTGGTGATAACTCAAAGGGTAAGATGGTTGGCCTTGGTAAGGTGGCCATCTCACATGACAGCTTCGTCCAAAATTTTATGCTCGTTGAATCTCTTGGCTACAATTTACTTTTCGTATCTAGACTAGCCGATTTGGGTTTCAATGTATTATTTACCGAAGTAGATTGCCAAGTGTTTCGGAGAGATAATCATAATATGGTCTTTACCAATATACGTAGAGGTGATCTATACATCGTTGATTTCACTAAAAAGGCTCAATCTTATGAAGGTGATCTATACATCGTTGATTTCACTAAAAAGGTGATCTATAATCATAACTTGCTTAATTGCTAAATCTTATAAAGGTTGGTTGTGGCATAGACAGTTAGGTCATGTGGGCATGCGAAATTTTGATAAGCTTATTAAAGGTGATCATATCCTTGGAGTTAAAGATGTTATATTTGACAAGGATAGACTTTGCAGTGCTTGTCAAGCAGGAAAACAGGTTCGAGGAAGTCATCCCGTGAAAAACATTAGGACCATAAGAAGATCGCTCGAGCTACTTCATATCAATCTTTTTGGTCCCAACGCCTAGAAAAGTCTCGGTGGTAACTCGTTCGGTTTAGTCATTGTTGACAATTTTTCAAGATTTACGTGGGTGTTCTTTCTTAATGATAAATCGCAGGTCCAAAAGATCTTCAAGAACTTCGCTAGGAAGGCCCAAAATCAATTTGAAGTGAAGATCAAGAAGGTTCGTAGCGACAACGGAAAGGAGTTCAAGAACACCAATGTGGGTACCTTTCTTGACGAAGAAGGGATTTCACATGAGTTCTCGGCTACGTACACACCTCAACAAATAAGTAAACTACCACCTTTTGCCATTTGAATATGGCATATTTGGCATATCAGTGCAGTATGGCGTGATTTCTCACTTGGGTAGAAAATTCCTTGATTGCCCTGCTTAGACTTCCATTTATGCCCTAGGCGAGGCGTTTGTCCACCGCCTAGCGCCTAAGCATGCCTAGGCGCCTCCTAGGCACTGCCTTTTGAACTAAGCCTTGATATTTCTCTCATGATGATGATCATATATCCTGGAAATATACTTGTAGCCTTGCATGTTATCTAACCCTTGTAGGTACTTGGATGAGCCCAAATCTATGAGATTGCTATCACTCTTTGAGGGAGTCCTGGATTAGGGGGTCCTCGGGCGTTCAGACTATGGTACGTGGGCCGGACTATTGGGCCATGAAGATACAAGATAGAAGACTTTCTCCCGTGTCCGGATAGGACTCGCCTTTGCGTAGATGGCAAGCTAGGTGGTCGGATGTACTATTTCCTTTCTATGTAACTGACTTTGTACAACCCCAGTTCCCTCCGGTGTCTATATAAACTGGAGGGTTTAGTCCGTAGGGACAATCATAATAAGATAGGCTAGACTTCTAGGGTTTTAGCCATTACGATCTCGTGGTAGATCTACTCTTGTAACCCCCATACTCATAAATATTAATCTAGCAGGACGTAGGGTTTTACCTCCGTCGAGAGGGCCCGAACCTGGGTAAACATTGTGTTCCCTGTCTCCTGTTACCATCAACCTCAGACGCACAGTTCGGGACCCCCTACCCGAGATCCGCCGGTTTTGATACCGACATTGGTGCTTTCATTGAGAGTTCCGCTGTGTCATCGTCAAGAGGTTCGATGGTCCCGTCAGTCATCCACAACAACATTGCCCTGGGAGAAACCTTCCTCCCCGGACAGATCTTCGTGTTCGGCGGCTTCGTAGTGTGGGCCAACTTGCCTGGCCTCTAGAGTAGATCGATAGCTACGCCCATGGCCACCAGGTCAGATTTGGAAGCTTGAACTATGTCGCGGACATCCGCGGAGACTTGATCTTCGACAGGTTCGAGACCGCGGAGACTTGATCCCTGTCATGACGATGAACATGACTTAAATCTATCATCGAACCACACCCAGGAGATAGAACATACAACTGCTCTGGCTCTAGATCTAGAGCAGATCATGCCATCCAAGGACGGGAGGCTCAACCCCACCACGGAGGCCGCAGACTCAGCAGCGTTGGAGCCGCACACAGACCCAACCTCAAGTGATATCTGTGTTACCAGAACCTCGGACACGTTTCCGGCTACAGGTTCTGAAGCATGTGCGTCCACGCACGACGAGCTTGATCGGGCGTCGATCATTGAATTCAGCTCCGCGGACATCTTCTGGCACTCGCCTTTAGGCGATGTGCTAAACTCATTAAAAACACTCTCCTTAGCAGGGGACTCACAACCAAATTATATTCGGTTCGAAATGGAGGTTGATGATGGATAATTTCGCGTCCCACCCCCCGCCCACTTAATAGCCACTGTCGAAGACTTAACTAACATGCTCGATTACGGCTCCGATGACATTGATGGTATGGACGACGATGCGGAGAAGAAGAGGCCCAAAACCCGCCATCTACCGGACGCTGGATAGACACTTCCTCGTATGACGTATACATGGTAGATGCACCAGAAGAGAATAGCAGCGATGACAACGAAGATCTAGTTGAGGATAAACCTCCTGAGATACAACCAAAGCGTCGGCGTCAGTGGTGCCGCTCTAAGTCACACTGCAACAAAGACAGCAACACCGGCACAAGAGAAGATAACACTCTGGACGATGCCGAAGACAATGAGGACCCCGTTGAGGCAACTTCCGAACAAGATGAATGGGAAGACGGACAAGTTAGCCCTGATGAACAGGCCACACACGAAGACTCGGAGGACAGTAATTATCTTCCGCTCTTTGAGGATGAGGCGAGCCTCAGCACCGAGGATTTTATCGTGCCTGAGGAACCTCTCGAGCAGGAGCGCTTCAAGCGCCAGCTAATAGCCACTGCGAGGAGCCTGAAAAAGAAATAGTAGTAGCTTCAAGCTGACCAAGATCTGCTCAATGATAGATGGACTGATTTCCTGGCAGCCGAGGAATACGACCTCAAGCGCCCAGCCAAAAGTTACCCGAAGCGCAAATTGCTACCTCAGTTCGATGATGAGCCGTTGGAGCCCGTACCATCATCGCACAATGCGGCTGACCGAACAGTACGCGGTCGGGATAAAGAGGGAACTCAAGCCGAACACCAGCCTGCCCTACCTCGCCGTAAAGGAAGAGATAAAACAACTCGGGGACACAATATGACCTACGGCAGGACTTGGACGGTAGAGCAGGTCAGAACAAATCGATCTATGGATCGCGGGGATGTGCCCCGACATGCGATAACGGCTATCTAGTCGGACACAATAGCCATACTCACGCCCGGGCCGAGAACCGCAGACGGACTCTATTCGTGCTATGTCGCGACGTGGCCCGATATAGAGGCGCCGCTCACTCACTTTGCTTCACTGACATAGTAATGGACCATGAATTCCCAGAAAGGTTTAAACCCATGAATATCGAATCATATGATGGAACAACAAATCACGCAGTATGGATTGCGGACTATCTTCTCCATATCCACGTGGCCCACGGCGATGGTCTCCACGCCATTAAATACCTACCACTAAAACTAAAGGGACCAGCTCGGCACTGGTTAAACAGCCTTCCAGAGAACTCCGTTGGCAGCTGGGAAGACCTAGAAGACGCCTTTTGTGATAACTTCCAAGGTACATATGTCCGGTCACCAGATGCCGATGACTTAAGTCACATCATCCAGTAGCCCGGAGAGTCAGCCAGAAAGCTCTGGATTAGGTTCTTAATTAAAAAGAACCAAATTGTCGATTGTGCGGACACCGAAGCCCTCACGGCCTTCGAACACAGCGTCCGGGATGAATGGCTCGCTCGCCACCTCGGTCAAGAAAAACCAAAATCCATGACATCCCTTACCGCTCTAGTGACCCACTTTTGCATGGGAGAAGACAGCTGGGTCACTCGTAGGAGCAACAACGCTAGTGACCCGGGCACTTCCGAAGTCCGAGACGGCAACGGAAAGCCACGACGCAATAAACACAAGCATCGAAATAATGATGAAATAACACAAGACACATCATTTAACGACGGATTCAGCGGCTCCAAGCCCGATCAACGGAAAAAGCCATCCAAGGAAAATAGAGATGGATCATCCAACCTTGATAAGATATTGGATCAGCCCTACTAGATTCATGGCACCCCCGATAAACCAGCTACTCATACTACCAGAAGATGCTGGGTCTTCAAACAAGCCGGCAAGCCAAAAGCCGAACACAAGGGGAAGGGGCTGCACAGTGACAGCGATGACGAAGAGACTCGCCAGCCGAATACCGGGGTTCAGAAGCAATTCCCCCCGAAGTGAAAACCGTAAATATGGTATATGTGATGCACACCCCTACATAGGAGAGCACACGCGCACTACGGGACACATACGCCATAGAGCGGGTTCCCCCAAAGATTAGTCATACCCGTCCTGAAGGATCGGCAGCTCTGATCATCGATCCAATCATTGATGGGTTCCACCTCATGAAAGTCCGTATGGATGGTGGCAGTAGCCTTAATCTACTGTACCAAGACACTGTCCACAAAATGGGCATTGATCCTTCTAGAATCAAGCCCACCACAACAATCCTCAAAGGAGCAGTACCCGGCGTAGAAGCTCACTGCACGGGCTCCGTCACAGTGGAAGTCATTTTCGATTCACCAACCAACTTCCGAAGCAAGGGCTTGACCTTTGATATTACCCCGTTCCACAGTGGCTACCACGCTCCTCTGGGGCATATGCTTTTGCTCGATTTTATGTGGTCCCACTCTACGCCCTCGCAAAACTCAAAATGACTGGTCCGTGCGGTGTCATAACAATAAACGGAAATACCGGACACTCCTTCCGTATAGGGGGTTGTGTTAGGGCCATTACAGCCGAAGCACAAAGCAGCCTCGTCAAGCTGCACAACTCATCGGCCATTAAGCCGCCGGTTTCCATTAAATGGAACCAATCTGTCTCAAAGCAGGATTAGCAGTTCAGCCTCCGTCGTTTGCCACGCAATCACGCGAAATTTATACCACGCATGCATAATTATGCACTTAAAATACCCTGGCCATAGGCAGAGGCACAATACGGGCAAGCCTACAAGCACTCCCGTTTCCTCCTTTTCATTTCTAACTATTTCTTTTTATCTTATCACAGGTGATGCAAAATATTGGTCATCTCACAGACTCTTTCGGAGTTCGGCTTCATACACTTACCCCAAGGTTGTTCCTGTTAAATGAATCCTTTAACCGAGGCAAGGCGGCGCAGACGTGCGACAGGAGGTCCAAATAATTGTAGACCGCACTCTCTATTTTGAGCCTGTAAAGTGCCTTCTCCCTCGGCCTTCGACCACCGGCATGTCAAATAGCCTGGGTCGTGGCATTATTATTTGTAAAATGGCAATTGACATATCGATTAGATCCCAGTAAACATAATACATATCCAGTATTTGCTTTTTCTAAAAAAAAATATGAATTCCTCTGGTTGTTTCACACTCACACCCCGGCACGGGTTGCCAGGGGCTCGATATGGGAACAAATGAATTGCCGACAAGTCTGAACAACTTTATAGCACACTTCAGCGTCGCGAGTTTGGCCTTATATGCATCAGCTCCGAATCATGTCTTTCGTCAATAGTTGGGTTGCCCGACTCATGTGCTTACTACCTTTCATTCCGCTATATTGGCTAGGGTAGTAAAGGGAGAACTACTGCGATTGTGTCCCGGTTTATCCAGATGAGCACCTCAGTAGAGAAGGCCGAAAACTGACTGTCATGATGCGGCAAGAGCTGGTCAACCACTCGATGAGTTATTAGAATCTTTCATGATTCCTTCCGTATTGCACGAAGGACCGTTCTTATGATCACTCATGTAACGCACCGTATTCGAATAACTATGTACATACCAGGGGCTATATCGTAGACCCATCGTCAAACTCCTATGGCTAAGTGAAAGTGCTAAAGCCCTATAGTCTGGTTGCCTAGTTCGTCGCATTGACACCTCCTTCACGGACCAAGACGTTGGATCAAGAGTGATGAAGTGCTTTTCCGAACACCCCGTATTTTATGCGAGGGGGCTGAAGCCGACGACTGGAGAACTTTCAGATTATACAAAAACGGCCGCACGGGAGGAGCCACAACTTCTAGGCATAATTTTAAAATATAATAATATTGTTTTTACAATTTCAATATATTTCACTCGAACATCATCTCTTTCGAGCATTGACCCTCTATCAAGCGGGCACCCTCTAAGACATCCTCAAAATAATACTCTGGCGTGTGATGCTCCTTACCCTCGGGTGGACTTGTCGCTGCAACATCGGTGGCCTTCATCTTCGCCCAGTACGTCTTCACACGGGAAAGGGCCATCCGTGCCACCTTCAATGCACGTGCACTGCTTAACAACGTCGATACGCGGCACCGCGTCACCTAGTCGTCGTACCAAACCGAAATAACTCTTCGGAACTGGCTCAGTCGACCACAGCCAGACTACGATGTCCTTCATGGCAGAACCAGATATCTTGTGGAGCTCGGCCCACTGGGCCATCTGTTCGTTCAGCAACAGTGGGCACTTCGGCATGCGGAATTGTGACCAAGAAAGCTTCTCTATTGCATGCCCTTCCTGCGCTTCATAAAACTGCGTCGCATCGGAGGCACTCTTCGGCAAGTCCATAAAGGCATCTAGGGAGCTCCACATTTGATTAAGCGGGGCATACTTGGGATCGCCGAACTTAGTCTGTAATAAGAAAGGCTTACCGGCCGCTATCTCCCCAACTTGCCGGATCTCTTCCTGAGCCGCTCTAGACTCAGATCGTGCTTCTCTTGCCTCTTGTAATGCCTTGTAAAGATCGGCTGCTTTGGCCTTGTCATCCTTCTCGAGGAATTCGCACCAGACAGTGGCTTCCTTTAGCTCGCGCGCCATAGTGGTCATTCTCTCCTCACACTGGCGCTGAGCAGCCTGTCCGTCTTCTAACTCATCAGCTGCCTTCTTGGTAGACACATTACTCGTCCGGGCTTGCTCCTTGGCTCGAGCAAGTTCAGCCCGAAGGGTCTCAACCGCGGCAGCACCATCTGCAGATACACATGTCTCAGAACATAATTTTAGATTCATTCTCATGTTACTATACATACTCTAACACATACCTTGCGCCTTGTCGAGTCGCCTGCTAATAAGCGTGATGTCGTTATCCGCCACATCAAGCTTATGCTCCAGACCTGCAACCTCTGTAGCGTGGGCAGTTGTCATGGAGGTAACAGCCTGTGTTTCCAGTCATTAGATTATTACCTGAGGACATCTTTTTCGATCCTATGATTGCCTACCTTTGGGAGCCAACCAGAGTCTCAGGGGCTACCATCTATACACAGGTGCATTTCGCGTATAGAGCATAATCGAAAATATAACATTACATACCTCAAAGCCTCTTAGCAGGACCATGAAGGCTTCATTCAATCCGCTTTTCGCGGACAGAATCCTCTCAACCACTGTACCCATCAAGGTAGGATGCTCCTCTGAGACTGACGAATACCGTAACATGTCCGTCAGCGTATCCGGCGCATCCGGATTCCCGGAAGCAGCTGTGGCAGTACAGACTCCCTTTGAAACGGTATGTCTACTTGACCCTAGAGTCGTCTCCGGCTGTAAACCAGATAGTCCGGAGCTTTTATTGTTAACCCTTGTAGGGACCGCACACTTAGGACCCTGGGCGGCAAGTTTCACCTTGGGGCGTTGGCTCCATTATCCGCTGATCGGGAGAGACCCTCCGGGAGGACACCTCGACGTCGCCCGCCCTGTTGGGCGAGGAATCTTCTGGAGGCGTTTCGCTTTCCATCATCTCTAGTAGAAGGTGCCCCGAGGAGGAGGATTGTTGAGGAAGACTATGTGCCGAACTACAAAACGCATATTCTAGGTGTTACCTTTGCAAAGAGAAAAGGAACGGGGTATGTTTAAAATATCTTTGTTCACTTACGATTCGGCTGGAGGGTTGTCCTTACGAAGAGATTGTGCGACAACGACACCTTCCGAGCCTGAACCACCCGACAAGGGCGTTTTGCCCCGCTTAGTAGCCCTTACCTCCCAACTCTCGGAGGCGGCCCTTTTCTTACCATAGGAAGAAGGATGTCAGCTTCTCCTTCTCTTTTGTCTTTGGAAGAGGGAGCCCTAGTCTCCCTGGACACAGTGTGTGGTTTGCCTCCAGGATGGAAGCCACCTTTGTCTCCCCCGCTCTCCTCATTCTCCTCTTCCACCGACGCCTGGTATGGCACCGGGACCCGCATCCTTGTTAGTATGGGACTAGATGAGTCTTCGGGAACAGGAGCCGAACACCTGATTCGCTCCACCTTCTTTATCCAGCCCTGGAAGAAGATGGTTTTCTCAGCATCAAATTATGAGGTGCGTATCTAAGCTGTATTCGAGAGTTAAGTGCTTGCTGAGGTATCCGGATGGTTGCAGTCAAGGCCGACGTCCTTTGTAGTATCCGGCCACTGTTTTCGTTTCCCAAAAAATAACTTCCACATTCCTCTATGCGCCGCACCGAAGAAGTGCTGAGGGGTTCGTGGTCCTTCTAGATTAAACTCCCACATATGGAGGGGCCGTCTTTGGCACAGGAGGACCCGGCGGACTAGCATTACTTGAATCACGTCTGTCGGTGTCAAAACTGGCGGATCTCGGGTAGGGGGTCCCGAACTGTGCGTCTAAGGTCGATGGTAATAGGAGACAGGGGACACAATTTTTACCCAGGTTCGGGCCCTCTCTATGGAGGTAATACCCTATGTCCTGCTTGATTGATCTTGATGAATATGAGTATTACAAGAGTTGATCTACCACAAGATCATAATGGCTAAACCCTAGAGTTCTAGCTTGTATAGCTATGGTAATGAATATATATCTCTCCGGACTAAGTCCTCCGGTTTATATAGACACCGGGAGGATCTAGGGTTACACAAGGTCGGTTACAAAGAAAGGAATCTACATATTTGATCGCCAAGCTTGCCTTCCACACCAAGGCGAGTCCTATTCGGACACAGGTGCAGTCTTTGGTCTTCATATCTTCACAGCCCATCAGTCCGACCCATGGCTAATAGGCCGGACGCCCAAGGACCCCTTAGTCCATGACTCCCTCAGTAGCCCCCGAACCAGTATTCAATGATGAGGTGTTCGGCGCATAGATTCTCTTTGGCATTGCAAGGCAGGTGCCTCCACCAATGACTCCCAAGTAGTATGTTTGGCCTTCCATTTAATGTTACTCCCCTCGGCTTCTATCTATCAACAACTTCAGTTCCCACGTGTCGAGCGAATGCGAGAGGTCAGGGTATTTTTGCATATAGCACCCCAGCCACGCGGGGGAGAGCGTCTACTTAACATGATTGGATCCCAGATCCATTCAACATCTCATGGAGAAAATCCTCAAAGGTTGCTAGGAAAGAACACTCCAACATGTCTAGCATCCCCAGCACCTCCTCCCGTCGTCCCTGCGGCCCAGAGAGAGGCGAGTGGGAGAAGTGCTCTGTATCCCATGGTCAGCTAGAGAAGCTGCAAACGCAGGGGTTTCTCCCCCCTGCGGATCTGGTCCCTATTCGAGCAGGGTTGGCTTCCTTCAACGGCAAAACCCAGGCGAAGGATTTCCCCAATCCATCTGCGGGGGAGCGAGTGTGCTTCGTCCCCTATCTGCTAAGGGGCGTGGGATTTCCAGTTCGCCCATTCCTCCGAGGGCTTCTGGAGTATTATGGCCTCCAGCTGCACAACTTTACCCCAGCCTTCATCCTGCATATTGCGGGTTATGTCGCTTTATGTGAACTGTTCCTGGGTTGTGAGGCCCATTTTGATTTGTGGAGAAGGTTATTTTGTCTTGTCCCACGTAACCACGAGGGATCGATATTTGAAGTTGGCGAAGCCAAAATATGGCGCATTGCTGAGACCGGATACCTATCCGGCACACCTAAGAAAGCTTCCAAAGAGTGGACCTTTGAGTGGTTTTATATCAAGGACGTCGTACTTCCAGATCCAGTCCGGATGGGTCTCCCTGAGTATACAAGTGTTCCTCTGAAGAAACGCCACAGCTGGCGCCCTCGGAGCCTTGAGGCGAAATCCAGTGCGGAAGTCCGGATATACGATAGCCGAAGTGATGGCGACCTCCATAGTGCGGGGGGTCCAGCCACTCCAATACAGAGGACTTCCCATGTGGAACTACAATGGGGAGGATGACACCTCCCGCTGCGGCAGGAAAGGTCCGGACACCCCTGCTGCCCTAGCCAAAATATTGGCCGAATTGTTCAAGGGTGAGGAAGAGGAGTTCTTGCGCATCACGCACAGAGAAGGATATTCCATGTACAGTCCTCCTAGATGGGTAAGCCCCCAGCTCCCCTCCTCCACTCATTCCACTCCCCGAGCTTCGTTCAATGAATATTAACCCGTCCATTTATAACAGCACTGGCGAAAGATTTCCGAGGGGCTTCACAGCCCCGCCCCGCAACCCGAGGGCCACAATCGGGACCTTGACCCCAGATTCAAAGAGGATCCGGATATATTTGTGGTGCTCGAGAATGGGACATTTTACCAAACGGGCTATGACGGCACCGAGGTGGCCATCATCACCGACTATCCCGGTCTTCTCCCCGCTTCACATGTAAGTAATCAGGAGACACTTTGTCCAAGAGGGATTTTCTCATTCTTCCTCACCCACCGTACCATCCTGTGCTCAGAAGGGGAGGCGTTCGGCACGTCGTGCTACCCCGGGGGCATCTCCAAAGAGAGCGGCTCCCACGCCGGGCAGGCCTTCGAAGAGGAAGGCAAACAAAGATACGGTCGGGCCTTCCTTGAAGGGGTATGGGTTCGCAACTATGCTCTTTTAGCAATCACGTCCAAATGTAACTCCTATGTTCGTCTTGTATCAGGAAAAAGGTTCGACGGACTGTGTCCGGGGACCCGGCCAGTCGTACTCCTAATAGCCAGGATTTGGTCCCAACCGAAGAGACGGGGCCCGATATGGGAGTGGCGCCGGACTGTCCTTCTGCCGAGGGTTCGGAAAATATGTCTGTCACCAATTCGGAAGTGGGGAGCGCCATGAATCACCGGCGCCGGAGGGCCATTTTACGAAATTCCTGCTTCTCAAAAGAGGCGTTCAGTGCCTTCAGCTCGGCTGATGCATACATCCGGGCTGCTCGAGATGGGCTTAACAGAGCCACAGAGCAGCATTTGAAAGATGTGCAGGTAAGTTTACCTTATCCGAATTTGATAACCATGTGCCAGTAGCCCTCGAGACTTGAAGCAGTTGGGACAAATGTTTTAAGGATCGTTGTAAAACCAGGTTCTTACGAAGAAGAAAGATCAGGTAGCCCAAGAGCTGGAGCAGTGCCGGACACAGCTAAGTGCTGCTACCACCGAACTAAAAAGTTCAGGAAGGCGTCCTCCGGTAATATTTCCCTCCATCTAGAAACAAAAATGATATGCCAGCTGTGTTGAAATTGCTGCTATGTCTCATAACAGGGTCGTTGGACCAACTGGAAGAGAAACTGAAGGCCGCTCGAACAAGCGAAAAAGAGGCCAAGAGACAACATGCCCCAGGCGAGCGCGTTCTGACCCGAGTTAGAGAGGATAAGAACAAACTCCAGGATTCAAACACCAAACTCGGCGAAGAACTGAAAGATGTGCGAGCCCAGCTAGCCGACTCCGTGAAGGAGAACAAAAAGTTGCGAGCCGGCATATTCAGTATGTGGTTGAATTTACCTTATAACATTTTGGAGGTAAAAGTAGCTGATACAGCTATGATTGCAGGTATGTTGACGGGTCGTCCCGAAGAGGAGGTGTCCAGATCATCAAGTGATCTTCTGCAAGGGCTGTCGCAATTGCACAAGCAAGTTCGGCAGGCAATGTGGAGTGTATCCAAGGCCTTATGGCCATCCGCCTCCCTTCTAGGGAATATGGAGGAGCTTGTAGAGATGTTCAAGGGAGTGTGGCGGCGTATCCGACTATGGAAGATATTGGCCTGCCGAGAGGGTGCGCGAGAGGCCTGGGCCATGGTGAAAACACGGTATACCAAGCTGGATCCAAACCACATGGCCTAGGTCGGACCGTTAGGGTCAAGTGGGGAAGAAATTCCCGTTAGTTTAGTATATGACCAAGTAAAGGTGGCCGCTAGATATTCCCAACAGGATTATAAGTTAGACGGCCTATTGGACGGTATAGAGGAGGAAGTTTTTGAGTCCTAAGTGACTATGTACTTTCCTTCTAACTGGATTGTAAAACGATTGTCATGGCCGACCTTTTCGCTTCGACCTCTCGACCCGAAGGTGAGGAGTGATTTCCGAATACCTGAGCGGCAAAATAAACCGGGGTATGCGGGAAAACCAGGCGTAGGGGTCATAGTTGCTTGAACAGACAAGTTGCATCCGGTTAGTTATGTTATATTACATTAAAATTGTAAGAAACATCTTCCAGAGAGAATAGTTTCGTTAAGGGTTCCTTTCCCTGGGTGTGCATGCATCGATGTGCATGTTCGGACTGTGATAAAGAAATCACAATGTATATAGCTTCTGGGGGTTCACGATGGAACGAATGCAAAAACACCTTTTGTTCATCGATCGGATATTCCCTTAATAACGCTAGCTTTTGGCTTCACCCAATCTGAGGGACACATCCGGATGACTCGGCAGTAACAATCGCAGAGGTGCTCCCTTTATTCCCAAGCCGAACTAACGGGAACGTAGGGCATAAGCACAGGAGCCAGGCAACCCAGCTTGGCCAAAACTTAAGTCATATCGATGCATATAATGGCAAAGAAAAGGTACATATGGGGGAAAATGCATATGTGATGAGCTTGATGCTCGGAAAATAATAATAATAGCAAGCTTCTGTCCAAGAAGACCCCAGGTATGATAGACGTATAGACTTGAAGATGTATGCGTCAGGTGTGCGTGGTCTAACCGCACGAAAGCTTTTAAGACTAAAGAGAAAAAATGAAAAGAGAGAAAAAATGATGGAAACAATAGGGGGAAGGAGATGAACAAAGAGTTCGGCGCTAGGCATAGAATCTTTGGAGTCTATCCGCTTCCAGGGGTTCGGTTCTAGTCGATTGTCTGACGCATCACGCAAGCAGTACGCCCTCCAGTGAGAACTTTGTCAATGATGAAGGGACCTTCCCACTTGGGCTTGAGTTTGTCTTTTTCTTCTCCAGCAGGCGTATAACGAGTTCACCAACGTTATAAGTTTTGGCCGGCACTTCACTGCTTTGATACCTGCGAGCTTGTTGTTGATAAAATGCGGAACGGGCTTTTGCTATGTTGCGCTCCTCCTCCAGGGCATCTAAGCTATCCTGCCGATCAAGCTCGGTCTCTCTCTCTTCGTACATGTGCACTCGAGGTGAGTCATGAATAATGTCGCAGGGTAGCATTGCCTCTGTGTCGTACACCATGAAAAAAGATGTCTATCCGGTAGTGCGATTGGGCGTGGTACGCATCCCCCAGAGTACGGAGTCGAGCTCCTCAACCCAGTGCTTGTCTGATTCTTTCAAAGACCTCACTAGTCTAGGCTTAATGGCGCTCATAATAAGACCATTGGCTCTTTCGACTTGACCATTTCTCTGTGGATGATAGACAGAGGCGTAATCAAGCTTGATGCCTAGATTAGCGTACCAGGTTTTCACTTTGTCGACTGTGAAGTTGGAGCCGTTATCAGTGATGATGCTGTGTGGAACACCATAATGGTGTACGACTCCGGATATAAAGTTTATTACTGGCCCGGACTCGACCGTTTTAACTGGTTTGGCCTCTATCCACTTAGTGAATTTATCCACCATGACCAGCAGGTATTTTTCTTATGGCTTCCTCCTTTAAGGGGTCCAACCATATCCAGTCACCAGACCACAAAAGGCCAAGTGATGGGGATTGTTTGTAAGGCGGTGTGGGGCATATGGCTTTGGTTGGCAAAGAGTTGGCATCTGATGCAATGTTGGACAAGGTCCTATGCATCTGCTCGGGCCGTCGGCCAATAGAACCCTGTACGGAAGGCCTTGCTAACAAGGGCTCGGGCTGCGGCGTGGTGCCCGCCGAGACCGGCATGAATCTCAGCCAGGAGCTGCCGCCCCTCCTCCTCGAAGATACATCTTTGAAGGACTCTAGTAGTGCTTTTATTATAGAGCTCTTCATCGTGAACCTTGTAGTCCTTCGAATGCCGGACAATGCGGCGGGCCTCATTCTGATCCTCAGGAAGTTCCTTCCTGTTAAGGTAGGCCAAGAAGGGTTCGGTCCATGGCGCAATGACTGCCATAATGAGATGCGCTGACGGTGTTATTCTGGTGGCTGGGCCTCCGATGATATTGGTGTGTTCGGAATCTGGGGTTGTGTTCGGATCCGGACTAGTGTTGTCGCTTTCCCCCTGCCACACCATGGATGGCTTAAAAAGCCTTTCCAGAAAGATATTAGGTGGGATGGGGTCGCGCTTGGCACCGATACGAGCAAGAATGTCCGCCGCTTGATTACTTTCTCGAGCCACGTGATGGAACTCGAGGCCCTCGAACCGAGCCGACATTTTTAGGATGGCATTACGATAAGCTACCATCTTCGGATCTTTGACATCGAAGTCTCCATTTATTTGAGATATTGCAAGGTTTGAGTCCCCGCGGACTTCCAAGCGCTCTATGCCCATGGAGACAGACATCGCAGACCATGCAATAAAGCCTCGTATTCGACTGTGTTATTGGAGTCTGTATATAATATTTGGAGTACGTACTAAACGACGTCTCCAGCGGGGGACGTTAAAACGACGCCTGCTCCTAGCCCTGCCAGCATTTTGGAGCCATCGGTATACATAACCCAATTGGAATATGTGTCGTACTCTTTAGGGAGTTCGGCCTCTGTCCATTCGGCGATGAAGTCGGCCAGTACTTGCGATTTGATAGCTCGACATGGTTTGTATGTAATATCAAATGGAAGGATCTCAATGGCCCATTTGGCAATCCGGCCTGTGGCATCGCGGTTGTTTATTATGTCGTTGAGTGGTACTTCGGAAGCCACCGTGATCGAACACTCCTGGAAGTAGTGTCATAGCTTTCGGGATGCCATCAAGACCGCGTATGCTATCTTTTAATAATGGGGGTACTGGGATTTGCATGGTGTAAGGACCATGCATACATAGTATACTGGCTTCTGAAGCAGGAATTTGTGTTTGTCCCGTTCTCGTTCAACGACGAGTACGGCGCTCACCACCTGGTGTGTTGCCGATATGTATAGTAACATGGGTTCACCGACATTTGGCGCGGCCAGGATTGGGTTGCTCACTAGGAGGGTTTTATTTCTTCCAGCCCGGCTGTTGGCGCGTCCGTCCACTCGAAGTGATCGGTCCGCCGTAGAAGGCGATAGAGTGGCAGTGCCTTTTCTCCCAATCTAGAGATAAAGTGGCTTAGAGCTGCCACGCAGCCCGCGAGTTTTTGGACTTGCTTGAGGTATGTTGGCGTAGCCAATTGTGACAGGGCTCGGATTTTGGCTGGATTTGCTTCAATTCCTCTATTGGAAACGATGAAGCCCAGCAGCTTTCCTACAGGGACCCCAAAAACACACTTTTCTGGATTGAGCTTAACGTCATATGCGCGGAGGTTGTCAAACGTGAGACGTAAGTCGTCTATTAGTGTTTCGACGTGCCTTGTTTTGATTATGACGTCGTCCACATAGGCTTCAACTGTTTTTCCGACCTGTTTCTCCAGGCATGTTTGGATCATGCGTTGGTAGGTGGCACCGGCATTCTTGAGCCCGAAGGGCATGGTGTTGAAGCAGAATGGCCCATATGGGGTGATGAATGTTGTTGCAGCTTGATTGGATTCCTTCATTTTGATTTGATGGTATCCGAAATATGCGTTGAGGAAGCATAGTGAGTCGTGTCCTGCGGTAGCATCAATGATTTGATCAATGCGAGGAGGGGGAAGGCATCCTTAGGGCAAGCCTTATTGAGGTCTTTAAAATCAACACACAGGCGCCAGGATTTATCCTTTTTTTGTACCATCACCAGGTTTGCCAGCCAGTCCGAATGTTTTATTTCTCTAATGAATCCGGCCTCGATTAGCATGTCTAGCTCCTCTCCCATGGCTTGGTGTTTGGGTACGGAAAAGCGCTGTAGTGTTTGTTTGACTGGTTTATATCCCTTTAATATGTTGAGGCTGTGTTCGGCCAGCTTGCGTGGGATTCTTGGCATGTCAGAAGGGTGCCAGGTGAATATATCCCAGTTTTCGCGAAGAAAATCCCATAGCATGGCGTCGACCATTGGATCTAGTTGTGCCCCAATAGATGCTGTCTTCTTGGGGTCCGCTGGATGGACCTGGAATTTGACTATTTCTTCTGCTGGCTTGAAGGAGGTGGATTTGGGGCGTTTGTCTAAGATCACATCGTCCCTGTCCACCGTGGAGTGCAGTGCGGTTAACTCTTCGGCCGCGAGGGCTTCAGATAATACCTCAAGGGCCAGGGACACAGTTTTATTTTCTGCGCGGAGTGCTATGTCCGGATCACTAGCGAGAGTGATTATGCCGTTGGGCCCGAGCATCTTAAGCTTCATGTATCCGTAATGAGGTACAACTTGGAAGCGTGTAAATGCCTCTCGCCCCAAGAGGGCGTGATATCCGCTGTTGAAAGGGGCCACTTGGAAGGTTATTTCTTCGGACCGATAATTCTCCGGCGTGCCGAATACCACGTCAAGTGTTATCTTTCCCACACACCGCACCTCCCGACTGGGAATGATTCCTCGGAAGGTCGTGCTGCTTTGATCGATGCGGCTCCTGTCTATCTCCATTTTGTGGAGTGTATCTTCATAGATGAGGTTTAGTCTGCTACCCCCGTCCATGAGGACCTTGGTGAGCCGAAAGCCGTCCACAATTGGACTGAGGACCAAGGCGGATGGTGCTCGGACTGTCCAGTATTTTGGTTTGTCACCGGCATTAAAAGTTATAGCCGTGTCGTTCCAAGGGTTTATTGCTACTATTTGACAGACCTCGGCGAGTCCGCGGAGTGCCCTTTTGCGCCTATTGTTTGAGGAGAATGTCTCGAAGACCGTCAGTACTTTGGGGTCATCGTCTTCTGGGGGGTGTTGTTCTGGGGTATTGTTGGTGAGGATATCCTCGCCGCTCTTGGCCACTTGTCGAAGTATCCAACATCCTCTAAGGCTATGTGTTGGTATGTTATCCGGTGTTGCGTGTATTTTGCATGGCCAGTCAAGCCATCTTTCCGGAATGGTTCCGCGCCCCGTAATGGACTTATATTTCTTTACTATTGGACCGGGCGTGTTACAAGGGTGTGCCCTTTTCGCCTGAATGAGGGGTTGAGTGGGGACCGATGGTTCCCAACGGGCTGCCTGAGTTTTCTAGGCGCTTTCCATTATGTTGTACTTTTGTACGATAGTTGCCAAGTTAGCAAAGTGTGATATGTGATGGAGGTTGATGGCGTTGAGGATTCCTTCGTCCGTGCAATTATTGTGGAACACTGAGATCGCTTCCTCATCGCGGCAATCTTTAATCTTGTCTTTGACGAGAAGGAATCTGGACCGTTTCCTAAGACTGCTGTTGTATGTTGTTGTATGCTCATGAGAGTGATTATATTTGGGTGGGTGGGTGGATTTGAATCCGAACCCTGACCCAATTTTGGATCCGGAGTCTAAAGGTCCTCCGAACTTAAAAGATCGGGCTCCAAGATATCCATCGATTTCTTAGGCCCGTCATCCGATTCTATATTCGGAGGCCAGGGTACATCTCCTCGCAGGTGCGTGTCCGGCTCTTCGAAACCGGAGATCTGGATATAGTATGTCCTTAGTATGGGAGAAGAGTCGTCGTTTTGCTCCTCTACTATCGCTATCTGGTGGGTGATCGGTGGGGATTTGATTTCTCTCTGATCGGGTTTAAGCCCAACTCAATCGTACTCTGTAGTGACCCCCAGGGCGGCGATGCGATCTAGGAGCTCGTTTAAAGACGAAAGCTCTGCTGGATCCATCTGCTTGGAGTGTTTGGAGCCGATACGCAGGGGATTTTCGATGACCCGGACGTCATCGTCGGCTCGACAACCGAATGGGCGGTCATGGTAAAGCCGCCTAGCTGGAGGGTTTGGCCTGGGGCCAGTGCTCCTCCGGCGGTGATGTTGTCCTTGAGAACAAGGAGAGCCATCGATCCTATTGCCAACGTCACATTGGAACTCTCAATGAAAGCACCAATGTCGGTGTTAGAACCGACGGATCTCGGGTAGGGGGTCCCGAACTGTGCGTCTAAGGTCGATGGTAACAGGAGACAGGGGACACGATGTTTACCCAGGTTCTGGCCCTCTCTATGGTGGTAATACCCTACGTCCTGCTTGATTGATCTTGATGAATATGAGTATTATAAGAGTTGATCTACCACAAGATCGTAATGGCTAAATCCTAGAGGTCTAGCTTGTATGGCTATGGTAATGAATATATATATATATATATATATCTGGACTAATTCCTCCGGTTTCTATAGACACCGGGAGGATCTAGGGTTACACATGGTCGGTTACAAAGAAAGGAATCTACATATTTGATCGCCAAGCTTGCCTTCCACGCCAAGGCGAGTCCTATCCGGACACAGGTGCAGTCTTTGGTCTTTGTATCTTCATAGCCCATCAGTTCGGCCCATGGCTAACAGGCCAGAAGCCCGATGACCCCTTAGTCCAGGACTCCCTCAACGTTGATGAGTTCAGTGTTCTTCTCAAGGAGACTCCGGATGTGGCTCTGTAGAGTCTGCGCTTCATCGGTTGATCCCCAGTCCAACCCCTTATTGACCCATGATGCGAGCTGAATTGGAGGGCCGGATCGGAACGCAGGTATAGCTTCCCACTTGGTGTCACGGGGTTCAGTGATGTAAAACCACTCCCGCTGCCATAAGTCGAAAGATTCTGTGAAGGATCCTTTTAGCCAGGGAGCGTTGATAAGTTTGCCCACTGTAGCACCACCACACTCTCCTCGTCCCC
This sequence comes from Triticum dicoccoides, assembly GCF_002162155.2. Taxonomy (NCBI): domain Eukaryota; kingdom Viridiplantae; phylum Streptophyta; class Magnoliopsida; order Poales; family Poaceae; genus Triticum; species Triticum dicoccoides. Next base: position 101,941,108 of record NC_041386.1, read on the forward strand.
CGTTGACTACCTTTGGCTTCACATTTAAGGTATTAAGCCACAAGCCGAAGTGTGGGGGAATACGGAGGAAAGCCTCACACGTGATAATGAACGCCGAGATGTGAAGGAAGGAGTCCGGAGTTAGATCGTGAAAATCTAGCCCGTAATAGAACATAAGCCGTCGAACAAAGTGGTGCAGGGCGAACCCTAGCCCTCAGAGGAAGTGGGAGATGAATACGACCCTCTCGTTGGATCTGGGAGTAGGAATAACCTGCCCTTGAGCAGGAAGCCTGTGGGGGATTTCCACGGTCAGGTATTTTGCCGCCCGGAGCTTCGCGATGTCCTCCTCTGTGACGGAGGAAGGCACCCACCGACCTTGAGGACTAGGGCCGGCCATGACTGGGAAGCTTGAAACAATCGAAACCTTGGGCGCTGGAGCTCGAGGTTGGAGAGGATGAGGAAAAGGTTGGCGTAAAGAAGCCAGACGGGCATTAGTCCCTTTATAAAGGTGATAACTATCGAACGCCTCCTCATCGACCTTGAAACCTACCTATTCTTAAGGAATCATGCCAACCGGACGGTTGGAATACCCACGCCCGTGTTGATGAGGATCCCACAATAAGGGGACACGATCTTTGCTTCGACAAGACGTGCCAATGAAATCGCGTCTCGGAACATGGAACGGCAAGCGAAAAAATGGTTCGATATAATAACCAGGTGGTGACATGATATCACGTCACAGAAAAATTGTCAGCGGATTGGACTTGCAAAATATTATTTCCTCTGCGGTGGTGTGTGGTATTTGTTTTGCAGAGCCGGACACATTCGTTGCGTCTGAAGACTGTGTTGGAGTGTTCGGAGAAGGAACCCGCCTTGCAACGCTGAAGACAATTTACGCGCCGGACACCTCACCATTGAAGCCTGGTTCAGGGGCTACTGAGGGAGTCCTGGATTAGGGGGTCCTCGGGCGTCCGGACTATGGTACTGGGCCGGACTATTGGGCCATGAAGATACAAGATAGAAGACATTCTCCCGTCTCCGGATAGGACTCTCCTTTGTGTAGATGGCAAGCTAGGTGGCCGGATGTACTATTTCCTTTCTATGTAACCGACTTTGTACAACCCCAGTTCCCTCCGGTGTCTATATAAACCGGAGGGTTTAGTCCATAGGGACAATCATAATCAGATAGGATAGACTTCTAGGGTTTTAGCCATTACGATCTCGTGGTAGATCTACTCTTGTAACCCCCATACTCATTAATATTAATCTAGCAGGACATAGGGTTTTACCTCCATCGAGAGGGCCCGAACCTGGGTAAACATTGTGTTCCATGTCTCCAGTTACCATCAACCTTAGACGCACAGTTCGGGACCCCCTACCCGAGATCCGCCGGTTTTGACACCGACACTCATACCTTGAGCAATCTCTACATCACCAAGTCTCTACAATATGGTGGTTGAAAACGAGGTAGCATGAATCCACTCAACATATCCTTTGACAATTTCTCCATATCAAATTTCATTTGGTATCAAGTTTCATGATTGTCATTTTGGATACACAATTGCTCTTCCTTGCAAGACTAACCTATGTAGGAAGATGAACTCAAACTACAAGTGGTGCTCCCAACTCGTGATGAACTACATCAACATTGAGCATCCAACACAAGTTCGACTACATGATCAAGATCAACACCACCACCCAAGGTATGTTATTCCATCTTAGAGAAGATCTACCCCAAGTCATGGGTCAAAGCAACTCAACAAGATGTGAATACATCAAAATTCTTAAACAAAAAATGGTAACCCCATTTTGAGCTTAAAAGATGAGTATGACCTACGATCAAGTGTTATCACTTGACTCCTTAGTCAATATACTCTAACATAGGTGACTTTTTCGCCGAGGCATTCTAGATGAAGTTCTCCAGTGTTTCTTTTTTGTGTTCCTGCATTTTGTTTCTTGCTTGATCCCCTTATCAAAAAAACTTCATCTAGATTTCTTTTTATTTTATCTGCTATTCTCTGCATATAATTCGTTGCAAATTCTTTAGTTAATTCCTTACAAGTCTTTGTGCGTTCTTAATTGCCAAGTGAGCTGAGATGACAATTTTTTTCCTCTGTATTGAACTCGGCCTCACCGATTTAGGCCCATCGTCTAGACCGAACTACAACAATACCTTGTAGACTGTTCATCGGTTCCACCGACAAGGACGAAACCGATCTGACCGATATGTAGCATCTATGACACTGCCAACTCGGTGTCACCGATGAAAATGGATCGACATTATCGATTTCACTACTGAGAAAACTTTTTGCCATTGCGTTTGTTATTTCTTCTCCAGCTCCACTCGATGATTCTTATCCTCTACTCGCATCTTAAACTACATGATGCTTTGTACTGTGACTCAAGGACCATACCTATTTGCATCATGCTCCAGAAGGCCCCTTCTTGGAAATTGATGTCAAAGGTGGGGAGAGAGCACATCAAAGCTTATCACATAAGAGAGAAAGCACATCTTAGCTTCTCCAGATGCTTATTAACAATAGAGGAGAGAAGTCACATGTCTTTAAGAGGGGAAAGACATGTTAGTGTATGTTATGATTGCTTTGCTCTGTTCTGATTTTCTTTAACCCTATCTTCTCCCATTATCCAATATCAGATTCAGGGGAGAAAGAGTTCATATCTAAGGGAAGTTTTTTTGGAATCCATTGCAAAGCTTTATTCCTTGGGGACATGTCTATACTCAAATAGAGTAATAAGTACTCACTCACTACATGTCATCCCAGTCTTGGTACTTTTGTGGTTTCCTGAACTTGCTTTATAGAGTGTTCTTGTGTTATCTAACCTTGTTTTCTCAAGCTCACCTCGACCAAAGCCAGCTCAAGACCACAAGGTAAGTATATGCATCACACTTATGAGATCATTGGCTGATGTACATATTGTTTGCAAGAAAGACTCATGAACATGAAGGTACACTTTATGTATCTACATCATTTACTCTAATGCATATAACGAAGATACATGTAACTCATTGCTTGCTCTGTCATGCCTATGCATTCACATGCTCTCATATTCTATCTTTACATGACTGCATACATGTAGGGGGAGCCAATGCATGTTACATGTCCTTCCAAAGCTTTACCTTTTACTCTTCATATCTTTATCTGAAGCTTTGATGTATGCTGTGATCAATTACCAAAAAGGGGGAGATTGAAAGCACAAGTGCTCCCTGGGTGATTTCGGTAATTAATGTCAACATATCTCTTGTTGTACTAACATCCTTATCTAGTATATTTCGGAAAGTTCAGCAATGGCGTGACATGGACAAGAGGATGTGGAACCCCTTCAAGATGCTAAGGAAAAAGATTGGCAAAAGCTCAAGACTCTTCATTTCTATTTTAGTGATCCAAGATCACATTTAGTCCATAGGGAAAACCAATACTATTAAAAGGGGATGAGGTGTTGCTTAATGGTCTACTTGCTCAAAGTGCTTAGTGATATGCTCCAAATCCCTCAACCACTTTCTCAATTCCAAATATGTCCAAAACCTAAAGTCAAACTCGGCCCCACTGATTTGATCTATCCGGCGCCACCAAGTTCACTTGGCATAGCCACTGCCAGAAACACTAATCAGTTCGGTCTCACCGATAGGGATCTCGGCCTCACCGAGATGGCCTTGCAAATTCTCTGTTCCCTGCTGTAATTATTTCGGTCTCACCGAAATAAGCAATCGGTCCCACCGAGTTTGCCTGGCCAATTCTTCGATTGCTCATTGCTGAAATTAGTCCCACCGAATTCATGCAATCGGTCACACCGAGATGAGGTTTTTCCCTAACCCTAGCACATCGATCCCACCGAGTTGATCATGGCGGTCCCACTGAAAATCCTAACGTTCACATTTTGAACTGAATCGGTCTCACCGACTTCACCTATTCGGTTAGACCGAGTTGGGTACAATGTGTGTAACGGTTAGATTTTGTGTGGATGCTATATATACCCCTCCACCCCCTTCTCTATTCAAGAGAGAGACATCAGAATGTGCCTACACTTCCACTACTCATTTTCTAAGAGAGAACCACCTACTCATGTGTTGAGACCAAGACATTCCAATGCAACCACAAGAATCTTGATCTCTAGCCTTCCCCAAGTTGCTAGCCACTCAAATCATCTTTCCACCATAGCCAAATCTATGAGAGAGAGTTGAGTGTTGGGGAGACTATCATTTGAAGCACAAGAGCAAGGAGTCATCATCATCATACCATCTATTACCTTTTGGAGAGTGGTGTCTCCTAGATTGGTTAGGTGTCACTTGGGAGCCTCCGACAAGACTGTGGAGTTGAACCAATGAGTTTTTAATGGCAAGGAGATCGCCTACTTCATGAAGATCTACCCAAGTGAGGCAAGTCCTTCATGGGCGATGGCCATGGTGGGATAGACAAGGTTGCTTCTTCGTGGACCCTTCATGGGTGGATCCCTCCATGGACTCACGCAACCGTTACCCTTAGTGGGTTGAAGTCTCCACCAACGTGGATGTACGATAGCACCACCTATCGGAACCACGCCAAAAATCTCCGTGGCTCCAATTGCGTTTGCACACTCCAATCCCATCCCATCCCTTTACTTTCTTACAACTTGCATGCTTTACTTTGTGCTGCTCATATACTCTTTCCATGCTTGCTTGAAATGTATTATGAATGCTTAAACTTGTGCTAAAACTCCACCTCAACTTGAAGAATTTAAAAACTGCTACTTTTGCTTGTTGAGGGTCTAATCACCCCCCCCCCTCTCTAAAAACCTCTTATTGGTCCTTTCAAATGTAAAAGGAAAATAATTATGCAAGGCCCTGTCACGTGTGACATTCCCTCATGGATTTGCTTCCAACCTTGAAAGGAGAGTCAGTGCAGATGGAAACAAGGTACAAGGGTTGAAAATTCATGACTGCAACGTCCTACTTCAAAGGGTTTTACCTGTTATCCTTAGAGGATTGGGCCGCCCTGACTTATACAGAGCAGTTGCAGAGTTGGGACAATTCTTCAGGGAACTCTATAGTAGAAATATTAGGATAGATGCTTTGGAGCATCTTAGAGACAAGATACCAACTATCCTATGCGACCTTGGGAAGATATATCCTCCAGCCTTCTTTGATGTGATGGTGCATTTGGTTGTTCATCTACCTGATGAGGCGCTACTTAGAGGTCCAGTACAGTATGGCTGGATGTACCTTATTGAAAGGCGGCTAGGCACTTTCAAGGGCTATGTTAGGAACAGACCTAGACCTGAGGGTTCCATTGCAGAGGCCTACATTGCTACAGAAGCATTGACATTCTACTCAAAATACATTGAAACAACTGATCACCTTAGCAAAAAGGTGGGTGAAGACAATCCCGAGCTTAATGTTTTCGATCGTTCTGTTCGAGTTATAGGGAAGAGTCGACAAGGTGACAAACCTAAAGATATGGACAAAATGGTTTGGTATGTGTTGAATAACTGTCATGAGATTGTACTTTATATCGAGTAAGTGCTAAGTACTGCTGCTTATACATCATAATCTACTAAACTTGCAGCCCGTTCTTATATATATAGATGTTTGGCATGATCACTATGTTGTGCAGCATCTACAAAAAGGAGTTACTAGCACAAAATCCAAGAAACATTGACAAACCGGTTATGGCAGGATTTGCGAAATGGTTCAAGAGCCATGTAAGCTTTTGAATTGCACTGCTGATTTTTTTAATATATTGAGTACATAAGATGATCAGCTTGTCTATTTTCTAACCATAGGTTAAGAAGATGCGGGAGGATGGGCAGGCAGTTAATGATGCCCTTTACGCACTAGCAATGGGTCCCGATACTTGGGTAATACTTTATGAATCTTGTGTTGTTGGAGATGTGCGCTACAATACCATTGCACGCAACGAAGGTAGGAAGACACAAAACACTGCCTCATGAGCACGGATACATACAGCAAAGAGATTACTGAAATGTATGGTAATATAACAAACATTGTTCAGTTGCAGTACATCTCCAGTTTCGAGATTCATCGGTGTGTGGTTCTATTGTGATGTCATTGGTATAACCTGTTTTCCAGGACCGCAAAACCCAAAGCTGATAATCATTTCAAATCAATCAATGTCGGCGTACCACACCGACGAGCCTTTTATTTTGGCAAATCAAGCAACATGGATATTTTTCCTAGAAGACACATATGCATGTAGCAATGACTCGAGAGTAATGCAAAGGTTTGAGCAGAGCAATTCGTTTAATGAAGTTGCACAACAAGATGATGCTTACACTGCTCCTGATATAGAAGATTCCACATATGTTCGTAGTATCTTTGAGAACCATGACATCCATAACACTGGCAAAAAGATTCCCTGTCGAGTTGTGGACGTGCGAGAGTTGATCAATAAGAGGCCAATGTTCGAGGACATTGAGGATGAAGAAGAAGATGACACTGGGGGGGATTACAATTTAGACTAATACACATGGCGAAGATGTTGATGCTACTACTTCGGATGGTGATTAGATTACTTTTGTCGTATTTGCCTGTGAGAAGACGACCTTTTTATCTACTATGTGAAATTGTGTTTGCTATGACAACTGAAACCTGATGAAGTTGTTGTTTAGGATTTTGTTGTGAGGACATCACTTATTATGTATGTTGATTTGTGTTTGGTGATTGTATGACAATTAACACATGATGACATTGTTGTTTAGTTGTACTCATATTTGGCTGTGAAACTTGTATTTCATGACATGGTTTGCTGTTGGACTGCAATTTGCTCTACGACTTCGCTACCTCTTGAGCACTATGTTGGTTTTCCCTTGGAGAGGAAAGGGTGATGCAGCAAAGTAGCGTAAGTATTTCCCTCAGTTTTTGAGAACCAAGGTATTAAAATCCAGTAGGAGACTACACGCAAGTCCCTCGTACCTACACAAACAAATAAGAACATCGCAACCAACGCGATAAAGGGGTTGTCAATCCCTTCACGGTCACTTACGAGAGTGAGATATGATAGAGATAATAAGATAAATATTTCTGGTATTTTTACGATATAGATTGGAAAATAAAGATTGCAAAATAAAATAGATTGGAAACTTATATGATAAAAGATAGACCCGGGGGCCATAGGTTTCACTAGTGGCTTCTCTCAAGATAGCATAAGTATTACGGTGGGTGAACAAATTACCGTCGAGCAATTGATAGAAAAGTGCATAATTATGAGAATATCTAGGCATGATCATGTATATAGGCATCACATCCGTGACAAGTAGACCGAAACGATTCTGCATCTACTACTATTACTCCACACATCGACCGCTATCCAGCATGCATCTAGAGTATTAAGTTCATAAGAACAGAGTAACGCATTAGGCAAGATGACATGATGTAGAGGACGTCCAGCAGCTGTTGCTTAGCCATGATCAGATGAACTGCATCTTTAACCTTCTGCTCTTCATCTTCCTCTTCTATCATTTCTTCAGTTACTTGTCCAACACCCCAACCTGCTGGTATTAGGATTCCTCGGTGAGGGAGTCCTGGATTAGGGGGTCTCCGGACAGCCGGACTATTGGACCATGAAGATACAAGATTGAAGACTTCGTCTTGTGTCCGGATGGGACTTTCCTTGGTGTGGAAGGCAAGCTTAGCAATACGGATATGTAGATCTCCTCCCTTGTAACCGACTCTGTGTAACCCTAGCCCCCTCCGGTGTCTATATAAACCGGAGGGTTTAGTCCGTAGGACAACATACAATCGTACCATAGGCTAGCTTCTAGGGTTTAGCCTCTACGATCTCGTGGTAGATCAACTCTTGTAATACTCATATCATCAAGATCAATCCAGCAGGACGTAGGGTATTACCTCCATCAAGAGGGCCCGAACCTGGGTAAACATCATGTCCCCTGCCTCCTGTTACCATCCGCCTTAGACGCATAGTTCGGGACCCCCTACCCGAGATCCGCCGGTTTTGACACCGACATTGGTGCTTTCATTGAGAGTTCCATTGTGCTCTCACTGAAAGGCTCGATGGCCCCTTCGATCATCTATAACGATGCGGTCCAGGGTGAGGTTTTCCTCCCCGGACAGATCTTCGTATTCGGCGGCTTCGCACTGTGGGCCAATTCGCTTGGCCATATGGAGCAGATCGAGAGCTACGCCCCTGGCCATCAGGTCAGGTTCGGAAACTTAAACTACACTGCCGACATCCGCAGAGACTTAATCTTCGACGGATTCGAGCCGATGTCAGGTGCGCCGCATAATCACGATGAGCATGACGTAAGTCTTCCGTCGGACAGTGTTCGGGAGATCGCATCTGCAACTACTCCGGCCTTCAATCCGGAGCAAATTGCGCCATCCGAGGATGGAGGGATAGACCCCGCCATGGAGGTCGCACTCTCAGTGGCGATGGAGCTGGATACTGACTTCACCCCTTACGAGAGCCGTATTGCTGAACCACTGGATTCGTCTCCGGCCACAGACTCCGAGCCGCCTGCATCCGTGCCTATCGAATACGATTGGGCGCCGATCATGGAGTTCACCCCTGCGGATATCTTTCAGCACTTGCCTTTCGGCGATGTGCTAAATTCATTAAGGTCTCTCTCCTTGTCAGGAGAACCTTGGCCGAACTATGTCCGGCTAGAATGTGATGCGGATGACGAAGAAATTCACTGCCCAGCCACCACCCACTTAGTAGCCAATGTCGATGATTTAACCGACATGCTCGACTTCGACCCTGAAGACATCGATGGTATGGACAACGATGAAGGAGACGGACAGGAACCACTGCCCACAGGGCGCTGGACCGCCACCTCACCATATGATATATACATGGTGGACACCCCCAAAGAAGGCAATGGTGACGAGACAGCGGAGGATGACCCCTCCAAGAAGCAACCCAAGCGCTAACGTCAGCGGCGCCGCTCTAAGTCCCGCCATAGCAAAAGTAGTGATACCGGCACAAGAGACAGCAACACTCCGGATAGTGCCGAAGACAACAACAATCCCCTCCAACACGATGTAGAGCGGGAGGGTGAACAAGCTAGCCCTCCAGAGCAGGCAGCATATGGAGAATCGGAGGAGGACAATTACATGCCTCTCTCCGAAGACGAGGTGAGCCTCGGCGACGAAGAATTTATCATGCCTGAGGATCCCGTCGAGCAGGAGCGCTTCAAGCGCCGGCTTATGGCCACAGCACATAGTTGAAGAAAAAGCAACAATAGCTTCAAGCTGATCAAGACTTGCTAGCAGACAGATGGACCGAAGTCCTTGCGGCCGAGGAATATGAACTCAAGCGCCCCTCCAAGAGTTACCCAAAGCGCAGGTTGCTACCTCACCTCGAGGAGGAAGCATTGAAACCTACATCACCAGTGTATGATGCGGCTGACCAGCCACCTCGTGGCCGAGCCAGAGAGGCGTTTCAACCTGAAGTTCAGCCTGCACCCCGCCACCACTCAAACAAAAATACCAAGGCCCAGGGTAACACATGGGACCTGCGAGACGTATTGGACATAAGGGAAAAACATGCAAGGTCGATATACGGGTCACGAGGGCGCGCGCCAATGCGGGACGATGACTGTCACGCCGAATACACTAAAAGTGAATCCGGCCGGGCCAAATAGAGCAGACAAGACTCATATGAACTGCGTCATGTTATAGCCCGGCACAAAGGCGCTACACACCCCCTATGCTTCACTGATGAAGTTATGGATCACGAATTCCCGGAGGGTTTTAAACCCGTAAATATCAAATCGTATGATGGTACAACAGATCCCACTGTATGGATTGAGGATTTTCTCCTCCACATCCACATGGCCAGCGGTGATGATCTGCATGCCATCAAGTACCTCCCACTAAAACTCAAAGGACCAGCTCGGCATTGGCTGAATAGCTTCCAACCAGACTCCATCGGTAGTTGGGAGGATCTAGAAGACGCATTCCTTGACAACTTCCAGGGCACTTATGTGCAACCACCGGATGCTGATGACTTGAGCCATATAACTCAGCAACCAGGGGAATCGGCCAGGCAATTCTGGACACGGTTCCTAACTAAGAAAAACCAAATTGTCGACTGTTCGGATGCAGAGGCCTTAGAGGCATTCAAGCATAACATCCGTGACGAGTGGCTCGCCCGGCACCTTGGCCAGGGGAAGCCAAAGTCTATGGCAGCCCTCACGACACTCATGACCCTCTTTTGCGTGGGCGAGGATAGCTGGCTGGCTCGCAGTAACAACACATCAAGGAATCCGGGCACTTCGGATACCAAAGATGCCAATGACAGACCACGTCGTAACAGACAAAAGCGCCGCAACAACGGTGATAACACCGATGATACGGCAGTCAATGCCAGATTCAGAGGCTCTAGATCCGGTCGGCGGAAAAAGCCATTCAAAAGAAGTACTCCAGGCCCGTCCAGTTTGGATCGCATACTTGATCGCTCGTGTCAAATCCACGGCACCCCCGATAAGCTAGCCAATCACACCAACAGAGAATGCTGGGTGTTCAAGCAGGCCGGCAAGTTGAATGTCGAAAACAAGGACAAGGGCCTACATAGTGATGACGAGGAGGAGCCCCAGCCGCCGAACATGGGAGGATAGAAGAGGTTCCCCCACAAGTGAAGACGGTGAACATGATATACGCAACCCACATTCCCAAGAGGGAACTGAAGCATGCACTAAGGGACGTCTATGCGATGGAGCCTGTCGCCCCAAAGTTCAACCCATGGTCCGCTTGTCCGATCACCTTCGATCGCAGGAACCACCCCACTAGTATCCGTCATGGCGGATCCGCCGCACTGGTCCTAGACCCCATCATCGACGGATTTCACCTCACTCGAGTCCTTATGGACGGCGGCAGCAGCCTGAACCTGCTCTATCAGGATATAGTGCGCAAAATGGGTATAGATCCCTCGAGGATCAAACCCACCAAAACCACCATTAAGGGTGTTATCCCAGGTGTAGAGGCCCATTACACGGGCTCAATCACATTGGAAGTGGTCTTCGGATCTCCGGACAACTTCCAAAGCGAGGAGTTAATCTTCGATATTGTCCTGTTCCGTAGTGGCTATCACGCACTGCTCGGGCAAACCGCATTTGCAAAGTTCAATGCGGTACCGCATTACGCATACCTCAAGCTCAAGATGCCAGGACCTAGGGGGGTCATAACAGTTAATGGAAACACAGAACGCTCGCTCCGCACGGAAGAGCACACTGCGGCCTTCGCAGCAGAAGCACAAAGCAGCCTTTTAAGGCAAACCACCAATTCGGTGATACAGCACCGGACACCGTCAAGCGAGTCCGGAGTAAACTGCAACAGGATCGCCTGGCACGTTCAGAGCTCGCCTAGCAATTCGGCCCCCGTCCCAGTCCCAGTCAAGCGACGAAATACGTGCCGCGCGTACATAATTACGCACTGAAAATACCATGGGCATAGGCGGGGGCACGATCAGGGCACGTCCCACAATGCGGCTTAACCGCCCTAGGGGTTGCATACCTTTATCATTTTTTCTCTTTCAGGACCTTACTCTCTGGAAGCCCTTTCTGGCAGTACGATTGCCGGACACATTATGGGAAGGAACAACCAAGGAGGCAAGAAGCTAAGATGTACAAGGGAACCCCTAGGTGGTCTCTAATAATAATAATAATTGATATACCCGCTTTTTACTATCCATACGCAGCTTGCCCTTGGATAGCACATGTCAAATAGTCCTATTTTCTGCTTATTGCACTACTTGTATCAGTACGCTTCGGCGTATTATTTAAATAACAATGCATAGCATTAGTCTATTATTCCATTATCCATCCCTTTTTTCTCACATGTTCATTTACAACAAGTTGCACCCGTACATTCGGGTACGGTCAGTACGCCAGGGGCTTTCGTTTACCCCATAATACGGCGTGAGAAGTCTGAACACTTTCGACAGTGCGGCACCCCGAACTTATAGCATTATATGCAGCGGCTCCGAATCATGTCTTGGGTCAATAGTTGGGTTTGCCCGGCTCCCATGTTTTGGTACCTTACGTTCCGCTATATCGGCTAAGGTAGCACTGGGAGAACTACTGCGATTGTGTCTCGGTTCTTCCGGACGAGCACCTCAGTAGAGAAAGCCGAAAACTGACTAGCATGATAAGGCGAGAGCTGGTCGCTGTTTGAGAGGTCTCAAGTCCTTAAAGACTTTTTCCGCTTCGGGCGAGGAGTCGGCCTTGTCCGACTTAGGTGTATATAGCGCCCCCAATTCGGCCTTTCGAATACTAGGCGCTTCGCAAAAATTTAAAATTGTAGACTTCTATGGCTAAGTGAGAGTGATAAAGCCTTATAGTCCGATTGCCTGGTTCATTGTGCTGAACACCTCCCTCGAAGGACCCAAAATTAGGATAAAGAGTGCTCAGGTTTATCCCAAACACCCCAGTACTAGTTACATGGGGGCAGAAGCCGACGACTGGCCAACTCTCAGATTTTATAAACGGCCGGACAGAAGGTAATATTTTAAATTCAAAAAGTGTTGCATAGCGTAAATGAACTCGTTTCATATTACAGGATCACATGAGCATGTTCATTCAAAAATTACATCTCTGGCACATTCCTCCGCCACAAGGAGGGAACCCTTTAGGACACTGTCATAATACATTTCGGGGCAGCGATGCTCCTTGCCCTCCGGCGACCCCTCCTTCACCAGCTTCACGGCGTCCAGCATCGCCTAGTGCACCTTCGCCCGGGCAAAAGCCCTGCGTGCACCCTCAATGCAGACAGACCGCTTTATGACGTCAAGCCGTGGGCAGGCATCCACAAGCCGCCTCACCAGACCGAAGTAGCTGCTAGGCAGGGGATCGCCAGGCCACATCCGGACTATAAGACCCTTCATGGCCTGTTCGGCCACCTTGTGAAGCTCGACCAGTTGCTTCAGCTGGTCGCTCAAGGGCATTGGATGTTCGGTCCCAGTATATTTAGACCAGAACAACTTTTCCGTCGAGCTCCCCTCCTCAGCTTGGTAAAACTCTGAGGCATCCAGTACACTGCGGGGAAGATCTACGAACGCTCCTGGAGAGCTCTGAACTTGGGTAAGTAAAAGGCAAGTTTCCTTCACATGCTTGCTTTGCATAATGAATGCCTTACCGCTGCTATCTTCTTCACCACATCCATCTCCTGGAGGGCCTTGTGGGCTTCAGCCTTGGCGCTCCATGCGCTTTCGAGCGCCTTCGCAAGCTCGGACTCTCGCGTCTTAGAGTTAAGCTCCAAGGACTCGTGTTTTTCGTGAGAGCCTTGAGCTCTTGCTGCACCTCTCCTACCCGGGCTTCTTGCTTTTCCCACTCAATGCGCTCCTTGGCTGCTTTGTCTTCGGCCTCGGACAGCGCCTTCTTCAGGGTCGCCACCTCGGTTGTGGCCCCTGACAAATTCATAATGATCCTATTACTTTACAACTGAATTTATTTTTAATATATAGACAAGGTATTGCTTACCTTTGCTCTCCTTGAGCTGCCTCTTGGTAAGGTCGAGCTCGTCTTCGGACCGCTCAAGGTCCTGCTTCAGTGCAGCGACCTCCACAGTACGTGCGGAAGCGGCCAGCAGTGAAGCATGCATATGCACATAGACATATTCTGTTTAGACTCCTGAGTCATCATTTGATCCTCTATTCGGCTTTTCTTCGCGAACGCCAAACAGAGCATCAGGGGCTACTATCTATGCGGTAATATTTTCCTATATTTTGATTGCTTACCTCAAAGCCTGTTAGGAGGCTGGCACAAGCTTCGGTTAGTCCATTTTTGGCGGACTGAACTTTCTCGATCACCGCACTCATAATAGTGCGATGCTCTTCGTCGATGGAAGTGCCGCGAAGCACTTCCAGCAAGTTGTTCGGTGCCTCGAGATGGACAGAGGCCACCGGCACGGGCGGCTTGTCCCTTTTAATGGGGGATCGCCTACCGGAGTCCAGAACCAATGAAGGTTCCGGCGCAGTGTTCGGCTGGGGGCCGAACTGGGAGCCCGTGGGAGTCTTGCTCCCTTTGTGCCCCAGGACTACGTCCCCTCGTCTCGGTGCCTTTTTAGACAACACCTCAACGTTGTCCGTAGGGCAAGGGGTGGAGGCGGTCGGAAGTGAATCACTATTCATATCCGACGAGTCCAAAGAACCGTCCAACGAAGATACGTCAAGACGGGCTCGGGACGGACCGCATAATCATATTCGGCGTAAAAAGAAGCAATGCAATAAAACATACCATGAATTACTATGGTATCCAGATACTTACGACTTCGCCAGTGGCTTCTCCCTGGGTAACCACTCGTCGCCGATGTAGGCGGCCGTCGTGGAGCAGTCCGGAAGTAGGGTCCTTCCCTTCTTGGACTCTTCGGCCTCCCCGGTTGGGGCGGCCTTCCTTTTCTTCTCTCCCCTGGCTGGGGGGAGAACTTTCCTCTTCCTCCTCCTCGTTTTCGTGGGAGGAGGGTGCGTCAGAGTTATCAGACGATGAGTCCGATATAACCTTGCGCCGAAGACCCTTTCGGGTCCCCATGGCCTTCTTCTTGGCCTTCTTTGTCGGCACCTCGTAAGGCGCCGGAACCAGCATCTCCATTAGGAGAGCATCTGCAGGATCTTCAGGCGGGGGGTTGGGCAATTGATCCGCTCCACTGTCTCCACCCAGTCCTGTTAATGGCATGGAAGCTTAGATCCCGCATATGATTAAAACTAGGGCAAATAAATATCCTGTGAGATACAAAAACTTACCGAATTGGCGTGGCGCTTTGCGCTAAGTCCGCGGTCCTCGGTAAGGGGAGGAGGTACCTCAGCGCCCTTGAACAGCACCTTCCAAACGTCCTTGTGCGTCATGTCGAAGAGCTCTCGCAGCGTCTGGTGCTCGGCCGGGTCGAACTCCCACAAATTGAATACCCGTCGTTGACACGGGAGAATCCGGCATAAGAGCATGACCTGGACCATGTTGACGAGCTTGATTTTCTTGCTCATCATGTTCTTGACGTAGGTATGGAGTCTGGTCAGCTCTACCGGGGAACCCCAGGACAGGCCCTTCTCTTTCCAGGAGGTGAGCCGCGTGGGGATTCCGGATCGAAATTTGGGGGCCACCACCCAGTTGGTGTCGCGCGGCTCGGTGATGTAGAACCACCCCGATTGCCACCCCTTTATGGTCTCCACATAGGAGCCTTCGAGCGAGGTGACGTTAGGTATTTTGCCCACCATGGCGCCTCCGTACTCCGCTTGCTGCTCCGCCACCACCTTCGGTTTAACATTGAAGGTCTTCAGCCACAGGCCGAAGTGGGGCCTGATGCGGAGGAAGGCCTTGCACACGACGATAAATGCCGAGATGTTGAGGATGAAATTGGGGGCTAGATCATGAAAATCCAGCCCGTAGTAGAACATGAGCCCGCGGACAAACGGGTGAAGGGGAAATCCCAGTCCGCGGACAAAGTGGGTAAGGAAAACTTGAAGGAAATATGCCCTAGAGGCAATAATAAAGTTATTAATTATTTCCTTATTTCATGATAAATGTTTATTATTCATGCTAGAATTGTATTAACCAGAAACATAATACATGTGTGAATACATAGACAAACAGAGTGTCACTAGTATGCCTCTACTTGACTAGCTCGTTGATCAAAGATGGTTAAGTTTCCTAACCATAGACATGAGTTGTCATTTGATTAACGGGGTCACATCATTAGAAGAATGATGTGATTGACTTGACCCATTCCATTAGCATAGCACTTGATCGTTTAGTTTGTTGCTATTGCTTTCTTCATGACTTATACATGTTCCTATGACTATGAGATTATGCAACTCCCGTTTACCAGAGGAACACTTTGTGTGCTACCAAACGTCACAACGTAACTGGGTGATTATAAAGGTGCTCTACAGGTGTCTCCGAAGGTACTTGTTGGGTTGGCGTATTTCGAGATTAGGATTTGTCACTCCGATTGTCGGAGAGGTATCTCTGGGCCCACTCGGTAATGCACATCACTACAAGCCTTGCAAGCATTGCAACTAATGAGTTACTTGCGGGATGATATGTTACGGAACGAGTAAAGAGACTTTCCGGTAACGAGATTGAACTAGGTATTGAGATACCAATGATCGAATCTCGGGCAAGTAACATACCGATGACAAAGGAAACAACGTATGTTGTTATGCGGTTTGACCGATAAAGATCTTCGTAGAATATGTAGGAGCCAATATGAGCATCCAGGTTCCGCTATTGGTTATTGACCAGAGACGTGTCTCGGTCATGTCTACATAGTTCTCGAACCCGTAGGGTCCGCACGCTTAAAGTTCGATGACGGTTATATTATGAGTTTATGTGTTTGGATGTACCGTAGGAGTTCGGAGTCCTGGATGAGATCGGGGACATGACGAGCAGTCTCGAAATGGTCAAGACGTAAAGATCGATATATTGGACGACTATATTCGGACATCGGAAAGGTTCCGAGTGATTCGGGTATTTTCGGGAGTACCAGGGAGTTACGGGAATTCGTATTGGGCCTTAATGGGCCATACGGGAAAGGAGAGAAAGGCCTCAAAGGGTGGCCGCACCCCTCCCCATGGGCTGGTCCGAATTGGACTAGGGAGGGGGGCGTCCCCTTCCTTCCTTCTCCTTTTCCCTTCCCTTTCCTTCCCTCCTACTCCTACTACTTGGAAGGGCTCCTAGTTCTACTAGGAAAGGGGGAATCCTACTCCCGGTGGGAGTAGGACTCCCCTAGGGCGCGCCATATAGAGGGCCGGCCCTCCCCCTCCTCCACTCCTTTATATACGGGGGCAAGGGGCACCCCAAAGACACAACAATTGATTTCTTGATCTCTTAGCCGTGTGCGGTGCCCTCCTCCACCATAATCCACTTCGATCATATCGTAGCGGTGCTTAGGCGAAGCCCTGCGTCGGTAGAACATCATCATCATCACCACGCTATCGTGCTGACGAAACTCTCCCTCAACACTCGGTTGGATCGGAGTTCGAGGGACGACATCGAGTTGAACATGTGCATAACTCGGAGGTGTCGTGCGTTTGGTACTTGATCGGTCGGATCGTGAAGATGTACGACTACATCAACCGCGTTGTGCTAACGCTTCCACTTTCGGTCTACGAGGGTACGTGGACAACACTCTCCCCTCTCGTTGCTATGCATCACCATAATCTTGCGCGTGCGTAGGAAAATTTTGAAATTACTACGTTCCCCAACAGTGGCATCCGAGCCTGGTTTTATGCGTAGATGTCATATGCACGAGTAGAACACAAGTGAGTTGTGGGCGATATAAGTCATACTGCTTACCAGCATGTCATACTTTGGTTCGGCGGTATTGTTGGATGAAGCGGCCCAGACTGACATTACGCGTACGCTTATGCGAGACTGGTTTTACCGCCGTGCTATGCACACAGGTGACTAGCGGGTGTCAGTTTCTCCAACTTTAGTTGAACCAAGTGTGGCTACACCCGGTCCTTGAGAAGGTTAAAACAGCACTAACTTGACAAACTATCATTGTGTTTTTGATGCGTAGGTAAGAACGGTTCTTGCTCAGCCCGTAGCAGCCACGTAAAACTTGCAACAACAAAGTAGAGGACGTCTAACTTGTTTTTGCAGGGCATGTTGTGATGTGATATGGTCAAGACGTGATGAGATATAAGTTGTTGTATGAGATGATCATGTTTTGTTGAAGTTATAGGCAACTGGCAAAAGCCTTATGGTTATCTCTTTATTGCATAAGATGCAAGTGCCAAATAATTGCTTTACTTTATCGCTATGCGATAGCAATAGTTGCAAGAGCAATAGTTGGTGAGACGACCATGTGATGACACATTGATATAGATCAAGATGATGGAGATCATGGCGTCATGCCGGTGACGATGGAGATCATGACGATGCTTTGGAGATAGAGATCAAAGGCACAAGATGATGATGGCCATGTCATGTCACATATTTTGATTGCATGTGATGCTTATCTTTTATACATCTTACTTTGCTTAGTTATGACGGTAGCATTATAAGATGATCTCTCACTAAATTTCAAGATAAAAGTGTTCTCCTTGAGTATGCACCATTGCCAAAGTTCGTCGTGCCCAGACACCACGTGATGATCGGGTGTGATAAGCTCTACGTCCATCTACAACGGGTGCAATCCAGTTTTGCACACGCAGAATACTCAGGTTAAACTTGACGAGCCTAGCATATGCAGATATGGCCTCGGAACACTGAGATCGAAAGGTCGAGCGTGAATCATATAGTAGATATGATGAACATAGTGATGTTCGCCATTGAAAACTACTCCATTTCACGTGATGATCGGTTATGGTTTAGTTGATTTGGATCACGTGATCACTTATAAGATTAGAGGGATGTCTTTCTAAGTGGGAGTTCTTAAGTAATATGATTAATTGAACTTTAATTTATCATGACCTTAGTCCTGATAGTATTTGCATATCTATGGTGTATATCAATAACTCGCGGTATTGCTTCCCTATGTTTTAGATATGTTCCTAGAGAAAACTAAGTTGAAAGATGTTAGTAGCAATGATGCAGATTGGATCCGTGATCTGAGGTTTATCCTCATTGCTGCATAGAAGAATTATGTCTTTGATGCACCGCTAGGTGATAGACCTATTGCAGGAGTAGATGCAGATGTTATGAACGTTTGGCTAGCTCAATATGATGACTACTTGATAGTTTAGTGCACCATGCTTAACGGCTTAGAATCAGGACTTCAAAGACGTTTTGAATGTCATGGACCATATGAGATGTTCCAGGAGTTGAAGTTAATATTTCAAGCAAATACCCAAGTTGAGAGATATGAAGTCTCCAACAAGTTATATAGCTAAAAAGATGGAGGAGAATAGCTCAAGCAGTGAGCATGTGCTCAGATTGTCTGGGTACTACAATCGCTTGAATCAAGTGGGAATTAATCTTCCAGATAAGATAGTGATTGATAGAATTCTCTAGTCACCATCACCAAGTTAGTAGAACTTCATGATGAACTATGATATGCAAGGGATAACGGAAACGATTCCCAAGCTCTTCGTAATGCTGAAATCAACGAAGGTAGAAATCAAGAAAAATATCAAGTGTTGATGGTAGACAAGACCACTAGTTTCAAGAAAAGGGCAAAGGGAAGAAGGGGAACTTCAAGAAGAATGGCAAGCAAGTTGCTGCTCAAGTGAAGAAGCCCAAGTCTGGTCCTAAGCCTGAAACTGAGTGCTTCTACTGCAAAGGGACTGGTCATTGGAAGCGGAACTACCCCAAGTAATTGGCAGATAAGAAGGATGGCAAAGTGAACATAGGTATATTTGATATACATGTTATTGATGTGTACTTTACTAGTGTTTATAGCAAGCCCTCGGTATTTGATATTGGTTCAGTTGCTAAGAGTAGTAACTCGAAATGGGAGTTGCAAAATAAACAGAGACTAGTTAAGGGTGAAGTGACAATGTGTGTTGGAAGTGGTTCCAAGATTGATATGATCATCATCGCACACTCCCTATACTTTCGGGATTAGTGTTAAACCTAATTTGGTGTTTGCGTTGAGCATAAATATGATTGGATCATGTCTATTGCAATACGGTTATTCAAGTAAGTTAGAGAAGAATTGTTGTTCTGTTTACATGAATAAAACCTTCTATGGTCATACACCCAATGAAAATGGTTTGTTGGATCTCGATCGTGGTGATACACATTTTCATAATATTGAAGCCAAAAGATGCAAAGTTAATAATGATAGTGCAACTTATTTGTGGCACTGCCGTTTAGGTCATATTGGTGTAAAGCGCATGAAGAAAATCCATGCTGATGGGCTTTTGGAATCACTTGATTATGAATCAGTTGATGCTTGCGAACCATGCCTCATGGGCAAGATGACTAAGACTCCGTTCTCCGGAACAATGGAAAGAGCAACTGACTTATTGGAAATAATACATACTGATGTATGTGGTCTGATGAGTGTTAAGGCTCACGGCAAGTATCGTTATTTTCTGACCTTCACAGATTATTTGAGCAGATATGGGTATATCTACTTAATGAAACACAAGTCTGAAATATTTTAAAAGTTCAAAGAATTTTAGAGTGAAGTGGAGAATCATCGTAACAAAAATAAAAGTTTCTACAATATGATCGCAGAAGTAAAATATTTGAGTTATGAGTTTGGCCTTCAGTTAAAACAATGTGAAATAGTTTCACTACTCACGCCACCTGAAACACCACAGTGTAATGGTGTGTTCGAACGTCGTAACCGTACTTTAATAGATATGGTGCGATCTATGATGTCTCTTACCAATTTACCACTATCGTTTTGGGTTATGCATTGGAGACAGCTACATTCACATTAAATAGGGCACCATCTAAATCCGTTGAGACGACACCGTATGAACTGTGGTTTGGTGAGAAACCTAAGCTGTAGTTTCTTAAAGTTTGGGACTGCGATGCTTATGTGAAAAAGTTTCAACATGATAAGCTCGAACCCAAATCGGAGAAGTATATCTTCATAGGATACCCAAAAGAAAAATGTTGGGTACACCTTCTATCATAGTTCCGAAGGCAAGACATTCATTGCTGAGAATGGATCCTTTCTAGAGAAGGAGTTTCTCTCGAAAGAAGTGAGTGGGAGGAAAGTAGAACTTGATGAGGTAACTGTACCTGCTCCCTTATTGGAAAGTAGTTCATCACAGAAATATGTTCCTTTGACTACTACACCAATTAGTGAGGAAGCTAATGATGATGATCATGTAACTTCAGATCAAGTTACTACCGAACCTCGTAGGTAAACCAGAGTGAGATCTGCACCAGAGTGGTATGATAATCCTGTTCTGGAGGTCATGTTACTTGACCATGACGAACCTACAAACTATGAGGAAGCGATGATGAGCCCAGATTCCGTGAAATGGCTTGAGGCCATGAAATCTGAGATGAGATCCATGTATGAGAACAAAGTATGGACTTTGATTGACTTGCCCATTGATCGGCGAGCCATTGAGATTAAATGGATCTTCAAGAGGAAGACGGACGCTGATAGTAATGTTACTATCTACAAAGCTAGAATTTTTGCAAAAAGGTTTTCGACAAGTTCAAGGTGTTGACTACAATGAGAGTTTCTCACTCGTATCTATGCTTAAGTCTGTCCGAATCATGTTAGCAATTGCCGCATTTTATGAAATCTGGCAAATGGATAAACAAAACTGCATTCCTTAATGGATTTATTAAAGAAGAGTTGTATATGATGCAACCAGAAGGTTTTGTCAATCCTAAAGGTACTAACAAAATATGCAAGCTCCAGCGATCCATCTATGGACTGGTGCAAGCATCTCGGAGTTGGAATATACGCTTTGATAAGTTGATCAAAGCATATAGTTTTATACAGACTTGCGGTGAAGCCTGTATTTACAAGAAAGTGAGTGGGAGCACTACAGCATTTCTGATAAGTATATGTGAATGACATATTGTTGATCGGAGATAATGTAGAATTATTCTGTAAAGCATAAAGGAAGTTTTGAAAGGAGTTTTTCAAAGAAAGACCTCGGTGAAGCTTCTTACATATTGAGCATCAAGATCTATAGAGATAGATCAAGATGCTTGATAAGTTTTACAATGAGTACATACCTTGACAAGATGTTGAAGTAGTTCAAAATGGAACAGTCAAAGAAGGAGTTCTTGCCTGTGTTACAAGGTGTGAAATTGAGTAAGACTCAAAGCCCGACCACGGAGAAGATAGAAAGAGAATGAAAGTCATTCCCTATGCCTTGGCCATAGGTTCTATAAAGTATGCCATGCTGTGTACAAAATCTATTGTATACCCTACACTGTTTTTGGCAAGGGAGTACAATAGTGATCTAGGAGTAGATCACTAAATAGCGGTAAAAATTATCCTTATTGGTTTTGGGATATGTTTCTCGATTATGGAGGTGACAAAAAGGTTCATTGTAAAGGGTTACGTCGATGCAAATTTTGACACTGATCCAGATGACTCTAAATCTCAATCTAGATACATATTGAAAGTGGGAGCAATTAGCTAGAGTAGCTCCGTGCAGAGCATTGCTGACATAGAAATTTGCAAAATACTTACGGATCTGAATGTGGCAGACCCGTTGACTAAACTTCTCTCACAAGCAAAACATGATCACACCTTAGTACTCTTTGGGTGTTAATCACATAGAGATGTGAACTAGATTATTGACTCTAGTAAACCCTTTGGGTGTTGGTCACATGACGATGTGAACTATGGATGTTAATCACATGGTGATGTGAACTATTGATGTTAAGTCACATGGCGATGTGATCTAGATTATTGACTCTAGTGCAACTGGGAGACTGAAGGAAATATGCCCTAGAGGCAATAATAAAGTTATTAATTATTTCCTTATTTCATGATAAATGTTTATTATTCATGCTAGAATTATATTAATCGGAAACATAATACATGTGTGAATACATAGACAAACAGAGTGTCCCTAGTATGCCTCTACTTGACTAGCTCATTGATCAAAGATGGTTAAGTTTCCTAACCATAGACATGAGTTGTCATTTGATTAACGGGGTCACATCATTAGAAGAATGATGTGATTGACTTGACCCATTCCGTTAGCATAGCACTTGATCGTTTAGTTTGTTGCTATTGCTTTCTTCATGACTTATACATGTTCCTATGACTATGAGATTATGCAACTCCCGTTTACCAGAGGAACACTTTGTGTGCTACCAAACTTCACAATGTAACTGGGTGATTATAAAGGTGCTCTATAGGTGTCTCCGAAGGTACTTGTTGGGTTGGCGTATTTCGAGATTAGGATTTGTCACTCCGATTGTCGGAGAGGTATCTCTGGGCCCACTCGGTAATGCACATCACTATAAGCCTTGCAAGCATTGCAACTAATGAGTTGGTTGCAGGATGATGTGTTACGGAACAAGTAAAGAGACTTGCCGGTAACGAGATTGAACTAGGTATTGAGATACCGATGATCGAATCTCGGGCAAGTAACATACCGATGACAAAGGGAACAACGTATGTTGTTATGCGGTTTGACCGATAAAGATCTTTGTAGAATATGTAGGAGCCAATATGAGCATCCAGGTTCCGCTATTGGTTATTGATCAGAGACGTGTCTCGGTCATGTCTACATAGTTCTCGAACCCGTAGGGTCCGCATGCTTAAAGTTCGATGACGGTTATATTATGAGTTTATGTGTTTTGATGTACGGAAGGAGTTCGGAGTCCCGGATGATATCGGGAATATGACGAGGAGTCTCAAAATGGTCAAGACGTAAAGATCGATATATTGGACGACTATATTCGGACATCGGAAAGGTTCCGAGTGATTCGGGTATTTTCGGGAGTACTGGGGAGTTACGGGAATTCGTATTGGGCCTTAATGGGCCATACAGGAAAGGAGAGAAAGGCCTCAAAGGGTGGCCGCACCCCTCCCCATGGGCTGGTCCGAATTGGACTAGGGAGGGGGGCGTCCCCTTCCTTCCTTCTCCTTTTCCCTTCCCTTTCCTTCCCTCCTACTCCTACTACTTGGAAGGGCCCCTAGTTCTACTAGGAAAGGGGGAATCCTACTCCCGGTGGGAGTAGGACTCCCCTAGGGCGCGCCATAGAGAGGGCCGGCCCTCCCCCTCCTCCACTCCTTTATATACGGGGGCAAGGGGCACCCCAAAGACACAACAATTGATCTCTTGATCTCTTAGCCGTGTGTGGTGCCCTCCTCCACCATAATCCACTTCGATCATATCGTAGCGGTGCTTAGGCGAAGCCCTGCGTCGGTAGAACATCATCATCGTCACCACGCCGTCGTGCTGATGAAACTCTCCCTCAACACTCGGCTGGATCGGAGTTTGAGGGACGTCATCGAGTTGAACGTGTCTAGAACTCGGAGGTGTCGTGCGTTCGGTACTTGATCGGTCGGATCGTGATGACGTACGACTACATCAACCGCGTTGTGCTAACGCTTCCGCTTTCGGTCTACGAGGGTACGTGGACAACACTCTCCCCTCTCGTTGCTATGCATCACCATGATCTTGCGTGTGCGTAGGAATATTTTGAAATTACTATGTTCCCCAACAAAATTACCCTCTCATGGGGTGCGGGCGTAGGGATGATGTGCCCCGCATCTGGCAGCCGGTGCGGGATGTCCGCGGCCAGATATCCGGCTTCCCATTGCTTTGCGATGTGCTCCTCCATGACGGAGGAGACCATCCACTTGCCTCCCGCTCCGGACATGCTCAGAGTGGTTTGATAAGAAAGACGCGAACTTGGGCGCTGGAGCTCGAGTGCGTGAGAATGGATAAGCAAGGAGGAAGAAGGCATGGGTAAAAAGGGTGAATCTTTGTCCCTTTATAAGGGCGGAAGAGGCGATGCACCTCCCCACTTACCTGATAAAATCGCTTATTCCCCGAACGCCGTAATTGATGGCACAGTTGGGTTACCCATACCCGTATTGATGAGAATCCCGTAATAAAGGGGACACGATCTCTGCTTCGACAAGACGTGTCAAGAAAACCGCCTCGCAATATGTGCAGTGCTGGTCGAGAAAAATGGTTCGAATAATGGCCGAGCCATGGCATGATGTCATGTTGCAAAACATGTCAGCAGATTAGATTTGTGGAAATATTATTCTCTCTATGGTGGTATGTAGAACTTGTTTTGCAGAACCAAACACTATCCTTGTGTTCAAAATATTCCATGGAGTATTAGGAGGAAGAACCCGCCTTGCAATGCCGAAGACAAATCTGCGTGTCAGACTCATTGTCATTGAAGCCTGGTTCAGGGGCTACTGAGGGAGTCCTGGATTAGGGGGTCTCCGGACAGCCGGACTGTTGGACCATGAAGATACAAGATTGAAGACTTCGTCTCGTGTCCGTATGGGACTTTCCTTGGCGTGGAAGGCAAGCTTGGCAATACGGATATGTAGATCTCCTCCCATGTAACCGACTCTATGTAACCCTAGCCCCCTTCGATGTCTATATAAACCGGAGGGTTTAGTCCATTGGACAACATACAATCATACCATAGGCTAGCTTCTAGGGTTTAGCCTCTACGATCTCGTGGTAGATCAACTCTTGTAATACTCATATCATCAAGATCAATCAAGTAGGACGTAGGGTATTACCTCCATCTAGAGGGCCCGAACCT
The DNA here is from genome assembly GCF_002162155.2 of Triticum dicoccoides. Classification (NCBI taxonomy): domain Eukaryota; kingdom Viridiplantae; phylum Streptophyta; class Magnoliopsida; order Poales; family Poaceae; genus Triticum; species Triticum dicoccoides. Next base: position 101,966,179 of record NC_041386.1, read on the forward strand.
GGGTAAACATCGTGTCCCCTGCCTCCTGTTACCATCCACCTTAGACGCAGAGTTCGGGACCCCCTACCCGAGATCCGCCGATTTTGACACCGACACTCGGCTAAGCAAATAATCGGCGTAGTTCCATTCCCCCACATTAGCAACTTCCCAGAAATACAAATCACACTAATCTTCCCTTTTATGCATGAATCAAATTGGAAGATCATCAACCAAACTATTAAAAAATTAGCAACTGAAAGTAGGCGAACAACTTAAACATATTATTACCCCATGATTCGGGCATTTGTAGACGACTCAGCCAGGGTTGAGGACTGTAGTTGAGATGTGAAGGATGACTCTGCGTGATTTGCAGTACTGGCTGTCAGTGTCAACACCGGCAGATCTCGGGTAGGGGTCCCGAACTGTGCGCCTGAGGATCAATGGTAACAAGGGACGATGGGGACACAATGTTTACCCAGGTTTGAGCCCTCTTGAAGGAGGTAAAACCCTACGTCCTGCTTGATTGTATTCAATAAGTATAGGGTTACAAGAGTTGAACTACCTCGAGATCGTAGTGGCTAAACCCTAGTTGTCTAGCCTATGAGAATTCTGATGATCTCTACGGAGTAAACCCTCCGGTCTATATACACACCGGAGGGGCCAAGGGTTATGCAGAGTCGATTTGCAGGGGGAGGAAATAACATATACGGACATCAAACTTGCCATCCACGCATATAAGAGTCCTACCCGGACACGGGGCAAAAGTCTTGTGCTTTTATATTCACAACCCATTGCTACCTCTTGAGCATGCGTTGGTTTTCCCTTGAAGAGGAAAGGGTGATGCAGCAAAGTAGCGTAAGAATTTCCTTCAGTTTTTGAGAACAAAGGTATCAATCCAGTAGGAGACAACACACAAGTCACCTAGTACCTGCACAAACAATCAAGAACCTCGCAACCAACGCGATAAAGGGGTTGTCAATCCCTTCACGGTCACTTGCGAAAGTGAGATCTGATAGAGATAGTAAGATACATATTTTTTGGTATTTTGTTGTATAGATTGGAAAATAAAGATCGCAAAATAGTAAATGAGATGCGATAATAAAAGAGATGCAATGTAATAAGAAAGAGACTCGGGGGCCATAGGTTTCACTAGTGGCTTCTCTCATGATAGCATGTATTGCGGTGGGTGAACAAATTACTGCCGAGCAATTGATAGAAAAGTGCATAGTTATGAAGATATCTAAGGCAATGATCATGAATATAGGCATCACGTCTGTGTCAAGTAGATCGAAATGATTCTGCATCTACTACTATTACTCCACACATCGACCGCTATCCAGCATGCATCTAGAGTATTAAGTTCATAAGAACAGAGTAACGCTTTAAGCAAGATGACATGATGTAGAGGGATAAACTCAAGCAATATGATATAAACCCCATCTTTTTATCCTCGATGGCAACAATATAATATGTGCCTTTCTGCCCCTACTGTCACTGGGAAAGGACACCACAAGATTGAACCCAAAGCTAAGCACTTCTCCCATTGCAAGAAAGATTAATCTAGTAGGCCAAACTAAACCGATGATTCGAAGAGACTTGCAAAGATATCAAATCATGCATATAAGAATTCAGAGGAGAACCAAATAATATTCATATATAATCAAGTTCATAAACCCACAATTCATCGGATCTCGGCAAACACACCGTAAAAGAGTATTACATCGAATAGATCTCGAACAACATCGAGGAGAACTTTGTATTGAAGATCAAAGAGAGAGAAGAAGCCATCTAGCTAATAACTATGGACCCAAAGATCTGTGGTAAACTACTCACACTTCATCGGAGAGTCTATGGTGTTGATGTAGAAGCCCTCCGTGATCGATTCCCACTCCGGCAGATCACCGAAAAAGGTCCCGAGATGGGATCTCACGGGTACAGAAGGTTGCGGCGGTCGAAAAGTGGTTCCGTGGCTCCCCCTAATGTTTTTAGGGTATAAGACTATATATAGGCAAAAGAAGTACGTCGGTGGAGCTTCGTGGGGCCCACGAGGGTGGGGGTGCGCCTACCCCCCTAGGCGCGCCCTCGTGTCTCGTGGCCACCTCACGGAGTTCTAGACTTCCACTCCAAGTCTAATGGTTTTCTTTTGGTCCAAGAAAGATCATCGTGAAGGTTTCATTCCGTTTGGTGTTCCTTTTCTACGAAACACTGAAATAGGCAAAAAAATAGAAACTGGCACTGGCCTCCGGTTAATAGGTTAGTCCCAAAAATAATATAAAAGAGCATATTAAAGCCTATTAAACATCTAAAACAGATAATATAATAGCATGGAATAATAAAAAATTATAGATACATTGGAGACGTATCACCCATCAGTCTGGCCCATATCAAATAGTTCGGACACCCGTGGACCCCCCTAATCTAGGACTCCCTCAGTAGCCCATCAACCAGTCTTCGATGGCGATGTGTTCGGCACGGGGATTGTCTTCAGCGTCGCAAGGCGGGTTTGTTCTCCTGAACATTTTAAGATAGTTCCCTTGACAAAGGAACTATATCCGGCTCTATATAATTAATACAACCCTTAGCCATGAAGGCAAGATGCCAAAATAAAACAGTGTCTTTTACTGACAACGTTTTCGACGAAGCGTCACAATTGGCTCTTTTAACATTTCGAACCGTTTTCACGCCTCCCGTTTCATGTTTCGAGGCCCATCCTCCATTGGCACGTCTTGTCAAAACAGAGATCGTGCCCGCCCATTGTGGGATTCTCATCAATACTGTCGGCGTTCTGGGAACGGGGGTCCCCAGACTTGCCTGCCTGTGGCCTGCGGCGTGGCTCAAAGGGGGGCCCAGCACGGCCTGTCTTCATCAACACAGGCCCAAGACCCTCGCGAGGGGCCAAGCCTCGCGGGGCGGACGACACGGAGCTTCCTCAGGCACGGCCTCATCAGGCTGGCTCGTGAGGAGGTGGAGAGATCGAGGCGGGGTACCTCACGAGGTGCCCGTGACGCAAGATATGATGACCAAAGGCGCCAGGCGGGCGCCAGCCGCGCAGTGTCCTCCTTTCCTCTTTGGTGCAAAGGGAGCAAGCGCAGGCGAGAGCATCAAGCAAAGGCACCCGTTTCGGTGCAACGAGACCAAGACCAGTCCAACGGCAGGGAGGAAGTCATTGTGGAGCCCAAGCCAGCGTCACCACCAGAGCCTTTGGTAGGCGAGGACCAACTTTAGTCAGGATAAGTGTACCAGATGTTCCCCTTCAAAGTGGCCAATTGTTGGCGCCCTTCCCGCTCAATTTTTGGGAGGAGGCCCATGGCCTTTGCCTATAAATAGGACTAGCCACCCCCAGGGTAGAGGGGATGGAGGATCAGCCAACCCAGAAACAAGCTGGGATCGAGATCGGATCACAATCGAGAAGAGAGAGAGAAGGGTGACTGAACTCCTCCTAGCAGTTCGTCGCCCCAGCCAAGAACAGACCCTCGTGAGGTTGTTCTTCCTTGTATTGCTCATCATCATCAGCCCAAGAGGCAATCCACCACACCACACACTGGAGTAGGGTATTACACCACAACGGTGGCCCGAACCAGTATAAACCCTGTGTCTCTTGTGCTGTTCTTTCCATAGCTTAGATCTTAGCGAGTTGGAGGGGTGCAGGTAGGTAGAAGGCAAAATCTCCGCGTGCACCCCAGTGTTCGAACCTCAAGGGTCTGTCGGAACCCAAAATCCGACATTTGGCGCGCCAGGTAGGGGTGCGCCGGAATTCGTCTTCCACCACCCCGTTCTCCTCCGACCATCACGTCCATGTCTGACGCTCGTCGGGCCTGCGCCGAGCACCGGGCCGCTCTCGCCTCCCGCGTCGCCCAGTCGGCTCCTGTCGGCGGGCATCCTCGCCGTTCCCCGTCACCTGCCGTCAACGCCGCCACCGGCCCGGCGGGGGACGAGTAGCAAGCATCGTCTCAGCATCCGTCCGTGCGGCAAGACGGACACACCGCTACTCCCTCACTCACCCTAGCTGGTTCTTCGTCCCGCGCGCTCCGTGCACCCATGGAGGCTTGAGCTGCGCTCATCACGACAAACGAGCTCCTACGCTACCGTCCCGTCGACGACGTCTACGAAGAATGGCTCGACCGCGTCGCCGAGCTCGTCCGCGCCGCAGGGGGCTCTCCTGCGTCGTCCGTTCTGCTGCACCGCACCCCGCCCCGCTGGTGACGAAGCTTCGGGGCACCCCAGCCGCCTCCTCCTCAAGAAGGCTCCAAGGCGCGTGGCCCCTGGGCGGAACCCGCTCTGTCAGGTGCCAGCGCGGCAAGAGCAGAGCTGCCAAGAAGTCCCTCGCCCGCAAGAAGCTGCGCGGGCGCTCCCTGCTCCAGCACGCCGCGACCATGCTCCTGCTCCCGCGCGTCAAGACCCCGCGCTGCTCCCAGCTGCAGCACGTGGGGACATGCAATACCAAGCTCTCCGTCACCCAAGGCCTCCTATGGCCACAGCAAGCTGTCGTGCCTTCACCACCGAGCTACGCAGCGTCGCGTGGCCCGGCAAGTTCAAGCCAAACCTGCCTCCTCGTTACGACGGCATGGCCGACCCTGCGGAGTTCCTCCAGCTCTATGAGCTGGGCATCGAAGCTGCCAACGGAGACGAGAAGGTCATGGCGAACTGGTTTCCCATGGCGCTCAAGGACGGGGCCCACACCTGGCTCCTGAACCTGGCTCCAGGCACGCTCTCCTCCTGGGACGAGATGCGCACCCGCTTCATCGCCAACTTCCAAGGTACTCGCGACCGGCCACCCATCGTGAGCGACATGCGCCGCATCAAGCAATAACCCGGAGAGACCCTGCAGAAGTACATCCAACGCTTCAAGAACGCACGCCTTAAGATTCCCAAGGTGACCGAGGAGGCCATCATCTCAGCCTTCTCCGATGGCGTGCGCAATGTCCAGATGAAGGAGGAGCTGGCGATGCATGAAGACCTATGCACTTCCTTGGAGTTGTTCAACTTGGCAACCAAGTGCGCCAGGGCTGAGGAAGGGTGTCTCTCCCTCCTCGAGCTGCCTGCCGCAGACCCAGAAGAGAAGAAGCCCAAGGCCAAGGATGTTAAGCGCAAGGGGGCTGCCGTGCTCGCCGCAGAACCAGACACCAAGCGGGGCAGAGATCAGCCCGAATCTTCCAAGGGCAGTCGGTACTGTGTGTACCACGACCTCCACACCCACAACACTAACGAATGTCAAGAGCTCCGAGCCGTGCGAGAAGGAAGGATCGGCCGTCGCCCCGACCGCGGTGACCGGGGCTACGGTCGAGGAGGAGGAAGGAACGCAGGACGCTAGGAAGACCGCTGCCCGCGCCAAGGGTGGCGCGATCGACCTCGCGAGGATCGCTGGCAAGACCCGCCTCGCGAGGGAGACTGGAGGGATCAGCCTCGCGAGGATCGCCCGCAAGGAAACGCAGGCCTCCCTCCGCTGCCGCCGCAGCCAAGGAGAAACGAGGACCACCATCAGGACGAGGGGGCTGGGGCTTCCAGGAGCCGCGCGCGATCGCCTGCATCCTGGGCGGGGCTCAAGCCCCAGCCTCTCAACACATCTTCAAGCAGTTCGCCCGTGAAGTGAATGCAGTCCTCCCCAAGCTCGAAGCCACGCACCCTCTCAGGTGGTCGGCATGCGCCATCACGTTCAGCTCAGCAGATCAGCTCAAGTGTGCGGCCACAGCTGGAGTCCTCCCGATGCTTTGTTCCCCAATCATCAGCAACGTGGTGGTCACCAGGACCCTCATCGATAGCGGGGCAGGGCTCAACGTCCTGTCTGTGGAAACATTCAACAATCTCCAAGTGCCCTACAACCAGCTTCAGCCAACCAAGCCTTTCTCCGGAGTCATCGATGGCTCCACGGTCCCGATTGGGCAGGTCCGCCTCCCTGTCACCTTCGATGCACGCGACAACTACCGCACCGAGCTCATCGACTTCGACATCGCCCGCATTCACCTGTCGTACAACGCCATCCTTGGGTACCCAACGCTGGCCAAGTTCATGGCCGTAACTCACCACGGCTACAACCTCCTCAAGATTCCAGGAAGTGGCGGAGTCATCACGGTGCCCTGTGAAGAGAAGGACGCGGTGTGTTCCCTCAAACGAGCCTTTCAGGCCGCATCACTAGAAGACCCAGATCGTGGAAGCAGGAGGCTTCCCGAGACCACCCCCAAGAAGAAGAAGACATCGTCCGGCCCGGCCCCTCAGGAGGCAGGCCCCTCAGGGCCCGCGCCTGCCCAGGGGGAACCTCCTTCCATCGCATAGGAAAGCGCGCCCGGTGCCCTCCTCGGGCAGGGCTCGGGGGCTCTCCCCTGGAGGGCCACCGACCTGGCTAAGGTCACGAGGGAGGCGCTTGGGCACCACATGGAGGCGTGTTTCGAAGCATGTTTCCCTCAAGGAGTAAGGCAAGGAGAGCCAGACCCTCAGGAGTTCGTCAGCAAGGCCATTTAGGAGCTATAGGAGTCAAGAGTCATGAAAGGCGGCCGCCGCCTACCAGTTGTGGCTCCCCATCCAGGCGAGGATGGTGGGCTGCGCGTCTGCATCGACATACCAGGGCTCAGTCGAGTCGCCTCTCTGGAGCGCCTCCGGCCCTCGCGAGTAGGGCGCTGCGAAGGTCCACCCCACAGCTACGTTCGCATGCCTTACGGCTTGCCGAACGCGGCTGCCACGTACCAACGCCTCATGAGGGGTATCATGGAGGCTCAAGAGGCTAGGCGTTCCGCAGCCCTGGCGGAGATGGAGATGGTCCGCGAGGAGCCACCAGCGCCTTCGGAGCCTCCCGAGGCCCGTGGGCCTGGGGGCTCGTGAGGATCGGCTTCCGCAGCCCACCGAGTCTGCTACACCAACACTCCTTCCTCCTCGACATCATCAGGTGACATCTTTCAAGTTTCATTCCAGCTGGGAGCGCCCCCCAGGGTTGCATTATTCCCAGGCCGCATGGGTCCGTCCCTGCGGCATGTATCCCTTTTATTTCATGTTGTTAGCTTACTTTGTTGGGGGCGCCCCACGGGCTGCCTCATCCCCAAGTCGCTCGGGCCTGACCCAGTGATGTCCGCCTTCCCAGCATCTATTTGAATGAATCCACTCCTTCGCGGCTAATGTGTTTGACCTAGTTGCCCACTCAACTGACGCCAACTGACGGAGCTGCTCCCAAACAGCACGACGCTTGCGCATGGGTCCGTCCTTGCAACGCCGACAAACCTGAATGGCTGAGCTCTGGCCGCGGCAGCCCCGCATGGCGCCACCTCATCAAGCCTTCAGTGCCTCATCGCCCCTCGGAAGCAACCAACGGCTGATTGTCAATTGTCATGGCAACCCCTCGTTCTTTCTATGATGGGTCTACAGGATCTCCTAAAGGAGCTGCGTCAAGCGAGGCCCTTGCGGTGTCTCCTCCACTCTCATCCGCGCGAACCGCTTGCACGTTAAAGGGGGGGTGCTTGAGCATCGCGACTCAGGGCTCCTACTGGCTCTCCAGCCCTCACCCTCTGGCCTTGTCCACGGCATCGCGACCTGGCATACCAGCGACGGCTGAGACTCGCTCGAGGGTCGGGACCCGAGGACGTAGAGCAGAAAGGGGAGCAAAGGCGAGAGGGAAGGGACACGCGAGGACCTCGCCGAGCAACCTCACGCCTGCCGATGCACGGACCCGGTGACACACCAGAGAGCGGCCCCTGATTCTCGAGATAAGTCACCACCCGGAAGCACCAGCTACCGTGGCACCATCCCCGCATCTAATGCAATCCCGTGTTAGCGACGCCGCTCTCCTTTCTCACTGAACGACGGCTGCTTGAGCGCCAAAGGGGACCTCCTGAGCATCGCGACTCAGGGGCTCTTACCGGACCCCGGGTCGCTCACCTCCTGGCCTTGACCACGGCATCGCGACCTGGCATACCAGCGATGGCTGAAGCCGCCTTGGGACTGGGACCTGTCGGCGCAGAGCACCAAGCCCTTGTGAGGTTCGAAAGGGAGAACTGAGCTAAGACGGAATGAGCAACTCGCACAATTCTATGACAAGGGTTATATTAACAAAACAGGATCACACGCACCTTACAAGCCCCCATGGGATGCGTCTTTAATTCCTCGCAGGGAACAGATCCTAAAAGGATGCTAACTACACGTGCCCTTGCAAAAGACGCCATCATCAATAGTGGGCCGTCAAGCACCGGCGCCAACCCCATCCAGATCAGAGTCGGCGATGGCCTGACAAGCCCGCCCTGCTCCAGGAGCGGCGCCGGCTCGGGGGCTCGTAGCTGTCGTCGCTCGTCTCCGAAGTCGCAAAGAGCTCGCCGGAGTCGCTGGAACCTCCGACACCTCCGCCGCCTGAGGAGCCGCCAAGGGAGCGGTCGGCAGGCCCAGTCCTCACCGTAGCAGGGTCCCGACCACCGGGGCAGCACTCCAGCCGACGCCCGTTTGCATCGAAGACCTTGAAGAACATCACCGAAGCACCGTCGTACTCCAAGTGGATCGCGAAGGCGCCTCTTGTCCTGCAGACCCGGGCGATTTCGCTCCAGCCTCGAGTCATGAAGACCTCGCCCGGGGCAATGACTGCGACCTCTGCCTCAGTCGCGAGGGTGCTGCAGCCGGCGTGCTGTAGCTAAAGCTCCAGGAGTTCTCCCTGCGGGGTGATGGAGGCGAAGAAGGGAGGAAGGCGAATCCAAGACTGAGGAGGCATGGCGGCGTGGAGCACGAACTCTCGGGAGGAGCCCTCGGTGTGGACCCCAGGAGGGACAACCCACACCTTCGTGACCTGTCGGCGCCGACAGCGGCGTCGCCCGTGGCGATCAGCACCGACTCCTTCAGAGCCCTCGATGTGGGCGTACAAGGGAAGCGGGAACCCCGGTGGTGGCCGCTCGCACCAGGGCCTCGACACCACCTGATGGGCCCCCTCGTCCCGGCCACGGAGGGCGAGCCATTTCTTCGGCGGGAGCGGGTCTGGTTCCTCTCGGGGAGCCTTTCCCTTCTCTGCCGTCGAGAACCGGTGGATCGGAGCCATCGCAGCAAGACGGAGCAAGGACCGGGAAGGAGAAGCAAGAAGGGATGGACTGGAAGGGCGCGCGCCGTTCCGTACTTATGGTCGGCGAAGGCCAACCGCCGACCTCCACGATCGCGGGTAATCATGATCCGCTTTGCATGCAGGGACTTGTCCAATCCGTGTAGTTGCCGAGGCGCCGTGGGGAAGTGGAGACGCTCACGTCCAATCAACCGCCATGCGGCGCCCAAGGCCGCATGCTGTTAGGGCCCGCGGCGCTTCGCTCTTGCCCTTTCGCCTCCCTGCACGGCCAAGTCCGGGTGCGCCTTGGGCCCGGGGGCTACTGTCGGTGTTCTGGGAAATAGGGTCCCCAGACTTGCCTGCCTGCGGCCTGCGGCGTGGCTCAAAGGGGGGCCCAGCACGGCCCGTCTTCATCAACACAGACCCAAGACCCTCGCGAGGGGCCAAGCCTCGCGGGGCGGACGACACGGAGCTTCCTCAGGCACGGCCTCATCAGGCTGGCTCGCGAGGAGGCGGAGAGATCGAGGCGGGGTACCTCACGAGGTGCCCGTGATGCAAGCCATGATGACCAAAGGCGCCAGGCAGGCGCCAGCCACGCAGTGTCCTCCTTTCCTCTTTGGTGCAAAGGGAGCAAGCGCAGGCGAGAGCATCAAGCAAAGGCACCTGTTTCGGTGCAACGAGACCAAGACCAGTCCAACGGCAGGGAGGAAGTCATTGTGGAGCCCAAGCCAGCGTCACCACCAGAGCCTTTGGCAGGCGAGGACCAACTTTAGTCAGGATAAGTATACCAGATGTTCCCCTTCAAAGTGGCCAATTGTTGGCGCCCTTCCCGCTCAATATTTGGGAGGAGGCCCAGGGCCTTTGCCTATAAATAGGACTAGCCACCCCCAGGGTAGAGGGGATGGAGGATCAGCCAACCCAGAAACAAGCTGGGATCGAGATCGGATCGCAATCGAGAAGAGAGAGAGAGAGAGAGAAGGGTGACTGAACTCCTCCTAGCAGTTCGTCGCCCCAGCCAAGAACAGACCCTCGTGAGGCTGTTATTCCTTGTATTGCTCATCATCATCAGCCCAAGAGGCAATCCACCACACCACACACTGGAGTAGGGTATTACACCACAACGGTGGCCCGAACCAGTATAAACCCTGTGTCTCTTGTGATGTTCTTTCCATAGCTTAGATCTTAGCGAGGCGGAGGGGTGCAGGTAGGTAGAAGGTGAAATCTCCGCGCGCACCCCAGTGTTCGAATCTCAATGGTCTGCCGGAACCCGAAATCCGACAAATACAGTTTTGGGTAATCCAACCGCGCCTTTCACACGATCTCTTTGGGAATAGGCAAGTTTTAAGGCTTGAGAGGGGGCGTTTGGTATTTCACTGCCTATAAGAGGGTAAAGATTCCTCCTTTCCCCCATGCCTTCTTCTATCTCCTGCCTTCCCACCTCTGAGCTTCAGCGCCCAAAACTTCCATCTTTCCCACTGCCACCACTCTCCCCAGCCATGGCTGGATCCGGTTCCAATGGCAAGTGGGAGACCTCCTCCATCACCGAGAAGGACATCAAGGAGCTTCGGAGCGCAGGCTATCTGTCTGCGGATATCGCGCACAGGCTCCCTGACAAAGATCAGGTCATCCCCACTCCGGAGCCCGGCGAGAGGGTCGTATTCATTTCCCATTTCCTCCGAGGGCTAGGGTTTCCCCTCCACCCCTTTGTCCGAGGCCTCATGTTCTATTACGGGCTAGATTTCCATGATCTAGCCCTGAATTCCTTCCTCCATATATTGGCGTTCATCGTCGTGTGTGAGGCTCTACTCCGCATCCCCCGACACTTTGGCCTATGGCTCAAAGTCTTCAATCTGAAGCCAGAGGTGGTTGATGGTCAGCACACAGACTGCGGCGGGGCTATGGTGAGCAAGCTTCCCAACACCGTCTGGCCCAAGGGGGCTTTTGTGGAGACAGTCAAGGTGTGGCAGTAGAAGTGGTTCTACATCACCGAACCCCGCGACGCCAAGTGGGCGGCCACGCCTGACTTTAGACCCGAACCCCCCATGAGACTCACCTCATGGACGGCCAAGGGCCTTGATTGGGGGTCTCGGCCGGAGTTGATGATGCTGCATAAGCGCATCTCCAACATGTTGGGCAAAAACACTGGTCTCACAAACGTGATCCAAGTGATGCTCTTCCGCCATGTCCTTCCCTGCAAACTCCGGGCCTCCCCCATGTGGGAGTTCAATCCGAAAGAACCACGTACCTTGAAGCGCTTCTTTGGCACTACGCACAAAGATATACGGAAGTAGCTTTTCAAGGCCCAAAAGAGTTGGCCGATGAAGACCGAGGACATCGGCGACAATGAGAATCCGGCCTTAGAGGTAAGCATAACTCTTCAGGAGACTTATTTGGCTAACACTTCAGATGTGATGAAGATTATACTATCCTCTTTCCGTACAGTGCTGGACGGCGAAGGCGGAGCGAATCAACTGTCCAGCGCCGCTACCAGAGAACCCGGTCATCCCCCAGCTAATGAAGATGCTGGTCCCGTCACCGTATCAAGCGCTGGAGAAGAAGGCCAAGAAGAAGAAGGGCAAGGAGGCCAAGGGCGGCCCCCATCACAAAGGTCCTTTGGACACAGTGTCCAGAGAGACTGAAGCCCTCTCCTCCCACGAGGGAGACGAGGAAGAAGAAGAGGAGGAGGAGCAGGTGGAAATTGACTCCCCTCATAAGGGGAGGAAGAAGAAGAGGGCAGCCTCCGAAGACCCGAAAGGTGACCCTCTAGGACAGTTCGGACTCAGATACCGAACTGGTCCCCAAAAAGCCTCCCAGGGTGAAGCCCCTGGCCGAATCATAACTATTCAAATACTCCCTGTTTATCTTTGACCTTCCTATCTCCATTATGTAAGTTATTTTGTTATTTTGACTCTCGGCCCTCCACGCGAGCTTCCGAACACTCTGTTGTCGGAGGGGAACTCTCTGCACCCGAGATGGCAAAGAGCGAGATGCCGCCACGAGACCCCTCGCCTGTCACCCTGGATGACACCAAGGTGTTATCCCGAAGGACCTCTCCTGGCCGAGGGGGTGCGTACGAGGATGTCATGAAAGCGCCTGAGGTAAATACCTCGGTCGCTGAAGACCTAGGGGAGGCGACCTCTATGACAACCGACAGTGGGGACCCAACAATCCGGGCCCCAGCCGGACACCATTCCGGAGACCAATGTAGCTCCGGGATCGGGTGCACAGCCCCCTTTGAAAGAGGGGGGAGGAGCATTAGCTCCATCGGCGACCTCCACTAATCTGGAGGCGTCGAATGCTCTAGAGGAAGCACTACAACGTGCTTCCATCGTGGAGGAGCACCGCACCTTGATGGGTGCGGTGGTGGAGAAGGTTCAGTCTACAAAAAGCGGACTGAATGAAGCCTTCACCAGCCTACTAACAGGATTTGAGGTATGAGACGTAATGTCCTAAACATTTTTGTTACATATAGAGGAATATACCTGTGTATAGACAGTAGCCCCTGGGGCTCTGTCCGGTTTGAAAGAAACCGAATAGAGGATCCACATAGTATTCAGGAGAGATAATATACTGCTCTGTTGTTGCAACAAGCTTCCCTATTGGCGGCGACCGCCTAGGCCGCAGAAGTTTCTGAACTCAATCGGAAGCTTCAGGTGGCCGATGAAGAAATCGACCACATTAACAAGCGGTTCGATGAGACGCAAGGTATGTGTATAATGTTTAAAAGGTTAGTTGTATATCAGAAGTGATATATATTATTCAGAGATTAACTCATGTAATGCTTTGATTATAGTTGGCGCAGCCGAGGTCGAGACTCTCAAAGGCGCCCTTGCCCAGGCCAAGAAGGAGGCGGAGGCGAATAACGCAGTCGCTGACAAAGCGGCTACAGAACTAAAGACCGAGCAGGCCGCCCACCGCCAACATGACGCCCGGGTGGCCGAAGTTGAGCAGGAGCTGAAGGATGCCATCGGCAAATGCGAGGCCTTGGAGGAGAATACTTCGGCGTAGAAGACCAAACTCGCCAAGGCACTCCATGATGCTAAAGAGGCGCGGATCGAGTCCCGAAGTGCTCGGGAGGAGATCCATCAGGCGAAGCAGATTGTGGATGGTAAGGCCTTTCTTTTGCAGAGCAGAGGTATGCTTTGCTCACACGAGTGTGGAGTTCTCCAAACGCGTTTGCAGATCTTCCGAGGAGTGCCACTGATGCCGCACAATTCCTCCGAGCCTAGGAGGGGAACTCGACCGAGAAGCTGTTCTGGTCGCAATTTCTCACGCCAGAGCATCCGATGCCTCTAGACGACTAGCTGAAGCAGCTCATGGAGCTGCATCGGGTGGCGGGCTTGGCCATGAAGGACTTAATAGTCCAACTCTGTCCGGCCGAACCTATTCCCAGCAGATTCTTTGGTTTGGTGAAGCGGCTTGTCGATGCCTGGCCCCGAATTGATGCTATAAAGCGTTTAGCCTACATAGAGGGTGCTCGGATGGCCTTCGCCCGCGTGAAGATGCAATGGGAAAAGATGAAGGCCACCGACGTGGTGACCGCAGGCCTGCCCGAAGGCAAGGATCATCCGAAGTCGGAGAGGTACTTCGACGACGTCCTGGAAGGGGCCCGAATAGTAGAGGGCCAATGTTCTAAGGACATGTTATTTCATTAGATGTGTTCGGGTTGTAAAAACTATGTTTGTGAACCCAGGTTAGTAATATATGTTTTCTCCTTTTGTTTCAAATGATTTTTCCTCCTATGCGGCCGTTTATTTCTGAAAGTTGCCAGTCATCGGCTTCGGCCCCCACGCAGATGTTACGAGGGTGTTTGGAGTAACGTGTGACCGCACTTTATCCAATGTCTTGGTACGGAAAGGAGGCATCCACGAGATGAACCAGGCAATCAGACTATGCGGCTTTATTACTTTCACTTAGCCATAGGAGTTTGACTATGGAGCTAAGTACTAGCCCCTGGTGTGTGTGCGTCTATCCGTACTATGGTGCCTGTTCCACGCGGTTGGGTGAAGACCAGCCCCTCGTATAACACGTTGTGAATCGCTAACGGTTTTAGTATAAGACTAAGTCACTGAATCGCCGACCAGCTCTCGCTTTATCATGACAGTCAGTTTTCGGCTTTCTCTAATGAGGTATTTGACCGGACGAACCAGAAATACAATCGCAGTAGTTCTCCCTTTACTACCTTAGTTGAATGAGTGAAATGTATGGTGGTAAGCACAAGAGTCGGGCAACCCAACTATAGACCAAAGACTTGATTTGGAGCCGATGCATACAATGCAATATCCGGGATGCCGAAGAGTACCCCATAGGGGTTCGGACTTGAAAATATGTCGGGCCGGATACATCCCCCGGTGTTTAAGGCCGGACTAAAGCACGTGTGGCAGACGGAAGTAAGGAGGGAATATAAATGATAATATAAAATAGATGAGTACCAAACAAAAGTGCAACTTCTTCATTTATGCCCTGATTAATATGTAGAGACATGTCATTACAGATAATGCCCGAAGGCCAAGGCCATTTTACATGCTGAAAGTTTACACAAGGGAAAAGTTTATACAGGGCTTTTTGAGAAAATAATGGCTTGAAGATCCTAATGATGCCCTGCTGCACGTCTACGTCATTTCTCCTTGGTTAGAAATCCTTTCAGAGGAGGAGTCGATGCTCGTCTACAAGAAAGGGGAACCTGGACAGGAGCCCCTATACAACCGCAGAGTAGGTAGATTTTTAATGAACCCATAGTGAAAAAAAGAGAAAAAAGGTTAAGGTCCAAATAGGGTCAAGCCATACTATAGACCTTTTCCGCAGTATGCCTTTGGCACTGCCTAAGGTATTTTAAGTGCGTAATTATGCACGCGCGGTACATATGCCGCAACCTTATGGGACGATCGGCAGAGGCTGAATTGCTATTCAAGCTCCAGATCCGCCGAGTTGTCGTGTTGTAATGTGGATCGGACTCGCTTAGTGGTGTCATGGGTCTTCATGACCGATGAGATTTTTGGTTTGATAAGGCCGTTCTATACCTCGTCTGCTAGGGTCGCGGTGTGCTCCTTAGTACGGAGGGAGCGCTCCATATTTCCATTGAATGTGATGACACCACATGGTTTGGGCATTTTGAGCTTTAAATAAGCATAGTGTGGGACTGCATTAAAGCGGGCAAAAGCAGTTCGTCCAAGAAGTGCATGATAACCACTGTGAAAAGGGATGATATCGAAGATCAATTCTTCACTTCAAAAGTTGTCTGGAGAGCCGAATACTACTTCCAGTGTTAACGAGCCCGTGCAGCGGACCTCCACCCCGGGTATCACTCCTTTGAAGGTAGTGTTACTAGGCTTGATTCTTGACGGGTTGATACCCATCTTACGGATAGTGTCTTGATAAATCAAGTTGAGACTGATGTCGCCGCCCATAAGGACTCTAGTGAGATGGTATCCGTCGATGATGGGGTCAAGGACCAGGGCCGCCGAACCTCCGTGAAGGATACTAGTTGGGTGATCCCTGCGATCAAAGGTGATCGGACAAGCCAACCATGGGTTGACTTTTGGGGCGAAAGGCTCTACGACGTAAACGTCCCTTATTGTGCGCTTGTGCTCCGTCTTGGGGATGTGGGTGACATACATCATGTGCATAGTCTTCACCTCAGGGGGGGACTTTTTCTGTCCCCTGTGTTCGGAAGGCGGGGCTCATCATTGTCCTTGCTTTGAGATCCTTTCCCCTTATGTTCGGTATTTAATTTACCAGCTTGTTTAAAAACCCAGGAGTTTCTATTGGTGTGGTTGGCAAGCTTGTTAGGGGTGCCATGAATCTGGCAGGGCCTATCCAGTATTTCGTCCAAATTGGATGGACCGTCTCTATTTCCTTTGAACGGCTTCTTCTGCTGACCGGGCTTTGAGCCACTGAATCCGGCGTTTACTATTGTATCATCGGTTTCTTTGTTATTGTTCTGACGCTTCTTTTTGCTGCGTCGTGGCCTTCCATTCCCATCCTTGGCCTCAGAGGTGCCGGGGTCGCTGGTACTGTTGCTTCTATGAGCCAACCAGCAATCTTCGCCCGCATAGAAGCGGGTCATAATTGCAATAAGAGCTGCCATAGTCTTTGGCTTTTCCTGACCGAGGTCGCAGGCAAGCCATTCGTCACGGACACTATGCTTAAAGGCCGCTAAGTCTTCAACATCCAGATAGTTGACGATTTGGTTCTTTTTAATTAAGAATCGAGTCCAGAGTTTGCGGGCTGACTCTCCGGGTTGCCGGACTATGTGACTCAGGTCATCAGCGTCCGGTGGCCGGGCATAAGTGCCCTGAAAGTTGTCCCAAAAAGCATCCTCTAAGTCCTCCCAACTGCCAATGGAGTTCTCTGGGAGGCTATTCAACCAGTGTCGTGTTGGTCCTTTTAGCTTTAGGGGGAGGTATTTGATGGCGTGGAGATCATCTCCGTGAGCCATGTGAATGTGGAGAAGAAAATCTTCAACCCATACAGCGGGATCTGTCGTGCCATCGTAAGGCTCGATGTTCATGGGTTTAAACCCTTCCGAAAAATGGTGCTGCATTACCTCATTAGTAAAGCACATGGGGTGTGCGGCACCTCTATACCGAGCGACACCACGGCAGAGCTTGGATGAGATTTGTGTTCGGGGCTGACCTCGGGTTTGATTATGTTTGTCATGCCAGGCCTGATGGTCGTCATCTCGCGCTGGAGCGTGTCCTCTTGATCCATAGATTTATCTTGTCTGGCCGACTATATTGTCCAGGTCCTGACATAAGTCGTACTTGTAACCCAGATCCAGTGTCTCTTTGGCTCTACGGTGAGGTGGCATAGGCTGGTGTCCAGCATAATTAGCCGCTTTGTCTCGTCCATGTGGTGGTCGGTCCTGGTGGTCAGCCTGATTGTATTTTGACGGTATTGGCTCAATGGCCTCATCATCAAATTGTGGCAGTACCCTGCATTTTGGGTAACTCTTTGTCGGGCGCTCGAGGCTGTATTCTTCGGCAGCCAGGACCTTGGTCCATCTGTCGTTGAGCGTATCCTGCTCGGCTTGAAGCTGCTGTTGTTTCTTTTTCAGGCTTCGCGTGGTGGCGATGAGCTATCACTTGAAGCGTTCTTGTTCGAGGGGTTCCTCTAGGATGATGAAATCTTCGTTGCTGAGGCTAACATCCTCTTCGGAGGCAGGTAAGTTGTTAGTGTCTTCCGAGTTCTCGTGATCGGCGTGTTCGGGGTTGTATTTACCTTCTTCCCTTTCATCTTGCTCAAACACAGGCTCAACGGGGTGATCGGGGTCTTCGGTGTTGTCCAGAGTGTTATTATCTCCAGTGTCTGTATTGCTTTCCCTTGCCCGATGTGATCGTGAGCAGCGGCGCTGACACTAGAGCTTTGGTGGTTCATTGACGGGCTTATCCTCATCTAGGTTTTGAGTGCCATCATCGTCCTTCTTCTCAGGTGTGTCCACCATGCATACATCATACGTAGAAGTGGTCATCCAATGCCCCGTGACGGGTGGGTTTTGGCCTGGTTCGGCCTCAAAATCCTCGTCCATGCCATCGATGTCTTCGAAGGTGTAGTCTAGCATGTCGGTTAGGTCCGCGACGGTGGCTATTAAGTGGGTGGTGGGTGGGACGTAAAATTCCCTGCTCTCAACTCCCAGTTCGGGCTGGGCATAGTTCGGAGGTGATACTTCCGTGATGGCGAGAGATCACATTAGGTCCAGTGTCTCGTCTAAGAGCGAAAGCTGGACGGGTCTCTAAGGACCTGGGAGCTAGGTCCGGTAATAACCACTTGACCGAGCTCCATGGACGCAGGCCTCGAGAGTTCGGAGTTAATGTCCAGAGGGGAGTCTGGCTTTCCGACGACAGCGAGAGTCCCGTTTGGCTCCGGGCCCGCTAACGGCATGGTCGCATCTGGGTCTCCGACGGGGAGCTCAGTAATGGGATAGAGTCCGGTGGGGTTTATCCTCCCGTCTTTGGACAAAGCGATCTGCCTCGGATCTAAGGCCGGGGCGGCGTGGGCGTCGACCCTTGAGCGGAATCTGATGGTGGATCCGACGGGCCTCTTTCATGTGGATGAAGAGTGGCGGCTGAGGCCGAGAACCCTTCGAAGACAAAGTCTCCATGGAGATCAGCGATGTAGTTCAAGCTCCCAAACCTGATCTGGTGACCAGGGGCATAGGTGTCGATCTGCTCGAGGTGACCAGTTGAATTGGCACGCAGAGCAAAGCCGCCAAACACAAAGAGTTAACCAGGGAGAAGAGTCTCTTCGGAAATAGCATCATTGTTGATGACAAGGTGAGCCATCGATCCTTCTATCGACGACACAATGGAACTCTCAGTGAAAGCACTAATGTCGGTGTCAAAACCGGCAGATCTCGGGTAGGGGGTCCCGAACTGTGCGCCTGAGGATCAATGGTAACAAGGGACGATGGGGACACAATGTTTACCCAGGTTTGGGCCCTCTTGAAGGAGGTAAAACCCTACGTCCTGCTTGATTGTATTCAATGAGTATAGGGGTTACAAGAGTTGATCTACCTCGAGATCGTAGTGGCTAAACCCTAGCTATCTAGCCTATGAGAATTCTGATGATCTCTACAGACTAAACCCTCTGGTTTATATACACACCGTAGGGTCCTAGGGCTATACAGAGTCGATTTGTAGGGGAAGGAAATAACATATCCGGGCATCAAACTTGCCATCCACGCATATAAGAGTCCTACTCGGACACGGGGGAAAAGTCTTCTGCTTTTATCTTGATGGCCCATCAGTCCGGCCCATATCAAATAGTCCGGACACCCAAGGACCCCCTAATCCAGGACTCACTTAGTGGCACCACATCAACAACAGTGGGTTGCGATGAGCAACTGGCTGTGGTGAGTGTGCCGGCGGGGGTGTGATGAGACCCACAGGCGATGGTGCGGGTGGCGGCTTGGCGCATATCTGATTGTTGCTTGCTGAAGAGCAGGTGGACGAGCTACCGTCGGACATGGTTGCTGCGGCCGAAGCTTCTAATGCTAGGCAGAGTAACCAGAGAAGAGGAGAAGCAAACGTTGGATACATCAGTTTCATTACTTGCATAGTAGCATAGCACTATATATAGTCATTAGTCTAAGTTTGGATTCGGACCAGCTACAGGAGCACGTCTCTCTTTTTTCTAAAACTCAGCAACGTCTCTTTACTGGTACACTAGCTTGTAATGTACACCTTCTCAAGTCTTTGATTTTCGGGAATGTTATCTGGCGAACATTCCCTGAGAGGAGGACGACAAACGAATGCATTTTCCTGGCAGTTTTAGTTGAGATGCAAGATCAAACGGTGACAGTTTCGGGAATGTTATCTCGCGAACGAGCCCTGTTTTTTCTTCCTATAAAAAAGTATGCTACGTGGTGTTACCTTAGTCAACAAATGATTGTGCCAACCTTGACCGTTGGATTAGCATTCAATGTTTGTCGTGTTTCTTCAAACTCTTCTTCCTCCAGCCACCAAAGCCAAACCAGCCCCGGCGGGACCGCCTGCTCCCACCTCCCACGGCTGGCTATGCTATTGCGGACGCATCATGGCCACATCGCACCCTAAAACTCTGCGCATCTTCCCCGACTCCTGTTCGTCCCCGTCCGAGGCCTCACCATCATCCTCCGCCTTGGTTCGCTCACCGCGGTTCTGCTCTCCAAGTGTTGTCAACATGGTAAACAACCAAGAGGAATAAGGAGATGACTGTACATGGTGAGGATGACAGTAGGGACCCACCAGGATCATGCTAGTAGGCAAGCAAGTGCCTTCTTTATTACAAGAAAAAAATTGTTACTCCTGTTGGTTTCCTGACATCTGGGTTGCACGCCACTGTCAACGTAGTCAATAAGCGAGATAACTGCACAAGGAGCGGCTGACACCCGGGACCCAACAACTCGCGTAGTATTTTCTTTTTGTTTCCGGGATGGGGCATGGTATCAACTGGGTTGTGCGGGAGATGTGGCTCGTCTAGCCCAGGCTTTTATTTCATATGTTTACCACATGACCATCCCAGTTTCTTTTTTCTTTTTGAAAATGGCTTGCCCAGCTATTTTGTTTTTTGCAGAATACCCAATGGATGTATGCTTGCCTTTTATACGCCCTGCTGGGCTGGAAATCTTTCAAGACAAGGAGGGATGCATTTGGGTTGCCCAGAAAATGGGCTATAAGTAATAAGAAATGGGATGTAAAATGAAAAATACATCAAACAAGCAATTAGTTCCAAATTACTTTTTTATTTTGGATTTTGATATTTTAAATTTCATTGTTTTTGTGCCGGTAAAATTTCATTGGATTTTAAATTAGGGATAATTAGATTTTTTGGCCATGACTTCGACGAATGTGTCGTTCCCTGATGAAACGTGGCAAGCACTTAAAACATTTGGCATTCTTTGCCACCACATTTATTTTGAATCATTTGAATTTTTTCAATTTTACTATTTATGGTGGTATCATAAGAGCTAAAACTCGGATGGCACTTTCCAACACTTTTTTCATGAATGCAAATGACACTGGCATATAGGTGATGTTTTTCCGAACATTTTGGTGTCTTATTTGCATTATTCTAATTTAGTATGAATTAGTTATGAAGTTATCAAACTAACGGTCAAACGGTCAAAGGGCAAAAGCATAAGAGGAGCGAAGTGACTTGGACAGAACAAGTGACTTTTGAAAATTAGGGGTAAAACATCCTAGTGGGAATCAACTAGGGGCATAAATCTAATTATCCCTTTAAATTAAGGTATGTTTAGTTTTTAAATTAATTTGAATCTGGCTAGAAATTTCGGGTTGTATGTCGTTTGGAACGGATTTGGAGGCTGACGTGTATGCAAGGCTTTGTCAACTTACTCCATAAATGATTCTAGCAGCAGTGGCTATTGGATGCTAATCTAACGGTTGTGTTGCTTCTTCAGTATATGATCTTCTTGCTCCAGCCACCCAAACCAGTGCCGTGGGACCGCCTGCTCCCACCTCTCGTGGTCGGTTGTGCTACCGCGCAGGCTGCACCGCCCCACCCTACTCCATTGCTCGCCAGGCCATTCCTCTACTCACCCACACCTCCAGTTATTTTTCAGCGTCGACAACTAAACCAGTAAACCCTCGTATTCTCCACCGCGTGGGCAACCACTGTCGAGTCTTCCCCGGCTCCGGGTCGTTCCCTTCCTAGGCCTCGTCGTTGTCCACCGCGTTGGTGCTCTCGATGTGGCGTGGTCAACATAGTCAACAAATGACACCATCGGAAGACGGATGTACATGGAGCAGCTGACGGTAGGGACCCACATGGCCCATAGCCGCACGCAAGAAAGTCCCTCCTTATTACACGAAAAAATGATTCCTCCCACTGACAGGATGGACCCACTAGCTACATCTCCGCACTCAAGCAAGTGCCTCCTTATTACGCGAAAAAAAGTTTCCTCCCCCTGATAGCTGAGACCCACCAATTGCATCTTCGCAAGCAAGAAAGTGCCTCCTTATTACGCTCAAGAAAAATGATTCCTCCCGCTGCTAGTTGGGAGCCACCCAATTTGGAGGCTCACTTGTGGGCCTACTAAGTTGACGTGTATGCATCGCTTTGTCAATTTAGTCAACAAAAGATTCTAGCAGTAGTGACCGTTGAATCTTAATCCAACTGCCGTGCCGCTTCTTCAACCTCTGATCTGCTTGCTCTAGCCGCCTAAACCAGCTCCGGTCGTACCGTCTGCTCCCACCTCTCGTGGCTGGTTGTGCTGCCTCGCAGGCATCACCGCCCCACCCTACTCCCACCACTGGTCGGGTCTTCCCTTTACTCATCCACACCCCATGTTATTTTGTAGCGATGGCAGACTCACACCACAGCCAAACCAGCCAACCCTCGTACTCCCTTATGCATGGGAAACCACTTCCTTGTCTTCCCCGGCTCCGGTTCATTCCCTTCCTAGGCCTCACCGTC
This sequence comes from Triticum dicoccoides, assembly GCF_002162155.2. NCBI lineage: Eukaryota > Viridiplantae > Streptophyta > Magnoliopsida > Poales > Poaceae > Triticum > Triticum dicoccoides. Next base: position 101,988,068 of record NC_041386.1, read on the forward strand.
ATCCAGCACGTTGGTGCTCTCGGTGCAGCGTCATCAACATGGTCAATGAACGACAGCCATAGGAAGAGGATTGTACGTGGTGAGGCTGACAACTGGACCCACCAGCTACATCTACACGGAAGGAAGTGCCTTCTTATTATGCGAAAAAATGATTCCTCCCTGTCGGTGTCAAAACCAGCAGATCTTGGGTAGGGGGTCCCAAACTATGCATCTGAGGATCAATGGTAACAAGGGACAATGGGGACACAATATTTACCCAGGTTCGGTCCCTCTTGAAGGAGGTAAAACCCTACGCCCTGCTTGATCGTATTCAACGAGTATAGGGGTTACAAGAGTTGATCTACCTTGAGATCATAACGACTAAACCCTAGTTGTCTAGCCTATGAGAATTCTGATGATCCCTATAGACTAAACCCCTCCGTTTACATACACACCGGAGGGGCCTAGGGGGGTACAAAGTTGGTTTACATAGGAAAGGAATGATACACCCAAACACCAAAACTTGCCATTCACGCATACAAGAGTCCTACCCGGACACGGGGGATAATCTTCGGCTCTACCTTCACGGGCCATCAGTCTGGCCTATATCGAATAGGCCGGACACCCAAGCACCCCCTTATCCAGGACTCCCTTAGTAGCCCCCGAACTTTCCTTCAATGATGATGTAGTATCCGGCTTATGTCTTAGGCTTTGCAAGGTAGGTTCTTCATCATACCTTGGACGAACGACAGTCCAGCCATGACTTTCACATTCTACATTTATGATTCCTCCTTGTCGTCGCCTCAATTTCCACGAGCCGGGCGAATGCGAACCGTCCATAATTTTTTTACAAACAAGCCCCTAAACACAGGGGTGGTATCTATATAAAGGGGTTAGATCCCCAAGTGCCATCCACATCGCGTAGAGATCATCAGGACCAGCCATGGAAAACTTCAAACATGGCCAGCACTCCCAGCTCTTATTCGTGCCCTCATGGCCCTCAAGAGGGTGATTGACAAAGCTGCTCAGTGTCTCATCTTCAGTTGAGTTGACTCCACACACAAGGATATCTCCCTCTCACAGATCTAGTGTCTGCGCGAGCGGGATTGGCCTCGATTGGTAATGATGTGATAGCAGAGAATTTCCCTAACCCCAACAAGGAGGAGAGAGTGTGCTTTGTTTCGTTTCTTTTTCGGGGCCTAGGATTTTTGATCCACCCCTTTCTCAGGGGTCTGCTAGAGTTCTACGGGATCCAGCTACACAACCTCACCCCAGGTTCTATTCTGCACATCTCGGGTTTTGTCGCTCTATGTGAACTGTTTCTGGGCTGCGGGGATCATTTTGAACTATGGAGAAAGTTCTTTTGCCTCGTCCCTCGTCATCGAGGAGGTTCCATATTTGAAGTGGGCGGCGCCAAAGTATGGCGCATAGCCGAATTAGGTTACCCTGTCGGAACCCCCAAGGAGGTATCCCAAGAATGGTCTTGGGGGTGGTTTTACATTGTGGACGTTCCCCTTCCGGACACAGTTTGGTGTGGTCTCCCCGAATTCTCTAGTGCTCCTTTGAAGAAACGCCTTAATTGGTGCCCCCGAAGTCCCAAGGAAGAAGACAGTCCAGAAGTGAAGAGGTTAGTCAGGAAGGTCAGATTACTTGCACATTCCAAGCTCTCGATAATCGAAGTTATGGCCATTGCGATAAAGTGATGTATTCAGCCCCTCCAGTCCAGAGTGACCCCTTTATGGTGTTACAACGGAGAGGACGACGCATCTCGTTACAGACGTGAGGGCCCACATACCCCAGCCGAACTAGCGCTAATCCTGGTCGATCTTTATAAGGGGGAGAAAGAAGATTTCCTCTGTTTAAATTGTCGGGAAGGCTTTTCCATGTACAACCCCATTGAATGGGTAAGTTTTTGATTATCAGTACTGTTCTACCTCGTTATTGAGGCATGCTAATCAAATTGCCTTTGTTGTCTTAAAGCAGTCATGGAGGAAGGTAGTCGAGAACATTCATTGCCCCTCCCCACAGCCAGAGGATTATGCTCGCAAAAAAGAACCCAGCTTCTGCGAGGATCCGGATATATACATAGAGTTTGATGATGGAGTATTTTATCAAGCGAGCCTTGATGGCTCGGAAGTGGCAATTACAACCGACTACCCGCGCCTTTACCCTTTCTCCATCGTAAGTATTCGGAAAGCCTCCTCGAAAAGGAGCCCCTATTTGCACCTTTTCCATCATGCTAAACTATGTTTTATAGGATCGGTGCTCAGCAAGCCGCACTCCATCAAGAGTGTCCTCTAAGAAGGCAGCCTCCATGCAGGGCGATAGTTCAAAACGAAAGGAAACCGGAAGCGCTGTTGAGTCCCCTCCTTCTTCAAAGAGATAAGTCCTTTGATATGTTCTTAAGAATGAGGTCAGATTGTAAAGCTTCTCCTCCGCCTTTATTTCAGGAGGAGCACACGGCGAACCATGGGCAAATGCCCTGCTAGCCGAATATCAGCTAATCCGGCCCCGGGCTCGACAACCAAGACAAGAGCTGATATGGTGCCAGATCCGTCCCCTCATGAGGATTTGGATGACGTATCCATCATGAATTCCGAAGTGGAGAGTGTGATGAATCATCACCGACTAAAAGAGGCCATGCACGCTCCAGTTTTTACTGAACAGGAGTTTACCACCCTCGGCTCTGTGGATGCATATATCCGAGCCGCCCGGGACGGACTTGCTGGAGTTACTCAACTTTTTTGATAGGATATGCAGGTAATAGTTTGTGCAAATTTAATAGATATATGGCAGTAGCCCCCGAGACTTGAAGCGGTTAAGCCAACCGATTTAAGGATCGTTATGACCTGCAGGTTCTGAGGGAGAAGAACAATGCGCTATCCCAGGAGCTGAAAACAAACTAGACGAAATTGAATGCCACCACCATGGAGCTTGCAGAGATGAAAAAAGCCACAATGACCACTGACCAGAAGAACAAACTCGAGGAGGAGAAGGATAAGCAAGCCGAAGAGATAAAGAGCTTAAAGGCTCAGTTATCGGTCGCTTAAAAACAACATAAGAAGTTGAAAGGCGGCATATACGGTATGACCCTTTGAACCATCCAAGGGACTCATAGTATCTCATAATTCAGATTGTCACAACTCTTTTGTTGCAGGTCTACTAACCGGTCGGCCTAAAGAGGAAGTATCTGGATTTCGAGGCGACGTGCTTAAGGAGCTGTCCGTGATGCATGAGTGGCCCCGGAAAGCTATGAGAAGTATGGCTAAAGCCCTATGGCCATCCGATGCCCTCAAAAAAGTATGGAGGGGTTGGCAAACCTGTTCAAAGGTGCCCGACGCCATTTTGAGCTATGGAAGGTGTCCACATGCTAGGAAGGTGCACGAGAGGCATGGGCGATAGTGAAAACGTGCTACACCGGACTTGATCCGAATCATATTACCCGATTTGGACCTTAAGGACCAGATGGAAAAGAGATTCCGTGAACTTGGTATATGACCAAGTGATGATAGCTGCGAGATATTCGCAAGAAGACTGTAGTTTAGAAAATATTATAGATGGCATAGACAAAGAGTAGGCGTTCGATTCAATGTATCAATGTACTTTTATCATCGAACTTATTTCCAGCCGAACATGTCAAAAATTGTCATCGCAGGCTTTCGGCTTCAACATCCGGACCAGGAAGGTGGAGTGTTTCCGGATACCATTTCTAGAATGTAAGAAACATTCATTATGTCTGGAAACTAGGCAATCCAGTCATATTGCTCAAACAGACAAAATTTGTTTGGGGAATTATGTTATATTACTTATTTAACGTAAGAAACATCTTCCAAGGAAAATAGTTTCGTTAGGGGTTCCTTTCCTTTGGTTGGCATCCTTAATTATGCATGCCTAGGCTTTGATCCGAATTACGGGAAGCCTATCCCATATTTTCTATGAAGAGTTACAAAGACGTAAACAACCTGTCGTTGCTTGCCAACCAATTATTCTCTTAAGAACGCTAGTTTTCGGCTTCACCCGTCCGAGGTACATGTCCGGATTACCCGCTTGTAGCAATCGCAGAGGTGCTCCCTTTACACCATAGCTAAACAATCGGGAACGTAGGGTATAAACATAGGAGCGAGGCAACCCAGCTTGGCAAAAACTTAAGTCATAGAGGTGCATATAATGGCAGAAAGTGTATAGAACGAATGACATAGACAATGTAAGCCACAAGCTTGTAGTAATAAGCTTCGTCAAAGAAGCCCCCAGTGATAGTGGGGTGTATACATTTAATGATGTGTACTGATACGCCTCCGTCATATCTACTTTTCCAAACACTTTTGCCCTTGTTTTGGACTCTAACTTGCATGATTTGAATGGAACTAACCCGGACTGGCACTGTTTTCAGCAGAATTACCATGGTGTTATTTATGTGCAGAAACAAACGTTCTCGGAATAACCTGAAACTTCATGGAGCAACTTTTTGGAAAATATAAAAAATACCTGCAAAAGATGAAGGCCAGGGGGGCCACCACCTGTCCACGAGGGTGGGGGCGCGCCCGCTACCTCGTGGGCCCCCTGGTGCCTCTCCGACTCCAACTCCAACTCTATATATTGTGTTTCGGGGAGAAAAAAATCAAAGAGAAGAATTCATCACATTTTACGACACAAAGCCACCGCCAAGCCCTAAAACCTCTCGGGAGGGCTGATCTGGAGTCCGTTCGGGGCTCCGGAGAGGGGAATCCGTCTCCATCGTCATCATCAACCATCCTCCATCACCAATTTCATGATGTTCACTACCGTGCGTGAGTAATTCCATCGTAGGCTTGCTGGACGGTGATGGGTTGGATGGGATCTATCATGTAATCGAGTTAGTTTTGTTAGGGTTTGATCCCTAGTATCCACTATGTTCTGAGATTGATGTTGCTATGACTTTGCTATGCTTAATGCTTGTCACTAGGGCCCGAGTGCCATGATTTCAGATCTGAACCTATTATGTTTTCATAAATATATGAGTGTTCTTGATCCTATCTTGCAAGTCTATAGTCACCTATTATGTGTTATGATCCGTTAACCCCGAAGTGACAATAATAGGAATACTTACCGGTGATGACCGTAGTTTGAGGAGTTCATGTATTCACTATGTGTTAATGCTTTGTTCCGGTACTCTATTAAAAGGAGGCCTTGATATCTCTTAGTTTCCGTAAGGACCCCGCTGCCACGGGAGGGTAGGACAAAATATGTCATGCAAGTTCTTTTCCATAAGCACGTATGACTATGTTCAGAATACATGCCTACATTATATCAATGGACTGGAGCTAGTTCTGTGTCACCCTAGGTTATGACTGTTACATGATGAACCGCATCCGGCATAATTCTCCTCACTGATCCATTGCCTACGAGCTTTCCATATATTGTTCTTCGCTTATTTACTTTCCCGTTGCTATTGCTATCATCACTACAAAACACCAAAAACATTACTTTTACTACTGTTACCTTTTGCTACCGTTACCACTACTATCATATTACTTTGCTACTAAATACTTTGTTGCAGATACTAAGTTTCCAGGTGTGGTTGAATTGACAACTCAGCTACTAATACTTGAGAGTATTCTTTGGCTCCCCATGTGTCGATTCAATAAATTTGGGTTGAATACTTTACCCTCGAAAACTGTTGCGATCCCCTATACTTGTGGGTTATCAAGACTATTTTCTGGAGCCGTTGCCGGGGAGCATAGCTCTATTCTTTGAGTCACTTGGGATTTATATCTGCTTATCATTATGAAGAACTTGAAAGATCCAAGAACCAAGATTTATCCCTCAACTACGAGGGGAGGTAAGGAACTGCCATCTAGCTCTGCACTTGATTCACCTTCTGTTCTGAGTAAGCTTGCGACACCTAAAACTGCTTTTTCTATTCGTTCTGATATGTCGCATGTTATTGATGATGTCACTTCTGCTATGCATGATACTTGCGATGAAACTACTTCTTTGCTTGATACTACCATGCCACTTGGTGAATTTCTTGATGAACAACTTGCTAGAGCTAAAGTGATTGAAAATATTGAATCTGATAATACTGATGAAAGTGATGATGAAGAATCACTTGTTATTCCTGAGGGTTATGTTTTTGATCAAGAAGCCTCTTTAGCTATTTTAGCTTGCAAAGATAGATACGAGCTTAAGAGGTTATTAGCTAAATGGAACAAGCAATCTCTAAATGCTAGAATGAAACCTGACCCTGCTTTTGCTACTTCACCTATCTGTGTTACCGATAAGGATTATGAATTCTCTGTTGATCCTGATATAATTACTTTAGTTGAATCTGATCCTTTTCATGGTTATGAATCTGAAACTGTTGTGGCACATCTTACTAAATTAAATGATATAGCCACCTTGTTCACTAATGATGAGAGAACTCATTACTTTTATATCATTAAAATATTTCCGTTCTCATTAAAGGGTGATTCTAAGATATGGTTTAATTCTCTTGATCCTGGTTGTGTGCGTAGTCCCCAGGATATAATTTATTACTTCTCGGCTAAATAGTTCCCTGCTCATAAGAAACAAGTTGCTTTAAGGGATATATATATGTGTGTAATTTTGTGCAAATTAAAGAAGAGAGTCTCCCACAAGCTTGGGGGAGGCTTCTCCAATTACTTAATGCATTGCCTGATCATCCTCTTAAGAAAAATGAAATACTTGATATCTTTTATAATGGACTAACTAATGCTTCCAGAGATTACCTGGATAGTTGTGCTGGTTCTGTTCTCAGGGAAAGAACACCGGATGAAGCTGAAATTCTATTGAATAATATGTTGACAAATGAAAATAATTGGACACCTCTGGAGCCAATACCTGAGCCTATTCCTAAACCAACTCCGAAGAAGAGGGGTATTCTATTTCTCAGTCCTGAAGATATGCAAGAGGCAAAGAAATCTATGAACGAAAAAGGTATTAAAGCTGAAGATGTTAATAATTTACCTCCTATTGAAGAAATACACGGTCTTAATTTACCGCCTGTTGAAGAAACATACGATCTTTATCCTTTACCTATTGAAGAAACTCATGGTCTTGATAACCCGACACAAGTAGTGAAGGTAAATTCTCTCTATAGATATGATAAAGCTGAAATCCCATTTACTACGTTTGCTAGCCCATGCTTACATGAGTTTGATAAATTTATTGCTAAGCAAGAAGATTTTAATGCTTATTTTGGTAGACAATTGAAATACAATTCAAATATGCTTGAACACTTGGGTGATTATATGGCTAATGTTAAAGGTGAACTTAAACTTATTAGTAAACATGCTTCTATGGTTACCACTCAAGTAGAACAAGTACTTAAAGCTCAAAATGATTTGCTCGATGAATTGAATAGTAAGGATAATGATAATGATGTTAGAGTTATGACTAGAGGTGGTAAAATGACTCAGGAACCTTTGTATCCTGAAGGCCATCCTAAGAGAATTGAGCAAGATTCTTGGAGAAATAATATAGATGCACCTAGTCCTTCTAAAAGGAAGAAAAATAAAAATGATAGGACTTTGCATGCTTCTAGTGAACCTGTTACTGAACCACCTGAGAATCCAAATGATATTTCTATTTCTGATGCTGAAACTCAATCTGGTAATGAACCTGAAACTAGTAATAATGTTAATGATAATGTTCATGATGACGCTCAACCTAGTAATGATAATGATATAGAAATTGAACCCGCTGTTGATCTTGATAACCCACAATCAAAGAATCAATGTTATGATAAGAAATATTTTGTTGCTAGGAAACATGGTAGAGAAAGAGAACCATGGGTTCAGAAACCCATGCCTTTTCCTCCCAAACCATCCAAGAAAAAGGATGATGAGGATTTTGAGCGCTTTGCTGAAATGATTAGACCTATCTTTTTGCGTATGCGATTAACTGATATGCTCAAAATGAATCCTTATGCTAAGTATATGAAAGATATTGTTACAAATAAAAGAAAGATACCGGAAGCTGAAATTTCCACCATGCTTGCTAATTATACTTTTAAGGGTGGAATACCAAAGAAACTTGGAGATCCCGGTGTACCCACTATACCATGCTCTATTAAAAGAAACTATGTTAAAACTGCTTTATGTGATCTTGGAGCCGGTGTTAGTGTTATGCCTCTTTCTTTATATCGTAGACTTGATTTGAATAAGTTGACACCTACTGAAATATCTTTGCAAATGGCTGATAAATTAACTGCTATACCTGTCGGTATTTGTGAGGATGTGCCTGTTGTAGTTGCAAACATTACTATTTTAACGGACTTTGTTATTCTTGATATTCCCGAGGACAATAGTATGTCTATTATTCTTGGAAGACCCTTTTTGAATACTACAGGGGCTGTTATTGATTGCACTAAAGGCAATGTCACTTTTCATGTTAATGGTAATGAGCATACGGTACACTTTCCGAGGAAACAACCTCAACTTCATAGTATCAACTCTATTGGAAAAATTCCATCCATTATATTTGGAGGTTTTGAATTTCCCCTTCCTACTATCAAGAAGAAATATGATATTCTTATTATTGGGGATGTGCATATCCCCATTGAGGTAACATAGTGTTATTCGAAATTTCTCCGGTTCCATGTTATTCGGAATGAGTTCTTTAACAAGACTTGATCAACCTTGTTAATGGATTCCTTTTGATGATCATGAGATGGATGAAACTAGAAGGCACAACCTTTTGTACCCCACCTTTACTTTCTGTTATTTATATTAAATAAAATAAAAATAAATATTTTTCTGTCTGTTATCTGATTATCCGTGCAATATAAAAATACCCCGAAAATAAAAGTTCTCCAAATGCCCTGAAATTTAAATATGATTTTTTCTAGAATATTTGAGAATATTTGGCACTGAGAACATAGCAGGGGGTCATCCACCTGGCCACGAGGGTGAAGGGCGCGCCCTACCCCCTGGGCGCGCCCCCCTGCCTTGTGGGCCCATGGTGGCCCTCCTCCACTTATTCCTGCACCCACACACTTCTTCTTCCTCCCACAAACACAAATATCCAGCTCAAGCACGAGTTCTAGCTCATCTTGCTGCCATTTTCGATCTCCTTGCTCAAAGCACCTCTCACAAAACTGCTTGGGGAGATTGTTCCTTGGTATGCGACTCCTCCATTGGTCCAATTAGTTTTTGTTCTAGTGCTTTATTCATTGCAAATTTTTGCTGCTTAGGTGACCCTGTTCTTGAGCTTGCATGTCAAATTTATATGGTCAAAAGTAGTTTTGATGCATGATATAGGCCTTAGGCACTTGTAGGAGTAGTTGCTATCAATATTATTGAGTTTGGTTTACTTTTGTTTTTGAAGTTACTAAAAATTTCAGAATTTTTCAGAAAATGATGAAGAGACTTTTGAGAGGCTCATCGAGCCGAAGCTCGAAGGAAAAGGCACCAAAGCCTAAGTATAATCTGCCTCGCACCGCGGAGGTTCGGGCGTGTGAATGGCCTTCCGATGATTTCTTGAGAGTAGCCGGGATTTATGAAGATTTTCATGAATTGGCTAAGAATGCAGGCCTCACCGCTTTCCTCCACGACCAATGCGATCAGTATCTCTTACTCACAAATATCTTTGTGCAAAACTTTCATTTCCATTCTAGGAGCTCACCACCTACGGTAGAATTTCATTTATATGATGAGCATAAGGAGATGTCACTTTATGATTTCTGTCGGGTTTGTTTAGTCCCTTTCGAGGGCAAGACAGAGGAACCACATCGCGAGGATGTGGATGGGTTTATTGATACTATCACTGTAGGGGAAACAAGGAAGGTTTCCGATGCACGAATCACTAGCATACATTTTTCCCGTTTTACGCTATTTTGCATTATTTGCTAGTCATTGTTTAATTGGTCGCGGAAATTGTGGAACCTTAGTATCCCTGATATTATTATTTTGCTCCACGGTTTATACAGTGATAACTTTGTTAGTATGGGCGGCATTATTGCTAAACCGTTAAGTCTGAACCGTACCAAGGGCCCCATATTTGGAGGCATCTATGCTTCACACCTAGCTGCACATTTTAACATACCTATTAGGCATTATGAAAAGGAAGAAAAGGTGCTTCCTCATGTTTATTTAGATTATAAAAGTATGGTGGCACATGATTTTATTGTTAAGAATAGGGAAGGAGAGCTTAAATACAAATTGTTCTTTGATAAACATCATCCTGAGACTATTACCCTGTCTGCTCCTTCTTTGTTTGATTTATCTGCAGGCCAGTACCTTGTTCCGTTCAAGGCTATTCACGCCTACCGGAACCCTGCACCATCCATGGAGCTAGAGTGGGAACCACAAGTTGATCCTTCACGACAGTCCAATTACCAGTGGGATCCGGAGATGATTGTCAGCCAGTGGCAATCGGAGTCCTCTTCTTCTTCTCAGTACGACCCCAGCTACTATTATGGATATCCGCCAGGCCAGCCGTGGCCATAGACCAACTTAGGCCAAAAGCCTAAGCTTGGGGGAGTACGTATTTCCCACCGACATTACATTTATGTTCACACACTCATTGCTAGATGTCGTTGCTCATACTTTTTCATTTGTATCATCCATGCTAGTTTATTTCCTTTTTATGCTTTCTTCTTGTGTGTTTGATAAACCTTAAGAAAAACCAAAAAAAATAGTTGTAACTTTTAGCTAGTTTTAATTTCCATGCTTGTAGTAGTAATTAAAAAGAAAACCCAAAAATATTTCATGTTCTTCTTTTGCTTGTTGGGAGCTTTCCCGTGTAAATAGTTTTATTTCTTTTCTTCTCTTTGCGGGTCGATAGGAGAAGACCATAATTAAATTGTTGAAGTGGCTCTTATATGCATTATTGTTGATCTGACAAAAGAGCCCATATTGCCTTGTCTTCTCCTATTTATTCAATGCTTGCTGATTCCAGCTTAGTCCAATACACATGCACTATTATCATTATTCACATCATTCGGCCGTGCAACTGAAAGGCAATTATATATGACGATATATGATGGACTGACTGAGATGAGAAAAGTTGGTATGAACTCGACCTCTTTTGTTTTTGTAAATATGATTAGTTCATCGTTCCTGATTCGGCCTATCATGAATAAACATGTTTGCAATGACAACTAGAGATCATAGTTTCTTGTGCCATGCTTGATTAGCTATGAGTTATAATGGTTTACCTTGCGTGCCAACATGCTATTGAGATGGTTATGATGTGGTATGATAGGGTGGTATCCTCCTCTGAATGATTCAAGTGACTTGACTTGGCGCATGTTCACGCATGTAGTTGAAACAAAATCAACATAGCCTTCACGATATTTATGTTCATGGTGGATTATATCCTACTCATGCTTCCATTCGGTGTTGATTAATTTTAATGCATGTTCATGACTGTTGTCGCTCTCTAGCTGGTCGCTTCCCAGTCTTTTGCTAGCCTTCACATGTACTAAGCGGGAATACTGCTTGTGCATCCAATCCCTTAAACCCCAAAGTTATTCCACATGAGTCTACTATACCTACCTATATACGGTATCTACCTGCCGTTCCAAGTAAATTTGTATGTGCCAAACTCTAAACCTTCAAATAAATATCCTATTTTGTATGCTCGAATAGCTCATGTATCAACTAGGGTTGTCTGTATCTTCCATGTTAGGCGGGTTATTCTCAAGAGGAGTGGACTCCGCTCCTCACTCACGAGATAAATGGCTGGTCACCGGGATGCCCAGTCCCATGCTTTATGCAAACTAAATCAAAATAATTGCAAACAAAACTCCCCCTGGGACTCTTATTAGTTGGAGGCACTCGTTGTTTCGAGCAAGCCATGGATTGATGCTTGTTGGTGGAAGGGGGGGTATTAACTTTACCATTCTGTTTGGGAACCGCCTATAATGTGTGTAGCATGGAAGATATCGCCATCTCTTGGTTGTTATGTTGACAATGAAAGTATACCACTCAAAATATTATTCACCTCTATTTCAAAACCGAGCTCTGGCACCTCTACAAATCCCTACTTCCCTCTGCGAAGGGCCTATCTATTTACTTTTATGCTGAGTCATCATCCTCTTATTAAAAAGCACCAGTTGGAGACCACCGTTGTCATTTGCATTCATTACTATTAATTTATCTTGAGTATGACTTGACTGGATCTCTTTTACCATGAATTACAATGTCTAGTCAGTCCTTGGTCTTTAAAGGTGTTGTGCATTTATGTTTTGCGGTCTCAGAAAGGGCTAGTGAGATACCACCTTGTTATATCATATTATGATTGTTTTGAGAAAGTGTTGTCATCTAAGATTTATTATTATTGCTCCCTAGTTGATTATTCTATTGATATGAGTAAACTTGAGACCTAAGCATTATTGTGAATGTGGTTAGTTATAATCTTTGCTGAAAACTTGAATGCTGGCTTTACATATTTACAACAACAAGAGCAAACAGACTTTGTAAAAGTTTTTCTTTATCACTTTCAGTTTGTCAACTGAATTGCTTGAGGACAAGCAAAGGTTTAAGCTTGGGGGAGTTGATACGTCTCTGTCGTATCTACTTTTCCAAACACTTTGCCCTTGTTTTGGACTCTAACTTGCATGATTTGAATGGAACTAGCCCGGACTGACGTTGTTTTCAGCAGAATTACCATGGTGTTATTTATGTGCAGAAACAAACGTTCTCGGAATGACCTGAAACTTCACGGAGCAACTTTTTGGAAAATATAAAAAATAACTGCAAAAGATGAAGGCCAGGGGGCCCACCACCTGTCCACGAGGGTGGGGGCGCGCCTGCCCCCCTAGGGCGCGCCCCCTACCTCGTGGGCCCCCTGGTGCCTCTCCGACTTCAACTCCAACTCTATATATTGTGTTTCGGGGAGAAAAAACAGAGAGAAGAATTCATCGCGTTTTACGATACGGAGCCGCCGCCAAGCCCTAAAACCTCTCGGGAGGGCTGATCTGGAGTCTGTTCGGGGCTCCGAAGAGGGGAATTCGTCGCCATCGTCATCATCAACCATCCTCCATCACCAATTTCATGATGCTCACCGCCGTGCGTGAGTAATTCCATCGTAGGCTTGCTGGACGGTGATGGGTTGGATGGGATCTATCATGTAATCGAGTTAGTTTTGTTAGGGTTTGATCCCTAGTATCCACTATGTTCTGAGATTGATGTTGCTATGACTTTGCTATGCTTAATGCTTGTCACTAGGGCCCGAGTGCCATGATTTCAGATCTGAACCTATTATGTTTTCATCAATATATGAGTGTTCTTGATCCTATCTTGCAAGTCTATAGTCACCTATTATGTGTTATGATCCGTTAACCCCGAAGTGACAATAATCGGGATACTTACCGGTGATGACCGTAGTTTGAGGAGTTCATGTATTCACTATGTGTTAATGCTTTGTTCCGGTACTCTATTAAAAGGAGGCCTTAATATCCCTTAGTTTCCGTAAGGACCCAGCTGCCATGGGAGGGTAGGACAAAAGATGTCATGCAAGTTCTTTTCCATAAGCATGTATGACTATGTTTGGAATACATGCCTACATTATATCAATGAACATGAGCTAGTTCTGTGTCACCCTAGGTTATGACTATTACATGATGAACCGCATCCGGCATAATTCTCCATCACTGATCCATTTCCTACAAGCTTTCCATATATTGTTCTTCGCTTATTTACTTTCCCGTTGCTATTGCTATCATCACTACAAAATACCAAAAACATTACTTTTACTATTGTTACCTTTTGCTACCGTTACCACTACTATCATATTACTTTGCTACTAAATACTTTGCTACAGATACTAAGTTTCCAGGTGTGGTTGAATTGATAACTCAGCTGCTAATACTTGAGAGTATTCTTTGGCTCCCCCTGTGTCGAATCAATAAATTTGCTTACATACCCTCGAATGGGGCCTCGGGAGGGATCGTCACAATCTGGAATAGTGCCATCTTTACTGGCTCTGTGATTATGGAAGAAAATTTTGCGTTGGCCATTAAGTTTCGTTCCACACAGTCTTCCCAGGAATGGACGCTGGTGAATATTTATGGCCCATGCCAAGGGGATTCTAGAGTGACTTATACAAATTGGCTCCGACATCTTAATATTCCATCTAATGATGATTGGCTTTTATTGGGAGACTTTAATTACATACGTGGACCCGACAACAGGAACAAGCCTGGAGGTAATCCAAATGACATGATCACTTTCAACGACATCATTCGATCGAATCAGCTAATTGAACTGCCAATCAAGGGCAGGGCCTACACATGGAGCAATATGCAGATTGATCCACTGCTGGAACAGTTAGACTGGTTCCTCACTTCCAACAATTGGACATCTTCATACCCCAACACACTAGTGGTGCCCTTGGGAAAACCAGTTTCTGATCATATCCCGTGTGTGGTGAAAATTGAAACATCCATTCCACGCAGTAAAATTTTTAGGTTCGAATCTTATTGGACTGAACATCCTGGTTTCTTTGAGTTAGTCCAATCGGTCTGGTCAAGAACCTTCAAGCATACCTCCAATGCAGCCACTTTGCTAGCCAGAAAATTCAAAGCACTAAGATATGAGTTGAAGCGGTGGAGTAAAAGAATCTCTAAACTAACAGTGGCGATCGACAATTCTAATCTTGCATTAGCCAATCTTGATGCTATTGAAAACATTAGAGCCCTCTCCACACCAGAGCAGAACTTCAGGACAATCCTGAAAAGGCACCTCCTTCGGCTGTTGGGCTATCAACGACAATACTGGCAAAAAAGATGCACTATCCGTTGGATAAAATTTGGAGACGAAGACCCTAAATTTCTGAAAGCTCTGGCATCGGAGAGATACAGACGAAACACAATACCAACACTCAAACTCTCAGATGGATCGGTCGTGGATGACCACGCGGGTAAAGAGGCAATCATTTATCATACATTTAAAGAGCGGTTGGGGAAATCAGGCGAATTCCAAATGAAATTTAACCTCCCTGACATCATCAAAAAAGTTGAGGGACTGGAGACACTTACTGTCCCCTTCACCAAGCAGGAGATAGATGTGATCGTTAATGAAATGCCGACCGACCGGGCTCCAGGACCAGATGGTTTCTCTGGTATCTTTATCAAAAAATGCTGGCATATTATTAAGAAAAACTTCTATGATCTATGCAACCAGTTCTATGAGGGGACCCTATATCTTGAAAGCATCAATGAGGGGTTTATTACACTCATTCCTAAGATTCGCTCCCCAGAGAATGTCTCTCATTTTAGACCAATCACTTTGTTGAATTGTTGTCTTAAGATTCTCACAAAACTTCTTGCCAACAGACTGCAAAAGCTCATTCTTAAAATCGTTCATCGAAACCAATATGGATTCCTAAAAGGCCGATCACTACAGGACTGTCTCGCCTGGGCGTTCGAATATATCCACCAGTGTCAAGCCTCCAAGGAAAAGATCATCCTCCTAAAACTGGATTTCGCAAAGGCCTTTGATACGATCGAACATGATGCTATGCTTATGATTATGCAGCATATGGGATTTGATGACAGATGGCTCAATTGGGTAAAATGCATTTTCTCCTCTGGCAAGTCAGCGGTGCTTCTAAATGGGGTCCCGGGTCGTCAATTCAACTGTAAATGTGGTGTTCGACAGGGTGACCCATTCTCTCCATTGATTTTTGTATTGGCGGCTGACCTCTTACAGGCCGCAATCAATGACGCTTTCAGACATGACCGAATCCAGCTACCGTTCCCCAGAGAGAACCAACACGACTACCCTGTGATACAATACGCGGACGACACGCTCATTCTTCTACCTGCATGCCCGGTCCAAGCCCTCACAATCAAAAACATTTTCACTGACTACGCTGACTCCATTGGGCTCAAGATAAACTTCCACAAGTCCACACTGATCCCAATTAACTGTGAGGCTGCCTGCTACAATGAGCTCTCCAATATCTTTGGATGTAATGTTGGTTCCATGCCCTTCACTTACCTAGGGTTACCTCTCGGGACAACCAAGCCCTCAGTTCAAGATTTAATGCCGCTTGTTTGTACAATGGAACGTCGGATGTCAAGCACTCTGGCCTTGATGTCGTATGGAGCCAGGCTATCTCTACTCAATACCATGCTCACTTCACTAGTCATCTTTGCTTTGTGCACTCTCAGACTGCCACCAAAGATAATTGAACTGCTTGATAAACTGCGAAGGAAGTGTCTATGGACAAAGAAGACAGAACATGGGGACAAATGCAATTCCCTTGCGGCCTGGAGTATGGTGTGTAGACCAAAACAGTGTGGAGGCCTTGGTATAATCAACCTACACGTACAAAGTGATGCCCTCCTTCTCAAATATCTACATAAATTCTACAACAAGCACGATGTACCTTGGGTGGAGCTTGTGTGGTCCACATACTATACAAACAAAATCCCCCATGCCATGGAACCATGCGGATCATTCTGGTGGAGAGATGTTCTCAAGCTCACCCCGATTTACAGAGGGATTTCTAAAGCCATTGTGCATGATGGAGCTACAGTGCTCATGTGGAAAGACCTGTGGCTTGACGCCACTCTCGATGAAAAGTACCAGCGCGCCTTCTCCTTTGCAAAAAATGAAGATATTTCGGTTAAGGATTTCCTGGGATCCACATCTCTGCATGAAACGTTTCACCTCCCACTATCAGTCCAAGCAATGCAAGAAATCCGTGCTCTTCAGCAAGAGGTGAGGCATGCTGGCAACGCTACTGATCTGACCCTACACGATAACTGGACTTACTGTTGGGGCTCAGTGGATTTTAAGGCCATCAAATACTACAAATTCTATTTTCGAGAGGTGCATGCACATCAATCATACAAGTGGCTCTGGGCGGCCAGGTCAACGCTCAAAATTAAGGTCTTTGGGTGGCTTCTTCTCTCTGACCGCTTAAACATACGTAACATGCTAAAGAGGAGACACTACAATATTGGGGACGATTACAACTGCCTTCTTTGTGATCAGCAAATCGAAGAGACTATCGAACACATGATCTTCCAGTGCCCCTTTAGCCAACGATGCTGGTCCATTCTAGGGATAACTTGGCAGCAAACTGGTTCAAGGCTTCGGTGGATCAGCATGGCAGCTCATGATTGGAGCAGTCCCATGTTCATGGATGTTTTCCTTCAAGCGGCTTGGAGCATTTGGAAAGAGAGGAATAACAAACATTTCAGAAGCATCCCACCAACTATTCTATCATGGCTCCAACGTTTCAAACATGACTTTGCCCTGCTCCAACATAGAACCAGAGAAGATGTGAGAGACTTTATTCTCTCTTTTGTAATTAGCTTAGAACCCCCTTGATTGCCCCCACCATATAAAGTAGTAGTAGCCCTAGCCTCCACAGGTGGAGGGAAGGCGCCATGTAAAAACACCATGTACATTGTACCCTGCTTTTGAGTAATACAAACACAGTGGGAGCCTCTCCCACTGTCCAATTCCTCAAAAAAATTGGGTTGAATACTTTACCCTTGAAAACAGTTGCGATCCCCTATACTTGTGGGTTATCATGTACCCCTAACAGTTCGGTAGATCCGAACATACCCTGGGATGTAAAAAAAAGAAAAACTAAAAAGAAGAGGAGAAAAAAAGAAAACTAGAAAAAATAAAAGGGCGCGATCGAACTATCCATAGAATCGTCGGAGCCGAGCAGCGTTCCATGGATTCGGCTCAAGGCAATTATCTGATGCATTACGAAGGCGGTAAGCTCCTCCCGTGAGAACTTCATCTATGATGAAGGGGCCCTCCCATCTTGGTTTGAGCTTATCCTTCTTCTTCTCTGGGAGGCACAAAACAAGTTCGCCGACATTATAAGTCTTGGCCCGCACTTCTCTGCTTTGGTATCGCCTAGCCTGTTGTTGCTAAAATGCAGAACGGGCTCGTGCGATATCACGCTCCTCTTCAAGGCCGTCTAGGTCGTCCTGCTGATCAAGCTCGGTTTCTCTCTCTTTGTAAATGTGCACTCGAGGTGAGTCATGAATAATGTCGCAGGGCAAGACAACTTTTGTGTTGTACACCATGAAAAAGGTGTGTATCCATTCGTTCAATTGGGCATAATCCACAGCCCCTAGAGTATGGAATCGAGCTCCTCAACCCGGTGCTTATCTGACTCCCGTAGGGAGCGCACTAGTTTGGGTTTAATGCTGCTCATTATCAAGCCATTGGCCCGTTCTACCTGACCGTTTGTTTGAGGGTGGTACACGGATGCATAGTCGAGTTTAATGCCCAAGTTAGCACACCAGTTTTTCACCTCATCGGCTGTAAAATTGGAGCCATTATCAGTAATGATGCTGCGCGGGACACCATAACGGTGTACCACGCCGGATATAAAGTTGATCACTGGTCCTGCTTCAGTCGTTTTTACTAGTTTGGCCTCTATCAACTTAGTGAATTTGTCCACCATAACCAGCAAATATTTCTTCTTGTGGCTTCCCCCTTTAAGGGGTCCGACCATTTCTAGCCCCCAGACCGCGAAAGGCCAAGTGATGGGGATTATTCTTAAGGCAGTGGGAGGCATATGACTCTGATTGGCGAAAAGCTGACATCCCACGCAGCGTTGCACAAGGGCTTGTGCGTCTGCTCGGGCCATTGGCCAGAAGAAACATGTCCAGAAAGCCTTGCTTACGAGGGCCCGAGCTGCGGCGTGATGGCCGCCTAGACCAACATGTATTTCAGCCAAGAGTTGTCGTCCCTCCTCTTCGGAGATGCACCTTTGGAGGACTCCAGTACTGCTTTTCTTGTACAGTTCACCTTCGTGAACTTTATAGGCTCTAGAGCATCGAACTATGCGATGGACCTCATTCTGATCATCAAGAAGCTCCTGCCTATTAAGGTAGGCCAGGAAGGGTTCGGTCCATGGAGCAGTAACGACCATGATTTCATGAGCAAAGGGTGTTATCTCAGTATCCGAACCCCCGACGATATCTGTATTGTGTTCGGCTGCAGGGGGCGTGATCGGGTCCGGACTGGTGTTTCCGCTCTCGTCCTGCCACACCATGGATGGCTTAAAGAGCCTTTACACAAAGGTATTAGGCGGGACAGGGTCGCGCATGGCGCCCATTCGAGCAAGTATGTCCGCTGCCTGGTTACTATCTCGAGCAACGTGATGAAACTCAAGCCCCTCGAACTGAGCCGATATTTTTAATACGGTGTTTCTGTATGCCGCCATTTTTGGATCTTTTGCATCGAACTCTCCATTTATCTAGGATATTGCGAGGTTTGAATCACCGCACACCTTTAGGCGTTGTATGCCCATGGAGACAGCCATTCAGAGACCATTTAGAAGTGCCTCGTATTCGGTTGCGTTATTGGGAGTCTGTATACATGATTTGTAGCATGTAGCGGACTGTGTCCCCTATAGGGGATGTCAAGATGACACCAGCCCCTAGTCCGGCTAGCATCTTAGAGCCAGCAAAGTACATGATCTAGTTAGAGTATGAACTGTACGCTTTAGGGAGCTCGGCGTCCGTCCACTCGGCGACGAAGTCGGCTAGCATCTAAGATTTAATAGCTCGGTGTGGCTTATATGTTATTTCAAATGGTAAGAGCTCAATGGCCCATTTAGCTATGCGACCAGTGGCATCCTTGTTGTTTATAATGTCATTGAGTGGTACTTCGGATGCCACCGTGACCTAACACCCTTGAAAATAGTGCCGGAGTTTTCGGGATGCCATAAAGACCGCGTAAGCTATCTTTTGGTAGTGAGAGTATCGGGATTTGCATGGTGTAAGGACCTTCGATACGTAATACACTGGTTTCTGGATGAGGAATTTATGTCCCTCTTCCCCTCGCTCGACGATGAGTATGGTGCTCACTACCTGGCGAGTTGCAGATATATAAAGCAACATAGGCTCGCCAACACTTGGGGTGACTAGGATTGGGTTGCCTCCTAATAAGGTTTTTATTTCTTCCAATCCGGCTGTATCCGCATCCATCCACTCGAAGTTGTCGATGCGTCTGAGCAGTTTATAAAGTGGTAATTCTTTTTCTCCTAATCTGGAGATGAAGTGGTTCAACGCTGCTATGAACCTGCTAGTTTTTGGACCTGCTTTAAGTTTGTTGGTATGGCCAATTGTGACAAGGCTCGAATTTTGCCTGGGTTTGCTTCAATTCCTCTGTTGGAGATAATGAACCTTAATAGTTTTCCGGCTGGAACGCCAAAAACGCATTTTTCCGGATTGAGCCGTATGTCATATGTTCGGAGGTTGCCAAATGTGAGGCGGAGACCGTCCACCAATGATTCGATGCGTTTAGTCTTGATGACCACGTTGTCCACATATGCTTCCACTGTTTTGCCGATTTGCTTTTCCAAACATGTTTGAATCATGCATTGGTAAGTGGCACCAGCATTTTTAAACCCAAAAGGCATAATGTTGAAACAGAAAGGCCTGTACGGGATAATAAACGCCGTTGCGGCCTGGTCGGACTCCTTCATTTTAATTTGATGGTATCCGGAGTAAGTGTCGAGGAAAAACAATGAGTCGTGTCCCGTGGTCGCGTCAATAATATGGACAATGCGGGGCAATGGGAAAGGGTCTTTAGGGAAAGCCTTATTGAGGTCCTTGAAATCAACACATAGGCAACAAGACTTATCCTTCTTCGGCACCATGACCAAGTTGGCTAGCCAATCTGGGTATTTGATTTCTCTGATGAACCCGGCTTCAAGTAGTTTGGCTAGCTCCTCTCCCATAGCCCGTCGTTTGGGTTCGGAAAGTCACCGCCGAGTTTGTTTGACTGGTTTGAACCCCTTGGTTATGTTAAGGCTGTGTTCGGCCAGTCTGCGTGGGATCCCGGGCATGTCCGAAGGGTGCCAGGCAAAGATATCCCAATTTTCACGCAGGAATGCTCGTAAGGCGACATCTACCGTCGAATCCAGCTGTGCTCCAATGGACGCTGTTTTGTTAGGATCTGTCGGGTGCTCTTGAAATTTAACTATTTCATCAGCTGGTTTGAAAGAGGTGGATTTAGGTCTCTTATCGAGAATCACATCATCCTTGTCCACCATGGATCGCAGGGTGGTTAGTTCTTCGGCCGCAAGGGCTTCGGACAATGCCTCAAGGGCCAAGGATGCGGTTTTGTTTTCGGCGCGGAGTGCTTTATCCGGATCACTTGTAATTGTGATTATTCCATTGGGCCCCAACATTTTAAGTTTCATGTACCCGTAATGGGGTATGACTTGGAAGCGTGAGAAGGTGTCCCGCCCCAAAAGGGCGTGATATCCACTATTGAAGGGGCCATGTGGAAGAGCAACTCTTCGGACCTGTAATTCTCAGGCGTGCCGAATAGTACATCAAGTTTGATCTTCCCCGAACATCGTGCTTCTCGACTAGGAACCTCAAAAGGCGGTACTACTTTGCTCGATGTGTGCTATGTCAATATGCATTTTGTCGAGCGTGTCCTCGTAGATGAGGTTAAGTCCACTGCCGCCATCCATGATCACTTTGGTGAGTCGGAATCCATCCACAATTGGGTTTAAGACCAAGGCGGCGGGAGCTCAGACTGATCAGGCCCTTGGTTCGTCGTCAGCGGTGAAAGTTATTGGTGCGTCGCTCCATGGGCTCCTTGCGGTTACTTGCTTAATTTCGGCGAGGTCGCGGAGTGCCCTTTTGCGCCGATTATTTGAATAGAAGGTCTCAAAGACCGTAAAGACGTTAAGATCGTCATCCTCCGGAGAACGCTTCTCTGGAGTAGTGGTGGTGAGGATAACCTCATCGCTTTTAGCCACTTCTGGAGTACCCAACATGCCCGAAGGCTATGAGTTGGTTCGGTGCTCAGCGTTGCATGTATCTGGCAGGGTTTGTCGAGAAGTTCGTCAAGAACTGACCTGCATCCCGCACAGGGTTTGTTTTTCTTGCCGACGGTCTTATGATCGGATGCCTTGTAAGGGTGAACCGTTTTTCCCGGGTAGTGCCCTACTTAAAGACAGCAGGTTCCAATTGAGCTTTTTGGGCCTTCCATGTGCTTTCCATCGGGCAGTACTTATGTACTACGTGCGATAGTACCGTGAAACTCTGTATGTGGCGGCGGTCAAGGGCATTCCAAATTCCCTCATCGGTGCCATTGTGATGAAAAATCGAGATCGCATCATCGTCGCACCAATCTTTGATCTTGTTTTTGACAAGTAGAATCCTGGCCCAAAAGTGATGGACCGTTTCTTGAGGTTGCTGCCATACATGCATCAGGTCAAATATGTCTGGAGGGCCTGAATTGCTTGGAGAGTATTGATTGTGGTGGGAAGGTGGGCTAAAACCTGAATCCCATCCCAAAATTGTGTTTGGGGCTTGTAAAATCTCCGAGGTCACCGGTTCGGGTCCGGGAAGATCCGAGTGCTCCCCGGACCCTAAGTTCGACCCTGAGTTTGGGGGACACGAGGTCTCCTCCGAAGGAAGAGTATACGATTCAACGGATTCGGAGATCCGAACATAGCTGGTTTTTAACTTGGGGGAAGAAGTGTTCTTGTCTCGTTCCTTGACGACCGCCACTAGGTGAGTGATCGGTGGGAGATTGATTTCCCTTTGGTTGGGTTTAAGCCCGATTCGATCATAATCCGTTGAAAGCCCCAGGGCGGCGATGCGATCTAGCAGCTCGTTCAAGGACGAGATGTCTGTCAGATCCATCTTTTCGGAGTGTTCGAGACCGATGCGGAGGTGATGTTTGGCGATCACAGGGGGGTGCCATCGGCTTGATGGCTGTGTGGGTACCCACGGAGAAACCGCCGAGCTGGAGGACCTATCCTGAAGTTAGGCTCCTTCCAGAAGTGATATCGTTGTTGATGACGAGGCGAACAATTGATCCTTCTATTGAGGGTCAATGCTAATAAGGGACGATGGGGACACAATGTTTACCCAGGTTCAGGCCCTCTTGAAGGACGTAAAACCCTACGTCCTGCTTGATTGTATTCAACGAATATAGGGGTTACAAGAGTTGATCTACCTCGAGATCGTAACGGCTAAACCCTAGTTGTCTAGCCTATGAGAATTCTGATGATCCCTACGGACTAAACCCTCCGGCTTATACACACACCGGAGGGGCCTAGGATTGTACAAAGTCAGTTTACAGAGGAAAGGAATAATACACCCGAACACCAAAACTTGCCATTCACGCATACAGGAGTCCTACCCGGACACGGGGATAATCTTCGGCTCTCCCTTCACGACCCATCAGCCGGCCTATATCGAATAGGCCGGACACCCAAGGACCCCCTTATCCAGGACTCCCTCACTCCCCCTGACAGCTGGGACCCAACAGCTTTATCTTCGCATGCAAGGAAGTCTGTTCTTATCCTCCTTGATATCTGGGACCTACCAAGTTGAAGCGTACATATCGTTGTTTGTGTGGGCGCAGACCTGTACGTACATACTGGTCGATCGGTCTCTCTGCCACAATGAACCGTGGCTGAGTAAGGAGCGGTAGCATTTCAGGCAGTCCCATCTAAATCCTTTACACATACAACAGCCACATTGCAAAAAATACGACCACGTAGTACATACGGGTGTGGTCTCGAACGCGTACAACGATGATGTCATGTTCATCGACAACCATCCGGTTGGGTCAGAATGTGTCCTATTCAATGGGAGCCAGCTGGCTTGGACAGAACAACCAAAACGGGATCTGGCGTACCGCAGTACGGAGGAAACGGCCTTCTGTTCGACCGCCTATGGTCAAAACGGGATCATGTTCATCGAGAAGGGTCTGGCGTATTGTAAAACGGAGGAAACGGACTTCCGTTCGAGCTCCTACGGTCGAAACGTGGTCCTGTTGATCGGAAGGGGTCTGGCGTACTGCAAAACGGAGGAAACTAACTTCTCTTCGACCTGCTATGATCGAAACAGGGTCATGTTCGTCGGGAGGGGTGTGGTGTACCGCAAAACGGACTCCACTGGCTACTGTTCATCCACCATCTACTACCTCGCTCTAGCCTCCACAGGCTACTATTCATCCACCATCGACTTCCTGCAGCCTCCACCTGCTACTGGTCATCCACAACGTCTTCCTCCTGCCTCTCGACCCGAGGGTGACCCCTATCGCTAGCGAGATTTGGCGGGAGGGACATTTCCACGCGACACTTCCAGCTCTCCCTTCCCTCAAGACAAAATTGTGCAAGAAAGGTACAAGGAGATGGAAGCTTCCAATGGCAAGTCACTTAGACTAGAGCATTATTAGAAATTGCTTCAAAATAGCGAGAAGTGGAAGTTGATTGGCAAAGAATCCCCACCGAAGAGAGGTTCACTCACCAAGATGGATGATGATGATGATGATGGCCCAAGAAACAAGAACAAGCCGATGGAAACAAGAAGGCCAAGGACAATATCAAGAGGGAAGCGGAGGCATCAAGCTTGCGGGGCAAGATAGATGCCATGGTGCAACCAAATGAGTTGATGGTGGCCAAGACATTGGAGGCAAAGAAGGAGTTGGCCGACAAGAAGGCGCAAGAGAAGCGAGAAAAGTGGCAATTACTCAAGGAAGAGGGGTTGCACAAGGCCGCCATTGAGGAGAGAAGAGCCCTTGCAGGGGAGAACAAGGCCTTGGCCAAGCTTCTTCAAGAGGAGAACAAGATCATGACGATGAACCACAATGACATGAACGACATCATCAAAGAATGCCATGATATTGTAAGGGGGAGATCTTGGAGAGAAGGAAGCAAGCAGTGACGGGTGGTGGCTTCTGTGGCGGCGGTGGTGGTGGTGGAGAGTGATGATGATGATGATGATGGTCATCGAGGTGGTGGTGGTTTCGGTCGCGGTGGTGGAGAGTGATGATGATGGTCATGGAGGTGGTGGTGGCTTTTGCATGAGGTTCTTTTGGATCATGGATGAAAACTATGTTTAATTCCCGCGCAAACTATGTTTGATTGTTTGAATTTGTAGCCATTTATCAGAATTACGGTCAAATTGTCTAATTTGTTTTTCGGTCTGAGGGCTGGTGCGGGCTGCGGTTGAACAGACCCCACAAGGCCGAATGGTAAAACAGAATTGGGTATGTTCGACCGCAGCCGGTGCCAGCCTTCGGAACACGTTTTTCGCGGCCCTTATACTCACTTTAAAGGTTCGCATGATAAGGGGTCTACTAGAGATGCTCTAAGTTGCTATACACTGGTAAATTGCTATAGATGCTCTAAGTTGTTATACACTGGTAAACGCTATGTCTGTTGTCTAATTTAAGGTCCCATGCAACATGATTTAATAACCTACACAATGAAACATATTGGTGAGTGAATCCATGACCTCCCGGTGACATGTGGAGACATCCACCGAACGTAATGCATCGTTCTGGTTTAATAACCTTAATTACGCAGACGACCACATTGTGGCAACGTCGAAGCAGGACTATAGTGTGGAACATAATCCCGTGTGGAGGAGTTCCATAACCTTAGGGTGATTCCTCTACCGAACAAACAAATCAGATACTGAACTCATGATACAAGGTAACTGGAATTATCGTCGCACTAGCACACGTGAGTTATTCCGAAGTTTCTCCATGCCTAATATTTCTAGTGCAGAAAACACTTTTTACTTCCCGTTTTTAATTTATGTTCTTTACTTTCAAGTGGGCACTACTCTCGATGAAATAATCTATCATATTCACTACTTTGGTTTATTTATCTCCAAGGACACTAACAACTTCTACAAAATCACAAGCAGTTGCTTCACATAAGACTTGTGACAACTTGTGTGTGATAGAAACGCTACTCATAGATTAGTTCGTCTTAAGATAATACTTCTTGAATATTGCAATTTCCTTGGTTCTTATACATATGATAGAAATTAGTGGTCAAAATTACATCTTAAAAACTGCATTGATGTTCAAAACAACGGTTTTTTTTGTAACATGGAGAGCGTACTTAATTAAGTTAACAGATGTGTCTCTGTTTACCCAAAGAATCGAGAAAACTCAGGAAACGCTTATATCGTATTGCTCTCTCTGGTTACTTGCGCCCACGTAAAGTATAACACGCAGACAGGTAATACAAAAATGTGGATGTGGCTTTTCCCCCCTTCCATAGTTCCATAGCCGCTTTTGTGTTGCATATATATGCGACAAACCCCTTTATTCCGGAAGTGGACGTGACTTACGTTTTGTTCATCATTCATAATTTACTATTTACCCAGGAGTATATTTCCATGTCCACCTCTTTTCCGGGTCGCATGTGCAGGAGATCGACCCTACAGCCCGTACGCCATACAAAGCTTGTACATCACACCGTCCAAGCTTCCCAAAGCTACAATACAACGAGCCCTCTTTCCCGTTTTTCGGCACCGATCCTCCTTTGTTTCCAAAGTCGCACAGCGTCCAACAGTAACACGCAGTTGCTTTCTTCGACAGCTAAAGAAAGGCGCGGTCGATGCTGCTCGATCTGCAGTTCTTTCTTGTTGGGACCTGTTCTTGCTGGTGCGAGACTGCACCTGCACGACACTTGGGCGTCGCCGGCGTGCGATGCCGCCGCGTCGTCCATGTGGAGCGAGACCGCGCTTGCTCTAGTAGCTTGCATGGTTGCATGCAACTTGATTCGGCCGGCGAGATTGACCGGGTTTGCTTCTGAACGTCCAAGCACATGCCAAATGTCCGGAGGGAGAATAAACCATGGAACACGCTGCGGAGATGTAGAGTAGTACATTAAAAACCGGTGAGGCCTCACGAGCAACGTGGCTAGAAGAAGCTAAGCGATAAAACAAAGCTCACGGGAGGAGCTAAGGGAAGGCATCGAAATGATTGGGGGAATCCCGTCCCTGGCCCGATGTTGAATTAAAGAAGCAGCTTTCCGTCGTGTCGACGGAATCGCATGGGGACGGAAATCTACTATTCTCGGGGGCCTCTTCTCCCCTCACCCCTACGACCATATTCCATCCAAAAAGAGGACTATTGTGTAGCGTACTCATACTATACATTTGACAACAAAGGTCGGAAAACCCGGCAAAAGGGCGGGCAACAGACGCCAGAAATAATAAAGCCCTGGCGAGCTACGATACGAAGTTGCTTTGGGCAAAGCGAGCGAGTCGCGATCAGCGGCAGTGGCTTTGGAAGAATCCAAAGGCAACCCGCCCGGCCGGGGTCGGGTGCAAGGAGAGAATCGGGGCCAAACGGGTAGCCGCCGGAGGGAAGAGAACGCGGCGCACGTTGCGTCCCCGCCTGTTTTCGCGCCTCGCTCCCTTCGTGCGGCACGGCCGAGTGCCGGCCGTACTTGCCGCGTTGTCGAGCACCCGCGCGGGCGGAATATTTGCTGGTGTGATCGATTGACGTCTGCGATCGGACGGGCGCTGCTTTCCACAACCCACCCCAGGGCTCTCTTACGGCGAACCTTCATTTTAAAAAATTGAGACCAACAACTTCTTCCTCCGAACCACTGCCACGTCCGTTCCTGACTACCTTACCCGCCCAAAATCCTCCTTCTTCGTCCGTATGCGTTTCCGCTCAGCGCTGGCTGCCCGCATTCTTACTACCGTAGAGCGGCCACTCCGTATTGACGCTGGCTCACAGCAGACGCGACCTTTCACTGACGTCGGCATTGAAACGGCGTGCCGGCGCTGCAAACCCGGTGTCTTCGCATGTTCAATGCCGAAAGATGTTTACTGCATGGGATATGATGGATATCTACCACGCTTGTTCAATTTCCGTCTGTCTGTGTGTTGCCATTAAGCAGGTTCGTCAGCTGAGAAATCAACTCCGGCTCCGCGCATTGATGCAATCAGACGCTTGGCCTCACCGGAACCCGCTATTTAACCGCGGCCACATCTGGTTAAACTCCACACCACAACACATCCTCCCCCTTGCACCACATACGCGGACGCGGCCTCACAAGCGCTGGCAGTCGAGGATGAAAACGCCGCCAGATGCACGTCCTACGCGTTGCCGTCCAGCTTTCGGGGGCGCATGTGGCAGGTGGACAATGACGGACTGTGCACATCCATCATCGACCTCATGTCCACTGGCATCGGCGACGGACAAACCGCGGACTACTCCGAGGATGAGTAGGGCATGGGAGGTGGCAGGGAATTGTGTCCCAAGTGGGACCAGTCTGTCTCCCATGTTCTACTTTTTCTCGCCGGAGACCACACCTTGACTTCACAGATCTTAAGCCCCGCTGCCGTTCATGGACACGACAAGATAGAGGACATGGTGGCCAGTGCAGAATGCAGAGAAAGTGGACGACGGGCGCCGCCGTAGGATAGTTGTAGGGTCAGCCGCCTTTTTAAATGAAAAATGGTCGAGATGTAATGAATTTCGTCTGATTTATATAAAAAATCAGCCGTGTTTGCATGAAGTTCATCCGGTTAGTTTAAACTTGGTTCAAACTGTATGCGGGCATCGTTGAATGGCCGACTCTCGCATCCGTGCCCGCGGACTGGTTCCCTGTCCGCGGATGAATGCCGGAGCAAATTTTGCAGGTCAGCATGGGAGTTGCCCTTATACTTTCTTTACGAGGGAGTACTATTGTATATACCGGTTATAAGGTTTGTCCTCATGACATGTCAACTCTTTAGAGCCGATTGTTGACTATATTATTAGGGCAGTAATCAGCGCCGGTGCGACCGGCCCAATTTGCCAGCTGGCCCATATCCCTCGTCATCTTCGTCTTCCACTTCCACCACCGCGAGATCCCGAAAATCCTTCCTTCCAGCGTCGTTCCCCGCACCACGGGCCATCCCCCGCCGGCTGCAGACCTCGCAGAAGGTCGCGCCTCGCCCCTTGCAGACCACAGTTGGCCGCACTCCGCCTCGCTGCCCGTCGTCGCCCGTCTCCAACAGGAAGTCGTCGCCCCTCGTAGCAAAACAAAGCAAAGATGGACGCCGCCTCTCACCTTGCAGCACCTAGCCCCGCCCCCGTCGCCGTAGCACGCACGTTGCAGCACCACCGTGTTGCCGACCGTAGCTCTCGCCGTCGTCCGCTCGTACCATCGGCGTTCCCCCGGTTGAAGCTTTTTTCATGTATACTGTTGAAGCTTTTCTAGCAAATGGTTGAAGTTTTTCTGGAAAATGGATGAAGCATTTTTCCTTTTCGCTGTGCTCGAATGAAGCTTTCTCAAACGCCGGTTGAATCTTTTCACATATATAGTTGAAACTTTTCAGGCAATGTTGAAGCTTTTTTGGTTTTCACTGTTCTCGGTTTGAAGCTTTATCAAAACGCCAGTTGAAACTTTTCTCAAACAAGTTGAAGCTTTTCCTGTCAATGGTTGTAGCTTTTTTCGTTGCACGGTACCTAGGTTGAAGCTTCATCTACCGCCGGTTGAAACTTTTCCTGCCGATGGTTGAAGCTTTTTTGTCAACGTTTGTAGCTTTTTTCACTGAGCAGTGCCCAGTTGAAGCTTTTCTCTATTTCTGGTTGAAAATTTTCTCATATACAGTTGAAGCTTTTTCTTTCAATGGTTGCAGTAAACGCGAGCACGGTTCCCCAGCTTCGCCCATGGTGACCGTCGCAGCTTGCCTGCCATGTGCAAGATGCAACTTCGTCACGCACCGGGTCACACCTAGCATCCATGCTGGATGCAGCTCAACACCATGCCCTTTGCGTGTGTCGCACGTGGCCAGCCGGCCTTGTGGCAGCTCGTGCGTGAGCCATGGCGGGAAGTGGGATTGGGGAGCAAGTATTCTAGAGATGAGGGTGTTCAGCAGAGCCGTGGGGCGTGGGTCATTGGTGAGAGAGTGGAAGGGGAGATGGGAGAAGAGCGCGAGGCCATGTCGGCGAGCGTCGGAATAGAGGAGGACTGCGACCGTGGCGGAGCGCGTTTGGGAAGAGGATAAGAAAGGAGGAAGAATGTGGGTGGGCCCGTAGAACACATGGCGCTTGGGTGTTGCTGGGTATAGCAGAGCACGTGCGAGCCGCGCGAAGTGACCGGCCGAATCGTTCGGCCGGTGCACCGGGCCCAAACGTTTACCATATTATTAACCATGCTCGTGCTCAACCGTAAATGTCACTAGTCACTACGTGGGCAGTATCTTCATTACAGTACTGCTGAAGTTATACCCGGCAAATTTGACAAATTCGACATATGAACGAAATCAAATTACAGAATGAACTGCCCGTGAAACTATTTCACGCGGCTGACCTTTTTGTGCGACGCCCGACACGAAGGCGCTACACTACATTGTGCAACGCCTCGCAAATAGGCACTACATGCCTGGCCAGCGTTGCACCCCAGACTGCCTAAAAATTGCTAAGTCATTGTGCAGAGCCTAAGAGCTAGGCGCTGCACTAGTGGTTGCACTACAAAATAAAGCAACCACTAGTGCAACGCCTAGAAACTAGGCGCTACACACTGACTTAGTAATTTTCGGATCACACGGGTGCGACGCTGGTCAGGCGTGTAGCGCCTATCTGGGAGGCGTTGCACAGTGTAGTGTGGCGCATTCGTATGGGGCGTCACACAAAAAGGTCGGCCGCGTGAAATAGTTTAACGGGCAGTTCATTCTGTGATTTGATTTCGTCCAGAAGTCAAATTTGTTAATTTTACCATTATACCCAGCGGTAGTAACTTTGTGATGCATGCAATCGTATCGTCAAGTTAAGAAAAAGGATACCATTACCATACCACCAAAGATCTGCAGTGATCCTAAAAGAAAAGATCTGCAGTGAGTTGGTGCGCGCGTGCTTGGCGCTGATGGACTCGTAGCTGGCGTCACTGTTAGTGTCCGCTCAACACGGCCACATGAATCACGAGATCGTCAACAGTAGCGTTACTCGTTGCTGTGCGTCGCTTGTGTTGAGGACAGCATTATCCAGGCCTCGATCTCGCAGCATGAGCCGGGCAGCGGCCGGCAGCCACCTAACCGCGTCCACGACGAGCTACGACCTGTCGGATCGCCAGTCTGCACGTACGACTACCACTGCCAGCGGTCCATGGTAAGACTGCTCAGTCAGTTTTTTTTGTTTGTTTTTGTTTTGAGAAGATACTGCTCAGTCAGTGAGGCGGACCTGAAACCCCGGGGCAAGTTTAGGCTCGGCCCACCTTACGAGTTGGAGGAGAGAGCCTGGCTGCAGCTTGCAGGGCTGAGGGTGCGAGGCCCATCCTATGTTCCTTACTTGCAGATCAACCCGGCCCAAAACAGGCGCGCCAGGGGGCATACCGGAAAACCTGTGCACAGTGCCACGTAGGGGACACCGTGGGGCGCGGCAGGGAACCGCATCCGGGAGATGCTGTGCATATTCTGCGGCGACACCGACCTCGTTTTCCGATGGCCGCCGTGCTGAAAGTTTATGCGCCTCTAGTCTTGTGGATTTTTTGGCTTGCTTTCTCTACTCTGTCTGATTGATAATTATTCCATGACCCCGAAAATAAAGATAAGTATACTAATTTATTTCATGAAAAGGATATCATCAACCAGATGCTAAGTTTACTAGCAAAATGCCCGTGCGTTGCTACGGGCTATCCGAAATATCTGTAACATCCGGGTTCAACACAAAAACCCTATTCAATGACGCACCTTCCCTTGCCTCATCTTCTTCTTTCTCATTCCTCGGCAACTTTAGTTCTCATTCCTACTTATTCCCTAAAATACTCTTTCTTTCTTTTTTTTTCTTATTATTTGGAACACTCTTACTTTCTCCAACACCATGCACCATTTTGGCTTCAGTTCTTTTTCCTTCTTGTTTTTGGAACACTCTTTCTTTTTACTATAGCATGAACCACCTAGCTAGTGTTACGTCATGTTGTCCTCACCCGCGAACATTTCGGCCATCGTCATCGAGTGGACATCCCGCGGAGCATAGACTTCATCCATCTTGGTGAATGCTAGGTCGCCCATGTCGCGAGCGCATGGTGGTCGTTGTCCATGTTAGCAAGCGGTGCTCGGTGCTTTGCAATGTAACTGAGAGCCCGTTGATTGTTTTTGCCCATAAGCGCTTTCAAAATGATTCGCCATGACTAATTGCTTGCTTAATTAATTAAGTACACAAAAAATGAATGACCTACCTATTTCTCTACATGCCTAATTAATTGCCAACCAAATCAATTAATTATCTGACTAATTGGAAATATCCCTACTTCTAATTATCTGTAGGCATTGGCTAACAAATTAATTAATTGCATTAATAACTCAATTTTTAAATTGATTCAGTGCGAAAAAATTCATACTCAAATGAACCTAATTAATTGCATCAATGGTTTGATTTCCAAATTGGTTTAGTGCTTGATTTCTAAATTAT
Organism: Triticum dicoccoides; assembly: GCF_002162155.2. Lineage (NCBI taxonomy): Eukaryota > Viridiplantae > Streptophyta > Magnoliopsida > Poales > Poaceae > Triticum > Triticum dicoccoides. The sequence continues at coordinate 102,020,167 of NC_041386.1, forward strand.
TTTCGCATGAATGGCTGCTACCAAACGACTATGACGATATACTACCGAGTAATGTAGGACACATTTCATTAATAAATTTCTTGACATTTAAATGGACACATTTGATTTGAGAATGTAGCCGTCTAGCTTTTTATTTGACTGACAAGAAATATAATATGACCGCGTCCACATGGCGGTCTGACGAGCCACCTCCCGTCACGGTCGTCCTTGATGCCGTGATCCACTCCCTGGCATTCTCGAGCATCGCGCCAGGGTTAGACCCAGCCATGACATCTTCCATGGTGTCATGCACGACGTCCCTCCGCAAGAGCGGGCGTATGCGTATGCCCATAGAAAACTTGTGACTGTCAATTAATAGTAGAGATAATGATAATAATAAATAATATAGCATGGGGATTAGCAATTTGTTATGAAGTAATATATTATTTTATTATGAAAGGAGATCGAGAAAAAACTTATATCTGTCTTTTAGGGAAGTGATCTCACATATATGATGCTAAATACCCGTGGGTTGCTACGGGATGAAATAATATTTAAAGAGTGGTAGTGGTGGCGTGTGACCGATTGTCGTAGGTCATCACCATCGTCCTTGCGGGTGCGGTCGGAACCCTCGACCGTTAGTGCTTGGTCGTCCTCAAGTACGCGACTGTTGACCTTGTTCTATGGCATCTGTTATCCTCGACCACAAACATTTTGGCAACCATCAGTGTGTGGACGACGGTCATCATCCATCTTTACGAATGCTTGGTCGCTCATGTCATGAGGCGTGGTGGTTGTTATCTATGTTGGCAAACGCTGGCCAACCATGTCGTTGAGAGCATGTTGGCAGTCACCAATGGCAGCGATAGCCTAGCTACTGGCCGTCCTCGCCCACAAACGCTTTCAAACTGATTCGGCACGATTAACTACCTGCCTAATTAATTAATAACATGCCTAATTAACGGCATGCCTAATTATCTGCATGCCTATTAATTGTTTTCCTATTTAACTAATTATTTGTCTAATTCAAAAAATCCCTATTTCTAATTGTACACAATCCTAATTAACTGGATGTATAATTAATTAGTTGAATTAATGATTCGGTTTTTGAATTGATTCAATGCAAAAAAATGCTTATTTAAATAGACCTAATTAATTGCACACATAATTAACTGCCTGACTAACTAATTACATTAATGGCTTGATTTTGAAATTGATTCAGCACTTGGTTTTTAAATTGTTTTTCATTAATGGTTGTGTGTGAAATGGCAATGTAGCAACATTTCTTTAATAGTATATATATTAGATAATGACTTCCTCTAAGAAGCTCCACTTTTGTGCGTGTGTTTTTAACAAACAGTTCATTTATATATATGACAGTCATATAATCCCACTGGGGTTTTTAGTACTATACTACAAGCAACGAAATTATCACCCTGAAGAATACCGCCACAAGGAACCTAGAGACAAATAATCAGTGGATCTGCAACCATTGAAGTTAAATATATGGCAACTTAATGGGAAATTGTTATTTTCCTTTCCTCCGCAGGTTTCCTTATCTCCACATTAATTGTTTCTGGGTCTTCGCTCCTCGCTTTGACTCTCAGAGCACATCCAAATTTTTATGTACTTGGTTTTTTTCTTTTTTGCTAATTTTGGGAAATCAGCACCAAGCAAGGCATTGCTTATCCTGGTAGTTTCTCTAATTTTGTTGAAATAGTAAACATGGTTTTGAGGATCTTGTCTTACAATTTTAACATCATGTCAGCTAAACTTACACATCACACAGGTAAACCAGCTAGAGATTGAGAAGTAGTGCATTTTGGTCACCAAGAGCATTCTCATATTTGACCAAAGAAAATTTTCCAAACAAAAAGCACGCCGTTGCAGCTGGATGGCTGTGCCAATGCATGCGCTAATTAACCCCACACGACCAGCAGCCAAGACACTTCTGCAACTGCTTGTTTGCTTAACCCGTCGCTTCATCTGAGTACGCCAAAACTATGAAGCTATATTGGTTTATTACTTCCGGTCGCAAATCAGTTTCAATTCACCTGGCCAGGCAAAAGTTGCATCCAATGCGTAAGCACGATCAGGAGGATTGACAAAAATCCAGATAATTAGTGTACCTGTGACTTGGAGTTGACTTGATGCAACTGCCGCTTCTTGATTCGCCTACTCCTTTGGTCTCCTCTCAACACTACCACTCTACCAGATTCGTGTCCATGGAATCGAACCCTTCGCCATTACGGAGGCAGGGGAGGTGGCGTTGGGAGGCGCCGAGCAAGGTGGCCAGCAGCTAGCGGGACGGTGGCGACGGCAGCGAGCCATCGAAAGGACGGCGGCATTCTGCAACGGGAGAGGCGGCGGGCTGCATGCGAGCAGAGGTTAGACCTCTCGCTGAAAGTCCCAAAGGATGTGGGCATTGGTTTTCTTTTGAGGGGTGCCCCATCATTGATTTGGTTTGAAGAGGATCAGAAAACGGGATCTGTTTCCTTTTTCGTGTGCGACGACATAATTGGAAGGGACGACGATTGACGAACGAAAGTACAAAACCGACCATCATGACCGCAGACTCCTCCATTACGAGTAGAGATAGCCTTTGAGGTAATTGAAATCTATTACCATATAATTACTGTATTCGAAATTTTCTGAGTTATGGCCTTACCATACCTGGATTGATAGCCTTTGGGGTAATTTAAATTTATTACCATATAATTACCATATTCAAAATTTCCTGAGTTATGACCTTACTATATCTGGATTGATTTATTACTATACGTGGATTAATTATGATTTATTACTATATGATTTATTACTATACGTGGATAGCCTTACCATACCTGGTGGTAATTTAAATTTATTACCATATTTGATATTTCCCGAGTTATGGCCTTACCATACCTGGATTGATAGCCTTTGGGGTAATTTAAATTTATTACCATATAATTACCATATTCAAAATTTCCTGAGTTATGACCTTACCATACCTGGATTGATTTATTACTATACGTGGATTAATTATGATTTATTACTATATGATTTATTACTATACGTGGATAGCCTTACCATACCTGGTGGTAATTTAAATTTATTACCATATTTGATATTTCCCGAGTTATGGCCTTACCATACCTGGATTGATAGCCTTTGGGGTAATTTAAATTTATTACCATATAATTACCATATTCAAAATTTCCTGAGTTATGACCTTACCATACCTGGATTGATTTATTACTATACGTGGATTAATTATGATTGATTACCATAAATACGTTGGGTATTGCCCGTCAGACAAAAAAAGAGAAAAATCGGTGGGAGGGGCTGGTGGGAGGTGGGACGAAGAAAAACCGGTTGAAAATAAACCGGTTGAAAGTGGGGAGACTATTCAACCAATTCGTCCATTAAAAATAGAGAAATTCGTCCATTAGGAGTAGAGATACCGTTACTGGTGCGTCTCTTTCTCCCCAAGTTGGTCTCGGCTTTATTCGCGCTTGCCGACCCACGTCGAAAAAAGAAAAACATTCCCAAACCCTAGGCCCTGCGCCCACAGTCCGCCCCCAAACTCTAGGGTTTAGTGACGACCGCCTTGCCTTCGCGCGATCCGGTCACTCGCGCCAGTGCCCACGCCCCAGAGGCGGCGGCGGACTGGCGGCGGGGGAGTGCGCGGATGCAGACGGAGGCGAGCGTGGGGATGGCCGCCGCGACCGTGGACGGCGCCGCCGCCGTCGCCGCGCGGAGGTACTCGACGCAGCAGCAGCAGCCGCAGCCGCAGCAGCACCACAACCAGCCCAAGCTTGGGACGACGCTCCACCTCCTCGCCGGCGGCGTCGCCGGCGCCGTCAGCAAGACCTGCACCGCGCCGCTCGCCCGCCTCACCATCCTGTTTCAGGTGCGCCGTTTATCCATGCCCGCTCGGACTGCTTTATTATCTATTTTCTTCACCAGACTGCTCTAGCCTCTGATGCTAACTGTTGGTCTGTATATATTAGTAAACGACGAGTGGCATCTTACTTCATTGAGCTTCTTGGGAATGATTCTGCTTTAGGATACTGGAGAAATGGGAGTTTTTAAGCATTTTTTTAACAATTCTAGCACCAAGGCAAAAGAAAAAACAACTGTAAAGACAAATCAAATCCTAGTGCACATATATATGACTTGTACTGTGGTGCGATGGCGCGTATGCGCGGCGCACTCCATGCCGTACACCTCAACCGGATGTTATAATGAGCTTGTGCGCACATGGACGCATGGCTGACCGGACAGTGTTGAACTCGGTTGCGCCCATGGTCTATATGGGTAAAACGAGCTCTTTTTGTTGTCCTCTTTTCTTAATAATAGTATGGTTGCCATTGAAATCTGTATCATTTCTATGCGCAGGTGCAAGGAATGCACTCAGATGTGGCTACGATGCGCAACACTAGTATATGGCGTGAAGCGTCCCGCATTGTCTATGAAGAAGGGCTACGAGCCTTCTGGAAAGGAAATCTTGTAACTATTGCACATCGGTTGCCTTACTCCTCGATTAGTTTCTATACATACGAGAGATATAAGAATGTAAGTACAGGTGTTTTTGTATAAAATTCACTTGCAATTCTTGCCACTTATGATATGTGCTTAATCTGATTAATGTTGAGGTGTGCAGTGGCTTCAGATGATACCTGGTCTCGACAGTAATGGTGGATTGGGTGCCGATGTTGGTGTCAGAATGGTAGGCGGTGGCTTGTCTGGGATAACTGCAGCTTCTTTGACATATCCACTGGACTTGGTACGGACACGTCTGGCTGCTCAGGTAAGCTGCTATCACTAACTCTGTAGAAATTCACATTTGAAACTTGAAATGCCTGTGATCAAATTAATATCTGTTTGGAGAAGACTGCACTTTCAATAACATGGTTGATGATTCTCATTTTTTATTGGAGAGAAGTAACACTTTTGTCACCTCTTGCCATGCCCTGCTAAAAATATCAGTAAACAAACTGTTTAATGTTAGCGTTCTTGACCTACTGCTGGATGAGGACACATAGTTGCCAGCAATAAAACCTGGGCAATGCCCACGCTAAAAGCGAACATACACAGCTTGCATATTCTCCCCCCTCCCCCCCTCATCCTTCCTTTTATTTCCTTGCAGTCAGGATAGGAAGTTATTTGCTTTGAGCATACTTGAAGACTGTTTCCAACTTTGCTTCACAGTGTTCAGCTAGGCATCTGAACCAAATTTTCTTTTTCAATTGAATGATTGCAGACGAACACAGCCTACTACAGGGGCATATCCCATGCTCTTTTTGCGATCTGCAGAGATGAGGGTCCCAGGGGGTTGTACAAGGGTCTTGGTCCCACTTTACTGGTACGGACATTTGGCACTTATTTGATTTTCCAGTTTATTGAGCTTTTCTATTATAAAATCTCATTTTGGCGATTCTTTGAAATACAGGGTGTAGGCCCCAGTATAGCAATAAGCTTCTCAGTTTATGAAACTCTGCGTTCACATTGGCTACTAGAGCGGTAAGTTGTACAGGAAGGATACATGTTGGTTCATATTCATGCAACTATCAATTTAATTTGTGTTACCTGCAATTCTTTTCAGGCCATGTGATTCCCCTATCTTTATCAGTTTGGCTTGTGGAAGCCTTTCGGGAGTTGCATCATCAACTTGTAAGTGATCTATAGATAAACTGCCCTTGTTACCAGAAACTCATTGATAATCTAGTAGGCTTGATCAGATTCTCAGAAACTCATTGGCCCAGTTCCATGTTGGAAAATACTTAGTTTTCAAAGAAAAGTCTAAATGCCTATATTTCTCTATGTAAAAAAATCCCACCAAGTATCTAGATCGTCAATGGTAGGTCTCTACCTTGCAATGTTGTTAAATTAGAAGTGAGGAATAGTATCATCTGTATTACTAAGACCGAGTTTGTGGTTGCTAAACTGTCCTGTGCTGAACATATTTTATTATCCGGTGTGGGATTGTAGCCGTGGAGATAGGAAAAGGCTTGTTAGCCAAACTATACATACGTAAAAGCTTGTTAGCCAAAAGGGATTATCAGGATTGTCCATAGATGGTAAACAATAACACAGCCTAACAATACAAATTTTCTGAAAAAGAATTGACATGATTAAATGTTTACCTGAATATGAAATTATATGCAATGAGACAGATAGTTTTCTTGTTAACAAATTGTCATGTAACTGATGCTAGTATTTTTGTTTATTACTTGACACTTGCCTATTCATTTTAATTTGGTCTCAAGTGATTTTGTATGTAAACTTCAAACAAGAAAGGTGTTTTTATTTGAATTACCATAGAAACACTAGCTTATTCTTTGTTATTATTACTGAACATGGACCTGTCAAACTTAGTGAACGTTGATTTGATCATTTACGTTTATTATTTTCCAGTTACATTTCCATTGGATCTTGTAAGACGCCGCAAGCAGTTGGAAGGTGCAGCTGGGAGGGCCAATGTCTACAAGACAGGACTTGTTGGAACGTTTGGGCATATTATTCAGACAGAAGGTTATAGAGGATTGTATAGAGGGATCTTGCCTGAGTACTGCAAAGTGGTTCCCAGCGTCGGCCTCATTTTTATGACATACGAGACACTGAAGTCCATGTTCACAGAAGGGGCATCAGATGAATAGATCTCCAATGTCTGATCATGCTTGACAGTTTTGACACCTGGGCCAGAGTAGCATTGGAGGTGATTAGGGAGGGAGGGGGAGGAAGAGATGTGTTTGTAGCATATGGTAGGATTTAGGTGGTGCTAAATTTTGGAGTTCATAACGTAGCAGTATCATCAAACAGTATTTATATGGCTATAGGTTTTCTTGTAGTGCACCCAAGAAGATCAGTAAGTGCCATAGGTCGTCCAAAATTTTGCTGTCCACCCTTGTTTTGTGTATGTTCACATTTTCAGTTGGTAATGTACTGGCTACCATCTTCAGCCTGGCGATTTCATACCTCTGGAATACGGCCTCTGATATAATTTATGTTGTTACAGTGAGATTATGACTCATGGCCAGTGATTTTGGTTGTAACATTGCAATTAGTCTTGTCATTCGGTCATCTTGATATGGATCCTGGATCTGTTTGGTTTATGCCTGTAATGTACCTCAAGTGTAGAATGCCAAAGCTCTATCTCGATTTATATAGGTTGCACTATCTTCTCTGTTGTTAAACTTTCTAATGTATCGATCCTCTAGTGATAAACTGTCTGATGCATTGATCTTCTCTTATGTTTAACTGTCTGATGTACCGATGTTGCAATATTACTCGGTCTGGCATTGTAAAAGTGTTCAACTTCCTCCTGCCCCGTCCTCGCATGGTGATTATGTACTTGTATCAGAGTGTTGGAAGTTATAGAATTACTTGTTTATGACTGGATTGATTGACTGCATTTTTGTTTCTTATCCTGCATGAGCTGGTGGCCTTTTACATAAAAACATACACAAACAACTCATGGTGAAGACAAAATGAAAGATTTCATTGAAATATATGCTAATGTGTTGTATGTTGTAGAGGCCGCCTAGCATCAGTCCTGGCGTATGGACCGCAAGAACTGGTCCACAGCAGACGTCAACTGTGTCTCCTCTCCTCGAAGGTAAACTCTGTTTGATGCTTCCGTTTGCTCCTTATGAATGATGCCATTTGGTTCCATTTCTGACTTGCACTTAAGAACTGGCTAAATTAAGAACTGGCTAAATAATGTGAAGGCACTGATTGGTGCTAATGGATAGGTTAGTGAAGCCTTCTTAAGATGCGTAGGATTCGAGGTTAATGGTTTTTCTATAGGTATGCTTAGTTAGGATACTTACGATTTTCTTTTCTTTGCACTTCGCCTGATCGGTGCCCATGCTTATATGCAATAATAGACAACTTGACTTTACACATATACATACATAAATACCTCAATACATTAGCATTGGCAATGCTGCTAGTTACATTGGTATTTCTTATGCCATCTTATTACACCTTCCATCCTGTTACTTCGAGCAAATGCAGTTCCTTTCCTGATTCACTCTGAATGACCCCTCTGAAAATGCAAGGTCACTGAAATCCGAACCCTTCTTCTGTAGCACATTCATCTCCCTATGTATGTGCACATGATCTCTGCATTTCTCCGATATGGACATGGTGTTTTCTTGTGTTACACAGGAAAACCTCCAGTTAAACGTATATGGTTCAGTGTCTGGCGAAGGCCATACTTGTTGACAGCTTTATAGGCAGTTCTGAATCCGTCACCATATGCTGTTGAGGTGTCATTGGCAATCTGATGCATGAAGAACTCGCCAAGCTTCTTCTCGGTGTGAGATATGCCACCCTTCTTGGATGATGGTGGTCGATATGAGGAAGACGACGAGGATGAAGCATACGAGGTTGAAGGTTGAGCGTGTCTTGTAGAAGCTGGAAGAATCTCCGACTCGAGCCACAAGTAAGACATGACTTGGCATATACCCTCCTCAACCTCTGGGCTTAGGTTTCGGTAACCTGAAGGTGCCATTAATCGAACAATCATAACTCAGATCAGATTATTATAGAAATATGGCCGTAGAAGGTTCAGTCAGCACAAGTTGTTTGTACACGTACCTTTGAGGCGCAACCACCCGTGCATCAATTCATGGGCAAGGATGGAGCCAGTTAGTAGCCTGCAATTATGTGGAGAATATTTTGATTTCATACAAATGATGCACCAGTCATAGAATGACAAAGAACTCCACCATTTGGTTCTGATCTCAGTGAAGAATGAACTGACCTGGGGAGTCCATACAAGACAAGAATTGCAGTGACCTCACATCTGCGAGTCAGCTTTTGTGGCTGGGTTCTCATATCTAGTAACCTATGTCCACCAATCCTGGGCCTTCTAAGTATCTGAGAAGCCAAGCCGCAGAGGGTCAAAAAGAATCATCTACTGGATAATTTGACCCCTGAAAGTCAATTTAGGCTGAGAGGTTGTACTTACACTGCTCACAGTCTGCTCTTCCGACAGACATAGGCCTCTTGTTTCAGGCATGTGGTGAGGACCCTGCAGAATGAGATGATCATTAACATTTGTGAAGATTACGCTTTGATTTGCTTCGACCAATTAACTGAACATAAGAACTCACTTTGCACTCCCCTTCCATTGCTTCGTTGAGCGCTTGCCGCTCAACCAGGAGCATGGGTATCTGCTGGTCGAGTTTCATGTTCATCCCTTCGTAGTAGTCTCTGATGGAGTGGTACAGGGGCTGGCATTCACCCGTGTCCATGACCGCAGAATCCAGGCATTCCATGCACAAACTGCGCCCGTCTCCCAGCGACATATATTTTGTGTTCCTTGGCTGCAGAATTTGCATAACAAAGTTTCGTGGTTGGAGAGGCAATTCAAGGAAATTAAAATGCAGGAGCATCAGCATGAACGCTGCGGATGTTTTGCAGCACAGTTATATAACTGGCACCCCAAGCATTCATCTCCTGAAAATTGATGGAAAAGCAGAAGGGAAAATTTGTACCTCCATTTTCTCACAGCTACAGCAACGAGGTGTGCGGTCAAGCTCATGTGAGGGGCAATACTTCTGGCCCCAGAATGGATGGGCTCTGTACTCTATCAAGCCCGTCCTGTTCGTCGCAATCTGCAGAAATGCACGCACACAAAAATCAAGTTACATGCTAATCCAAACATCAGTTCTAGCTCTTTGTCAGACGGAGTTCATTCAGAGAAGAGTCTTACAAATTGAAGGCAGACATCACATTTCGGGTGGTGTAGCTCCTTGTAGCACAACTTGTGGTATGGCTCTGCGCCTAGCAAGGTGAACTGGGAAACACAAAGATAAAGGGTGACAGTTACTTTCTATTTTCTAAGACACCTGAATACAGTTTAAAGAATTGTCTGTAATACAAGAATTTCAACAGAAACAGTTCAATTCCCGCCGAAACTCTTAAGGTTTAAGGGAGTGTAGGATGGTTACCTCGGTCTCGCGGATAGGGTGTGTGCAAGAAGAGCAACGGAAGCATTGAGGATGCCAGTACATTCCCATGCAGCTCAAGTAATGGCCATGTCCTACCTCATGCTTGCAGCCACCACAGACCCTGCAGGATGTACATAGCTTCTTTACACACTAGCTCGTTCAGGGGCATTGGAGGAAAGGCGACGAACAAAGGTATGTAGCTAACCTTTGCCCTCTAGGCAAGGCCTGGGAGGGGGCATAGGGATTGTGTGGCATGTAAGGATTCATGTTCAGACTGTCCTGCATTGCCTTGGCCAGGTCTTCATCGTTCTCTCCCTTGTTATGGTTTCGCTCTGCATTGGAATTCAACCGAAATCAAGCACCGCTAACAGATTTTTAACCAGAAAGGCACGACGAACAGGGTTAAATGCTGTATATGTGTACCTTTAGTACGTTTGGCTTCCTCTGCGAGAGAGAGTGCAATCTGACGGTCCAATTCTTCATTGTCATGTCTAGGTGGATCCTCCCTCTGGAAATAGTAAAAAAAAAACAAGGGCTTAAGCAGCTATTTGTTCGATGATTGCACAAAATATGGTAACATGAAGTGCTAAAAATGTGGGGGTGAATTGAATGCGACTCATGCAATGGAATTTCAGGAGGATATGAAAGAAAAATGGCGGACTCTGGCAAGGAGAGGGTATCAGCACCTTTGGCCTGACCGGTTCTTGTTGCCAGAGCGAGCTCTCTTCTCCCGCGGTCACCCGAGGCCGCCGCCGGTGGTTCGACTCCACGGGCTTCGTCCCCTTGAGGAAATTGCAGAGCCACTTCATGAAGCTGGATCTTCTTTCTGTGTGCAGCAATGTTACGTCAGCATCAAATAGGCCAAGCGAAATGTCAGCAGGATTTCAAGCAAGTGGCTCAACTGAATAGTGGAGAGCAACGTCCTACCAACTAATCCCTGTCAGGTGAAAGTTTGGAGTGACAATGGTCACACAGAAGCTTTAGAACTTTCATGAGCAGCTCTGAACCTTCATGAGCCGACACTCACAGTTATATGTATATTGAATTTCAGTCACTATGTGATGTACAGACTACAGCAACTGTTCTTGTTCGGCACCATGGAAATCCACTCAAATCAAATCTTAACTGCAGTTTTTTTCCTTTTTATTATTGTTATAGTAAGGAGCTTAATTGGAATATCATTGCAAAAGGCCAGATGACGAATACAGAATACCTGCATTGAACAGGATCAAGAAACACAGGGACAGAACACCACAGGAAATTGCTTGGGTCGCTAACATGGTCGCCACTACGCCGTGCTAATCACAGTTATATATCTTCCTTTTTTTGAGTTCTAGCACCGGTTCAGTCACCAACAGCAACGCAGGCGCAATCAGGGTCAGGTTCAGTCACTATTTTGGATGGACCTCACTTTATCCTGGATTATAAGAGTCAGTTTCAGTCTAACTTTCCCTCTTGTGAATATAGCATGCGTGACTGTTAGAAAATGTTGATTGAAAGGGTTTCCTACATTGATTGATTGCAACACAATTTGCTCCACGCCATTGGCACGGGTTGCACTGCACACGATGTGACCGGTCTAATGGATATCAGCCTCAAAATACAACAAGTGCATAAACAAAGTGGTTCGTTAGCCGACACATCGATCGACCGGTAAATCAATCGAAGTTTGCTATGAAAGGGATAGACTGCAGACATAGACTAAACTGATTGTCGTTTTACGTTTCACAGAAAGATATAGCTGAAAACCATCTCGCCTTTTCTCAACTCGCTTCCTTTTGTCCTGCACCTATACATGTTGTTAAATGGATCGCCGACAGTTCACTCTGCGTTCTCTAATCTAAAAGTTGAAACGAACCCACGGTTCAGATCGAAAGTCAGCAATCAAAAGTTAACCTCTAGCGAGACAAGACAAGGGCAGGGAGAACGACGGCTGGTGCCGCCGAAGTACGTAAAATCTACGAGCAGCCATGCACGTACGGCAACGGTAATTACTGAAAATAGAAGAGGGGACACAGAGGAGCAGAGAGTTTCGATTACCGTGGCCACACTGATTATAAGCAGCCCTCGAGGGGTAGGCCATCTACTGAGGAACCACCGGCGTTCCAACCCGGCATATATGCACGCGACGCGCCGGGCTGACAGCCGCCGAGGAATAACAGCGGGGAACTTTCAGGTGGCAAGAACAACGGCGGCGATCACGATGTTTGCGGGGAGCAGGGGAAAGGGAGGAGGATCGAGAAGCAAGAGGAGCTGGAATGGACGGAGGAGGGAGGGGGAGAGGGGGGCTTAAGTTCTTGGAGAATAAAGCTATGTGGTGGTGGTGGTGGAGTTGGCCGCGACAGAAAGGAAAGGATTGAGGGTGAAGCGAAGGGCGGCCGGCCGCCCACACCTCACGGACGGCATCTCGGCCTCGCCCTCCCCTCCTCTCCTCCGCGTAAAAGCAAACCAAGGGCGCGATCCCGGCCGTCGGCTTTAGGAAATTATCTTCGGCGATGGCTGGCTGGCTGGCGCCAGTTGATGGCGCATTAGCGGCGGGTGCACGGCCGGGGGCGCGAATATTTGCTGGTCTCGTGCTGGGCGGAGGGGAAAGAGGAGGGAGGAGAGATTCGTTGTGTCAACGGGAATGTATGCCCCTCGTTGGCTTTTCCATTTCTTTGTTGTGTTTTTCGTGGAGGAGAAACGCGGGAACGGGGAAGAGGAGGAGGAGCCGGCCGGCCGGGGCGATGCGGGAAGAGTACGCTTACTTGGAATGAATTCTCCCCCGAAAGCTGCCGCTGGCGTCGCCGTACGTGCAAGTGCGCACCCTTTTCGGCGGCGCTGTGGCGCCTCGTTCCAGGCTTGAAACGATCTCAGGGCGTTCTGCTGCCCCCTGGGTTCGAGCTTTGGTGGTAGCCACAGGGCTAGGGTCATCCACGAATTTCATAGTCCTGAGATTCTCCACCATTGATCACACAGTTAAACAACAGAGCCAGCGTAACACTAATAACATCGACATATATTGATATTTGGTGTCTGTGGGTTTTCGCCCTGCGGCAGGCTGCTCGATGACGAGTGCTTGCAATGAATTTCCCACAGATGCGTTGAACTCGCATTTCCCTTTCTAGTTTCCTGGGTAGTTGCAGCCCGGACAAACTATTTTGTATTTCCGTTATGTCAAGTAATGGAAAGGGGTGATGCCCGGTTCAAAAAAAAAAACATCGACATAAATGCAAGGCAACAGAAAGAAAACGTAGCATGAGGGGTTTTATCACCAATAGTCCGTGTGTGCATCATGCCATTTGTAATACCCAAGTAGTAATAGTGTAAAGCCCGTGCTTTGTTGCGGGTATTATTTGATCTTTCAGTGAGTTTATTTAGAGATATTTAAATATAATTTATATTTTTTTATGCATGGGGTTGTAGAGTTCAATTTTTTAAGTGTATATAAACGAATTGAAATGTTAAATTTTGGTACATTAAATGAATTTCAATGGCCGCATCATTTGGAAAGTTAGAAAATGAATTTTGTAATGTGTTAATCTTGCAATCGGTGTGCTTCTTTTCATCCTTGTGTGATATTTGACGCAATCAAGTTTAGATGCCCGCGTCGTCCTCCCCCTAGGGCGACCCGAGTGGCCAAAAACCTAGCCGCCGCCGTCGCAAACTCCCTCCTCCCCTCCCTCCGCCGCCGCCGGAAGACGCCGCCGGGCTTAGCCTGGAGGCCGATGGCGGTGGCGGGGGATCTCCTCTCTCGCGCATGGGGATGGCACCCTACCCAAAAACAATGGGCATGGGCAAGACTTGGAGAGATTTTCTACCCACGGGTAATGGGTACCCATACCCACAAAATATATGGGTAGGGTATGGGTAAGAAATTGTGTCCATGGGTAACCCAATGGATACCCAGAAAAAATTAATAAATGAAAATAACTCCAATAACATGTGGGGTTAACATCCAACTCATATGGTCCAACCCTAAATCTTGTATTCCTTAAACAAGTCATAGCTCATAGGCTCATAATCACCTGCTCGCCACTCCTCATACATCCTATGTGACTCCTCAAAAAGATGAAATATCGACTCTTCGCTACCAGACTCTTGTCGAGCACTCGATTCAGCGATCCCCAATTCCCACCACCGCCTTCCACTACGTCGGCCTTCCACCAACCGCTGCTCATACTCCCCTGATGCCTCCAAGAGGCCACCCATTGGAGGAGGCCACATACGTGCTATACTACTCTACCATGATCACTTGAATTTTGAACTCATTTCTCTACCTCTTAAGAATTTGAATGCTATATATTGTACCCAATGGATAATACCCATTGGGTATAGGATACCCGATGGGTATGGGCATGGGTGTCAGTTTATACCCATGGGTATTGAAGTGGGTGGGTATAAAAAGTTTCTATGGGTATGGGTTTGGGTAGAAGGAGGTTGTACCCGCCCATACCCTACCCGTTGCCATCTCTACGCGCGTCTCCGGGGTGGGGCAGACCCCAAGGCGTGTGGTGGCGCGACCGATCTGGGATCTGTGACGCGGCGGATGGCGGCAGGCGGCTGGAGGCCGGCCCATCCTCGGACGGCGACGGCTTGGTGCGGCGGAGGCCAGGGCTACGGGCGCTGCAGATGGCCCTTCGAGTGGCGGCGGCTACGGTGGCGTGCATGCTGCCTTCAGATCGGCGACGATAGCGTGGAGGGCCTGGTGGTCTCGTCGGCGGCACCTCCGATCAGATCTGTTTTGACCGGTGCAGCCAGCGGTGGTGGTCATCTCTTATGCCAGAGGTGGTCGGCCTGAGGCTGGGTGCTCGGATCTTGGGATCCGTCATCTGGCACCAGCTGCGAGTCGGGGAGACGTAGTTGCCGGTGAAAACTGAGCCGACGGCGGGCGATGGCGGTGTTCCACGTCGTTACCTTGATGAAGGCATCGTCATGTGACTACCGTCGACCCACTCATATTACTCCGGGGGAAACCCTAGGATCTGGTGTTCCAGGACGGATGATGGCAGCACTGCGGTGTCATTTCTCTCTTGGTCGCGTCGTTTTGTGGAGCAGCGTTGGAAGTCAGAGGCAGGAGGTGGAACGGCTTCGTCTTGCCTGACCGATAGGTGCTACGCTTGGTCATGCCTGGTCGGCAGGTGCTACGCACGACAGATCCTCCAAGGGCTTCAAGCTGTGCCGGCTGGTGGTACGTGGCAGCATGACGCTAAGGTGTATCAGTGGCGACCGCGACGTGTACAGCTGTTTGCGCGCAGGGAGGAGGTGCCGTTGGGCGCCGTGGTGGCATCGACGATAACTGGACCGAGCAAGGTTGATGCGTCAGTACATTTCTGAAGATGGAGCGGTGGCAGTTGGCGGCGGCGGCCTCTGAGAGCACGCGGACCAGTGTGTGCCCCAGACCCGGCAAGTGGCTAGGTTGGGGTCTCAGGTCTTAGATGTTAGGCTTGGCTGCGATGTCTGTTTGGTATTAGGCCCAGGCTATCTGCGCCCCTTCATCAACTGGATAGGTGTAGCGACAATTTGTTGCTTAGACGGCAGCTTTAGTCTTACTGTTGTATAACTTTATAAGGTCTTGTGAGAATAATTAATAAAGTGGCCGTATGCATCGCCTAGATGCAGAGGCCGGGGGTCATCCTCCTTTTCTATAAAAAAATAAATTTCAATGGCTGCATCATTTGGGAAGTTATAAAATGAATTTTGTAATGTGTTAATCTTGCAATCGGTGTGCTTCTTTTCATTCTTGTGTGGTATATCTTTCCACAAAGAGATGTCATTTTATCAAATAGACTGTCTTTTCATTAATAGACATCTTTTCACCAAGGGGTGTGTCTCTTCATGAAAAGACGCATCCCTTGGCGAACTTGTGGAGTGCAACGGGGAACTTGATATAGATTATGTCCCATAAGGAAGATGCATAGAGGAAGAGAACAGACTCCATATATCCCTTTTTTTGCTCAATCAACAAACAAGGTCAGACGTGATTCTAGGATTACTAGAAAGTCTTGCTTTATTTCAATATGATTTTTCTGAATCACTCTAAACTCACTTTTCTACCAATTGAGCTATCTTGCACTGACCGCCAAGATCTAATGGACTTGATAGGTCGTTGATATAATTGAATGACTATTCTTTTTAGGGTTATGTAGCTTAACGTGGATGCTACATTAGTAGCCGGTTTTAGAATAAAAAAGGAGTATTCTCTAGTCATGGCTTAAGAAGCAAGTTAACAAATATTTAGTTGAATGCCAATCTATGTGGTAATCCTCCTAGACTAATATATCCTTGTATGACAAATCTCACGCCTCCATGCCCCCGATTCGCCCTCCCTCCCTTGAGAGGCGACTCCCGCGTATGTCCATCGGTCTTCCCTTCTCCCTGCTCTCACCCTCGCAACTATTGCCAGCACCGCTAGGCTAAGTCCCACCTCCCATGTGGTAGGCATGGGGGGGGGGGGGAGGGCTCTCTCCTCCGTCCGAGAGGCCCTCATGGCGCTATGGACCGAGGAGCGTTTCCTTAGTCCAAGATCCATGTGCTACCGCCAAGGGCCTCACTGTCTCGCGTCGACGGATGTAGTCGGCCTGGGGTGGGGGTCGTGGCCAGAAGGCCTAGGACTCACTTTGCCGTGGGCTGCAGACATGCCGACAGGGAGCCCATCCCTGCCCAAATATGGGGTATTTCACTTGCCGCTGTCCATGGAAGCCAGGACAGAGGTTGAAGAATTCTAGCGTGTCACTAGCCACCTTAATCCTAGAAGTATTATCAAGGACTCTTGGTGTTGTGTTTGGGGAGCGCCTGAATTCAGAGCAAATAAATTATATAACCATTGCTTCTCCGAGGTACATGCAGATTCTGCGTTTACTTGGATATGGAAATCAAGCTGCACCATGCACTACAAAAAGATACTTACGTGATAATACATGTTTGTCATAGTAGGCCACGTTTTCTGTCACACATGTATATCCATGACGATTTTTATGACAGAATCAAGATAGTCATACATGTTCCATCGCGGAAGTGTTCCATCACAATAATCCATTTATCATCACAGAAGTATTCACTTCCGTGATAATAAATGGAATGTCAGGGAAGTGGTTTCGTCAAGGGTAAATGACACATGGAAACCACCATAACGGGTCGCCTTAAGCTACCAGGAGCCGGTTTTAGATCTGATACCCGTTAACATCCACGATCAATGACAATTTCCCACGTGTTAATTTCTCATTCGCCAATGGTAGCACGTGTCAGCTATGCATTGCGATAGATGCCATCCAACCAATGGAGGAGATGATCCTATGAAACGTTGATAGGTGGCCCATTTAGGTTAAAAAGGCCGACCCACTTGACTTGGTCAAAAGTTAGCGGGTGATACGTCTCCAACGTATCTATAATTTTTGATTGTTCCATGCTATTATATTATCAAACTTGGATGTTTTATAATCATTTTATATCATTTTTTGGTACTAACCTATTGACATAGTGCCAAGTGCCAATTGCCGTTTTTTGCATGTTTTTTTACATTGCAGATAATCAATACCAAACGGAGCCAAACGCAACGAAACTTTTTGTGGAATTTTTTGGACCAGAAGACACCCAATGGGCCGGAGAAGCGCCTGGGGGTGCTCTGAGGGGAGCACAACCCACCAGGGCGCGCCTAGGGGCCCAGGCACGCCCTGGTGGGTTGTACCCACCTCGGGTGCCCCCGGATCGCCTATTTATTCTATAAATACCCCAATATTCCAGAAACCCTATGGGAGTCGACGAAAATCAATATAGCTGCCGCAAAGTCTAGAATCACCAGATCCAATCTAGACACCATCACGGAGGGGTTCACCACTTCCATTGATGCCTCTCCAATGATGCGTGGCTAGTTCTTTGTAGACCTTCGGGTCCATAGTTAGTAGCTAGATGGGTTCCTCTCTCTCGTTTGATTCTCAATACAATGGTCTCTTGGAGATCCATATGATGTAACTCTTTTGCGGTGTGTTTGTTGGGATCTGATGAACTTTGAGTTTATGATCAGATCTATCTCTTTTTATTCATGAAAGTTATTTGAGTTTCTTTGATCTCTTATATGCATGATTGCATATAGCCTCGTATTTCTTCTCTAATATTTAGGTTTTGTTTGTCCAACTTGATCTATGTATCATGCAACGGGAAGAGGTGCTTTGTAGTGGGTTCGATCTTACAGTGCTTGATCCCAGTGACAGAAGGGGAACTGACACGTATGTATCGTTGCTACTAACGATAAAACGATGGGGTCTATTTCTACATAAATAGATCTTGTCTACATCATGTCATCGTTCTTGTTGAATTACTCCGTTTCGCCATGAACTTAATACACTAGATGCATGCTGGATAGCGGTTGATGTGTGGAGTAATAGTAGTAGATGCAGGCAGGAGTTGGTCTACTAATCTTGGACGTGATGCCTATATAATGATCATTGCCTGGATATCGTCATGAGTATTTGAAGTAATATCAATTGCCCAACAGTAATTTATTCACCCACCGTTTGCTATTTTTCTTGAGAGAAGCCACTAGTGAAACCTACGTGTTGGGAATGCAATATTTCAAAAAATTTCCTACGATCACGCAAGATCTATCTAGGAGATGCATAGCAATGAGAGGGGAGAGTGTGTCCACGTACCCTCGTAGACCGAAAGCGGGAGCGTTTAGTAACACGGTTGATGTAGTCGAACGTCTTTGTGATCCAACCGATCCTAGCACTAAATGCACGGCACCTCCGTGTTCAGCACACGTTCAACACGATGACATCCCTCGAGCTCTTGATCCAGTTGAGGACGAGGGAGAGTTTCGTCAGCATGACAGCGTGTTGATAGTGATGATGAAGTTACCAACGCAGGGCTTGGCCTAAGCACTACAACGATATGACCGAGGTGTGTAACTGTGGAGGGGGGCACCAGACACGGCTAAGAGAAGACTTTCTGTGCCTTTGGGGTGCCCCCTCCCATGTATATAAAGGAGGGGGAGGCCGGTGGCCAGGGAGGAGGTGCGCCAGGTGTGGGGAGTTCTACTATGACTCCCTAGTCCTAGTTGGATTCCCTCTCCTTTTTCCTTTTCTGGAGTAGCAAAAGGGGGAAAGAGAGAAGGAGTAGGAGAGGGAGGGGGGGGGCGCCTGCCCCACCCCTTGTACAATTCGGATTGGCAAGGGGGACGCGTGCCACCTCCTGGCTGGCCCTCTCTCTTCTCCACTAAGGCCCATGTTGGGCCATTAACTTCTTGGGGGGGGGGGGGTTCCGGTAACCCCCGGTACTCCGAAACTCATCTGAAACATCTTGAACCATTCAGGTGTCCGAATGTAAACTCCCAATATATGAATCTTTACCTCTCAAACATTTAGAGACTCCTTGTCATGTACGTGATCTCAGCCGGGACTCCGAACAAACTTCGGTCATCAAATCACATAACTCATAATACAAATCGTCATCAAACGTTAAGCATGCGGACCCTACGGGTTCAAGAACTCATAATACAAATCGTCATCAAACGTTAAGCATGTAGACATGACCGAGACACATCTTTGGTCAATAACCAATAGCGAAACCTGGATGCTCATATTGGATCCTACATATTCTATGAAGATCTTTATCGGTTAAACCGCATAACAACATACGTTGTTCCCTTTGTCATCGGTATGATACTTGCCCGAGATTCGATCGTCGGTATCATCATACCTAGTTCAATCTCATTACAGGAAAGTCTCTATACTCATTCCGTAATGCATCATCCCGCAACTAACTCATTAGTCACATTGCTTGCAAGGCTTATAGTGATGAGCATTACCGAGAGGGCCCAGAGATACCTCTCCGATACACGGAGTGACAAATCCTAATCTTGATCTATGACAACTCAACAAGCACCATCGGAGACACCTGTAGAGCATCTTTATAATCACCCAGTTACGTTGTGACGTTTGATAGCACACAAGGTGTTCCTCCGGTATTCGGGAGTTGCATAATCTCATAGTCAGAGGAACATGTATAAGTCATGAAGAAAGCAATATCAATAAAACTAAACGATCATTATGCTAAGCTAACAGATGGGTCTTGTCCATCACATCATTCTCTAATGATGTGATCCCGTTCATCAAATGAAACACATGTCTATGGTTAGGAAACTTAACCATCTTTGATTAATTAGCTAGTCTAGTAGAGGCATACCAGGGACACTCTGTTTGTCTATGTATTCACACATGTACTAAGTTTTCGGTTAATACAATTCTAGGATGAATAATAAACATTTATCATGATATAAGGAAATATAAATAACAACTTTATTATTGCCTCTAGGGCATATTTCCTCCGGTCTCCCACTTGCACTAGAGTCAATAATCTAGATTACATAGTAATGATTCTAACACCCATGGAGTCTTGGTGCTGATCATGTTTTGCTCATGAGAGAGGCTTAGTCAATGGGTCTGCAATTTTCAGATCCGTGTGTATCTTGCAAATCTCTATGCCTCCCTCCTTGACTTGGTCGCGGATGGAATTGAAGCGTCTCTTGATGTGTTTGGTTCTCTTGTGAAATCTGGATTCCTTTGACAAGGCAATTGCTCCAGTATTGTCACAAAAGATTTTCATGGGACCCGATGCACTAGGTATTACACCTAGATCGGATATGAACTCCTTCATCCAGACTCCTTCATTTGCTGCTTCCAAAGCAGCTATGTACTCCGCTTCACACGTAGATCCCCCCACGACGCTCTGCTTGGAACTGCACCAACTGACAGCTCCACCATTCAATATAAATACATATCCGGTTTGTGACTTAGAGTCATCCGTATCAGTGTCCAAGCTTGCATCGACGTAACCGTTTACGACGAGCTCTTTGTCACCTCCATAAACGAGAAACATATCCTTAGTCCTTTTTAGGTATTTCAGGATGTTCTTGACCGCTGTCTAGTGATCCACTCCTGGTTTACTTTGGTACCCCCTGGTAAACTTATAGCAAGGCACACATCAGGTCTGGTACACAACATTGCATACATGATAGAACTTGTGGCTGAGGCATAGGGAATGACTTTCATTTTCTCTCTATCTTTTGAAGTGGTCGGGCATTGAGTCTGACTCAATTTCACACCTTGTAATACATGCAAGAACCCTTTCTTCGACTGATCCATTTTGAACTTCTTCAAAACTTTATCAAGGTATGTGCTTTGTGAAAGTCCAATTAAGCATCTTGATCTACCTCTATAGATTTTGATGCCCAATATATAAGCAGCTTCACCGAGGTCTTTCATTGAAAAATTCTTATTAAAGTATCCTTTTATGCTATCTAGAAATTATGTATTATTTCCAATCAACAATATGCATCCACATATAATATTAGAAATGCTATAGAGCTCCCACTTACTTTCTTGAAAATACAGGCTTCTCCAAAAGTCTGTATAAAACCATATGCTTTGATCACACTATCGAAGCGTATATTCCAACTCCGAGAGGCTTGCACCAGTCCATAAATGGATCGCTGGAGCCTGCACACTTTGTTAGCACCTTTAGGATCGACAAAACCTTCTGGTTGCATCATATACAACTCTTCTTTAAGATATCCATTAGGGAATGCAGTTTTGACATCCATTTGCCAAATTTCATAATCATAAAATGCGGCAATTGCTAACATGATTCAGACAGACTTAAGCATCGCTACAGGTGAGAAAGTCTCATCGTAGTCAACTCCTTGAACTTGTCAAAAACCTTTTGCAACAAGTCGAGCTTTGTAGATAGTAACATTACCGTCAGCGTCAATCTTCTTCTTGAAGATCCATTCATTCTCTATTGCTTCCCGATCATCGGGCAAGTCAACCAAAGTCCACACTTTGTTCTCATACATGGATCCCATCTCAGATTTCATGGCTTCAAGCCATTTCCCAGAATCTGGGCTGATCATCGCTTCCTCATAGTTCGTAGGTTCATCATGGACAAGTAACATGACCTCTAGAACAGGATTACCATACAACTTTGGTGCATATCTTACTCTGGTTGACCTACGAGGTTCAGTAGTAACTTGATCTGAAGTTTCATGATCATCATCATTAGCTTCCTCACTAATTGGTGTAGGAATCACTGAAACTGATTTCTGTGATGAACTACTTTCCTATAAGGGAGAAGGTACAATTACCTCATCAAGTTCTACTTTCCTCCCACTCACTTCTTTCGAGATAAACTCCTTCTCTAGAAAGGATCCATTCTTAGCAACGAATATCTTGCCTTCGGATCTATGATAGAAGGTGTACCCAATAGCTTCCTTCGGGTATCCTATGAAGACACATTTCTCCGATTTGGGTTCGATCTTATCAGGTTGAAGATTTTTTCACATAAGCATCACAACCCCAAACTTTAAGAAACGACAATTTGGGTTTCTTGCCAAACCATAGTTCATATGGTGTCGTCTCAAAGGATTTAGATGGTGCCCTATTTAACGTGAAAGCAGCCATCTCTAAAGCATAACCCCAAAATGATAGCGGTAAATCAGTAAGAGACATCATAGATCGCACCATATCTAATAGAGTGCGGTTACGACGTTCGGACACACCATTACGCCATGGTGTTCCAGGTGGCGTGATCTGCGAAACTATTCCGCATTGTTTGAAATGAAGACCAAACTCATAACTCAAATATTCGCCTCCACGATGAGATCGTAGAAACATTATTGAAAGTGCGTTATATCAACTAAAGGGGGGGGGGGTGAATAGGCGATTTTTATGAAAGTCTTCAAAACGTGGAAGTTATGAAGACAAACGATTGAAATAAACCTATTACCATGCAACGGAAGGTAGACTACACTAGGCAAACCATAGTCAAGTATTCAATGGAGTGAAAGCACAATGACTAATAGCAGCAATGTAGTAAGGATCAGGTAGGAAGATATTATGAAGCCAAACAGAACACGCAGTCACTCAGTGAAGATAAAAGATAGTGCAATCATACAATGACTTCACAAGGACCAACAATAAGTAAAGGGAAGGAAAGGATGAAACCAGTGACACGTTGAAGACAATGATTTGTTGGACCAATTCCAGTTGCTGTGACAACTGTACGTCTGGTTAGGGCGGCTAGGTATTTAAACCTGAGGACACACAGTCCCGGACACCCAGTCCTGAACACGCAGCTCAGGACACCCAGTCCTCACCGTATTCCCCTTGAGCTAAAGTCACACAGACCTCACGCAATCACTCTGGTAAGTCTTCAAGGTAGACTCCCAAATCTTCACAGACTTCGTTCACCGGCGATCCACAATGTCTCTTGGATGCTCAGAACGCGATGCCTAACCGGCTGGAGGATTGACAGTCCTCAAGTGTAATAAGTCTTCAGATCACACAGACAAGAAGACTTAAGTGATGCCTAATTCTCTTTGGCTTTGGGTGGTTAGGGCTTTATCCTCGCAAGGAATTCTCTCTCAAAGGCTTCGGGGTGGGTTGCTCTCAAACGATAAAAGCCGTACACTAACTCTGAGCAGCCAGCCGTTTATGGTTGTAGGGGGTGGGCTATTTATAGCCACTAGGCAACCCGACCTGATTTGTCCGAAATGACCCTAGGTCACTAAGGAAGTGACACATGTTCCAACGGTCAGATTTCAAACTCACACGACAACTTTACTTGGGCTACAAGCAAAGCTGACTTGTCCGACTCTGGACAAGATTCGCTCTCATAGTCTTCACTCGAAGACATAGGTTTTGGTTAAGCATCACTTCAGTCATTCTGACTGGTTCTCTTGGACCCCACTTAACAGTACGGTGGTTCCTATGACTCAATAAAGAAGAAAAAGAACCACAAAAGATCTAAGTCGTCGAGCTCCATAGGCTTCATGCGATGTCTTCTCTTGTCATAGTCTTCAATGTGAATATCTTCATATACCACCTTTGACATCAATGTCTCCATACATTTTTAGGGGTCATCTCTGGTAGGAAAACCGAATCAATGAGGGACTTCTACCTATGTTATCCTGCAATTCTCACAAACACATTAGTCCCTCAACTATGTTTGTCGTCAATACTCCAAAACCAACTAGGGGTGGCACTAGATGCACTTACAATCTCCCCCTTTTTGGTGATTGATGACAAACTAGTTGAAGTTTTCAACGGGGAATATAATATGTGAAATTGTAAAGGATAAGGAATTGTCTTCATAAGTTGCAAGGGCTCCCCCTGAAGATGTGCATATAAGTAATTTGCTTTTGGAATGCAAATGCACATGGCAGGTTGTGCTTGTGGAGATCCTCTTCAACTTATGATGACAATCCACTATGCATGTGAAGTATTGTGAAGATAATGACATGCATAATGGAAAATGGACGTCTGCAAAATGATCTAAGTGCAGAATTTATCGTCGCACATGCGGAATTTATCATCGCATCACAAAATGGCAAATAAGTAGCAGACGACCATCGAGTTTAAGTGTTACAACTCAAAGAACCAAATGTATCAAAACGAGAGTTGTAAACACGAAGAAAAAATATGAAGCACCCGCCCATATGGACCCGCTTGAAGACTATCAAACTCATATGCTTCTCCCCCTTTTGTCAGTAAGGACCAAAAAGGTTTGAAGACATAGAGCATCTACTCGTTCCCATGAAGAGTAGGTGAAGCAGCAGGGTCGTCGGTGGTGTTCGGCGGTGCAGAAGAGCTTGGAGCAGTGTCGAAGCGTGCGGAAGGAGGTGGCGGTGAAGTAGCATCGTCTTCATCCCCGATCACTCTGGCATTCACAGTTGCAGCAGAGGAAGAGAACTCAGAGTCTTCAAGAGATGGAGTTCGTCGCAGCACTGCCCTTCGAGGAGGTGTGGAGTCAAACTTGAAGCGCTCAGAGAAGCCATCCTCTTGAAGATCATCTTCAGAACACATCAGCGTCAGCCCTTTCCATGTGCGTCGAGAGGTTTCATGAGCAACAAAGGCATTCTTGGTGGCAAGATTGCGAATGCGATTAACATCCACCAAGAGGCTTTGCATTTGACGCTTCAGCCAGTCATGATGCCTATCCTGTTTCTGATGAAGAGCCACAAGAAGGTCTCAGTCATTGAGAACACGAGTGCGCTTCTTGGGTCGTGGGGCAGTTGTACTGTCAGTGGCTTTAGTGAGGGCAGGATGCAGTGCACGTGTAGTGCCAGCCAAAGGATACACACGAGTGACTGCTTCAACTCCTTCAATGTTCTGAGAAAAACTTTGATGCTCTGCATTCTGAAGACTTAGAGGTTCCTTGGCAGGCTCAGGATAGATGGCTTCAATAGACATATCCACATCAGGCAGAAAAATCCGATGATTGTGAGCAGATGGCTGATATGAGATAGCGGAGTGAAGTTTGATCAGCCGCATTACCCATGGGGCATAGAACTTCAAGCCAAACAGATCAGAGCCTGATGCAGCAAGTTGGCGAATGAAGAAGTCCTGTGCATTGAAGCATTTTCGATGAAGAATATAGAAGACCAAAGTCTTCATTGCACCTTCCAGCTTGGCATGTGGAGAGTGCCCTTTGATGGGCCAGAGAGTTTGCCGTATGATGTGATAAATAGTCCTTGGCAGATATTCTAGGTCTTCAACAAAGAACTCTTTGGGATATTCAGCATCTTGGGGCAATGGCTTCATCATACTGAGCATCTGACTCATGTTAGGTTCAGGCTTCTGAAAGATGCTCTCCACAGCTTCACTATGAAGTTGACAGCCAGATTCGTAGAGATCGTCGGGAGTGGGTAGACCAGTGAGCTCAATGATGTCAAAGGCTTTGGCTTCGTGATGAATGTTTCCTGTCATCCACTCCAGGACCCAAGTCTTCGGATCTTTGTTGTACCCGCGGATGTGAAGTGTGGCATAGAATTGGAGCAACAACTCTTCATTCCAATGCTCTTGGTCAGTGACGAACGGCAGCAATCCAACCTCCTTGAAGCAATCCAAAGCTTCTTCCAGACAGGGCAGACCAGCTATTGCTTCCATGTCAAGACGCTTGTGTGGGAAGATGCGACCTTGATTGTATAGAATGCAGGAGTAATAGCTTCGCTGCGGATAGCTCCAGAACCGATCAGATGATATTCTTTCCCTTGAGTAGGGGTTCCTGGAGCTATTGAAGAATGTGTTGTCTGCTCTGAAGCCATTGATATTGAAGGATCCAGGTGCTGATGCAGGACCTGGGAACCTGGGCAATCTGGGGATTGGCTTCTGTATCTGAGGCCTGTGCTCAACATGATAGTCAAATCGAGGACCGGCAGCAGGTGCAGGAACAAAAGTAGTGGGAGCAGTGGCTTCGCTGACTTCTGGTGCTTTGGTTGGTGAAGGCTCCACATTAGCTTCAGCCATGACAGCGTCAGTGGCTTCAGTGGTGTTGGTGGTGGCAGCCTCAAGATTTTCAACCTCCACTTGACGAGATGGAGGGTCGGTCACAATCACGTTCTCCTCGAGAACCGCTTCTTGGTGGGACAGGGGAGTAGCAGCTTGTGGGACTTCTTATTCATCGGCTGATGCAGCCGGAATGTCTTCAGCAGTTTCAGCTTTAGACGCAGAGACTGGAGGCCTTGGTCCTTTGCGAAGCCTGCGCAACACAGGCGACACCTGTGTAGTTAGAGTTGGCTGGGCCTCAAAGTCTTCTTCCTCTTGTGGGTGATCAGCCCATGAAGCATCCTGAGCGATTGGCGTCAGAGGACGACCAATGCTGATGAGTTCACTGTGCTCGAGCTGAGGAAGGACTGCACCATCTTCTACATGGTCACGATGACCAATGTCTTCAACAACAATGAGATCAGCTACTGGAAAGTCTTCATCTTCATGAGCCTCTGTGAAAGCAGGCTCATGGATTGTCAGTTGGCGTTCAGCGTCAGGACGAACCATGGAAATGGGTTCAACAATCAAAGGCTCTGTGGGAGCAGCCCATTCTTTCTTGGTCTTCCTCTTCTTTTTGGAGGGGGCAGTAGGAGAGGCTTCATGACGTTTCCTCTTCCTGGCTTCAGCCTCAGCAGTCCTCGTCTTCTTCAGCTCTGAAGCGGTTGACCGGGCTTTTGGCTTCGAGCCAGTCATTCTAGTTGGGAAGACAATGGGATCTGATTCCTGCCTTGGTGCGAGAGGTTCGGTCACAATGGGCTTCTTATTCTGCTTAGCAGCCATCCTGGGATCAATGCCCGGATGCCCAAGGGCCTTGCGCTTCTCAGCTTCGTTGTAGCCTTGCACACACTTGTCAGCCAGGCTCTTCATGCGCTCCCAAGAACCCTGAGCTTTTGCGCGTTTCTTGAGAAAGGCTTCTTTGAGCTCGTGCAGCATAATCTTGAAGTTTTTCACCTCTTGCACGCTGAGCTTGGCCATATGCTTCTTGAACTGAGCCTTTTCATAGTCAATCTTTTGCTTCAGTTCGACGATGCGCTAAGCGAGAGCTAGCTCTAAAGCAATGGCGCCATGGAAGGCGATACTGAGGCCAATGGGTAGCTGCAGATCTCCGAAGCTGATGTTTGGTGTGTCAAACCACTCATCAATGAAGTTGTGGATGATTGTCACGTCAAAGAGAGGCAGATCATTGAAGATTTCTGCTTCTTCTTTGCTCTTGATGAGTTGCTCAAGAGCGTCATCTGCAAGATTTTCATCACTTGACAGATCAATGGCGTCGTTGCGCAGAATGGCAGTAGCTATCAGCTCGTGGCCGGTGTGTGGCAGAGGCATCTTGACCTTCTGGGGCTTGGAGATGCGTGACAAATCTTCAGACTGCACACTGTCTTTAGGAGGTGCAGTCGCCAGTGGCTTCGCCCGTGAGATTTTTGGTGCAGAGGCCGGCTTTGAAGCTTTTGGCTGCTTCAGCTTCTTTGGCTTCGGCGCTGCAGGCGCTTCATCTGATTCAGCGTCATCTGCAGGCTCATTCACGGCTGTCCCTTGAACCACAATGTGAGTGATGAGACCTTCAAGATTGTAGAAGGGCCCAAGAAGATTGGGTTCAGCTTCGCGAGTTCCATCGGCACGGGGAGCAGAGGGACCAGGGTTGAAATCTAAACCCAAAGTCTTCTTGTTCTGCTTCGTTGAGTTCTGGGCAAACTGGAAGTTGCGCTTAAACAGATTGTCGTCACGACACCATAGCAGGGACGATGGGTCAGCATCCGCAGGTTGTGGTCCACGGACCATGCAGGGATAGAAGCCTTGTTCAATGGCTTCATCTCTGGTCCTGGGTTGAAGATTTTTGTAGAGGATGTCTCCCCATGGTCGCTTGATGACATTCTTTTCAGCATATTCCTTGGTCACAAATCTGTACTTGAACCACTGTTCTGCCCAATAGCGTCAAATCCATTGGATTCGTGTCTTGCGCTGATTGTAATCCTCTTGAGGATCTGTCTTGTACAGCTCTGAGAGGTCATCGGGCAGATCTCTTGATGTTTCTCCTCGACGCTTTCTGCCACCCTTCCTTGCTGATTTTTCTGAAGCCATGAACTTTAAACTGAAAGGCTTCAATATGTTCAAAGGCTTCAAAGGTTTTCGCTTGCTGGACAAATAGGAGGTGGCTTCGGGAGAATTTATGTGATACTGTAAGAATTCTGCAAATGAATGCAGACTATGAGAACCAAGGGATTCTCCCACGGACATGTACCTATGACAGCATTAAGGTGCGAGGGAAGGGGAAGAGGTCATATGCATTCTCAAAAGATTTTGAAGATAAATCAGTTTAGAAGACATTGACCTCATCATGCGAAGATATTCACTCATAGATAAGGAGTTGGTTCCAGATTTGTACGAATCCACGGATCAGTACAAGTGAGGAATCTAACTACTTTGTGAAGCATAAGTGAATATACTAGGCATGTTATGAGATGCAGTATGAAAGAGATCCAACTTGTGTGAATAGAAACTGCTTGTGGTAGAAAGTGATAAAGCTATAGGATCAAAGGGGCCGTAAAAAGGAGGTTTTATTTACCACACGAAGAACTGCTAGACAGAGTGGAAGAGGAGGCCGACAAGTTCGATCGTCCGTGCCCTAACTTGGCGACGGAGGACACCTACGGCGACGGCGGAGAAGACGATGTCCGCAGTCGGCGTGAAGACAGCGTCAGAGAGGTTGCGGCAGCGAAGCACTTCGTCGCCGGCGTCGTCGAGGGCTAGCGGTGGCGCTAGGTTTCGTGCGAGAGTGGAAGAAGAGATAATGACTGCTGTGAGGTGTGTATTTATAGGTACAGGGGCAGCATTGCGTTATTACATAGGTGCCCTTGGCGATTCACATCTGAGGAACACGTGGCCATCATGCAGCATGTCGGGGGTTGTTCCACGTCCCATGCACACCTGGATTGTCGGGTGGTCGTTCCCACTTCTTCGGGTTTCAGGTGAAGGAATGAGCATTGAAAACAGACTTAATGGTTGTCTCTGTATCTTCTGCTGACAAGGATGTAGAAAAGACATTCGACAGTTTCAATAGAATGCATATGATTTGGAGAGATAGAGTTTGAGATAGAAAGCATAGAGAGGTTAGGGTCTGATCACATTCACTTAGTTCAAAATATTCAACAAGAAGACATATCTATAAGTGAATGCTGTAGAGGACAGAACACTAGTGTATATATATATAATCAACATAGTGAAGATAATCAAGAAGACATGTTGAAATTGAAGCCAAACCAAATGTGAAGACATAGCAAATGTAACGCCATGAGTGAAACACTTCAAACAGAACATTTTGGTGGTGGCGTTACCCACCATATAGGAAGTATTAGACCCAGACACGGCGCACAATTATTGTGGCGCTCCGAAGTCAAATTCCACATTAATGTATTCACACTTAGAATGTATGTCTTCATTGATTGAAGATATACTTTACTTCATGTGTTGCACATCTAAGTCATCAATATGCATAAGTGTTAGGATGTGTGCTTGATCACATGACATTTGTGGATTCCAGGATATTTAGCTCACACCGTAACTTGCAAAATCTTTTCTTATCCAAGGGCTTGGTGAAGATATCTGCCAATTGCTCTTCAGTGTTGACGTGTATGATATCAATATCTTCCTTCACAACATGATCTCTGAGAAAGTGATGACGAATTTCAATGTGCTTTGTCTTCGAGTGCTGAACTGGGTTGTTGGCAATCTTGATGGCGCTTTCGTTGTCGCAGTAAAGTGGCACTTGCTTCAGATGAATGCCATAGTCCTTGAGTGTTTGCTTCATCCACAGAAGCTGAGCGCAGCAAGATCCAGCAGCAATGTATTCAGATTCAGCAGTGGAGAGAGATACATAGTTCTGCTTCTTTGAAGACCAACATACAAGTGATCGTCCCAGAAAGTAACATGTGCCTAATGTAGACTTGCGATCCACTTTGTCACCAGCATAATCAGCATCCGAGAATCCAACCAAATCAAACTCTGAGCCCTTTGGATACCATAATCCTAGAGTTGGGGTGTGAGCCAAATATCGAAGAATTCGCTTCACAGCTAAGTGATGCGACTCCTTTGGTGCTGCTTGGAATCGAGCACACATGCAAACACTAAGCATAATATCTTGCCTAGATGCACATAGATAAAGCAAAGAACCAATCATGGAGCGGTATACCTTTTGATCGAACTCTTTACCATTGTCGTTGGGACCCAGATGATGTTTGGCTGGCATTGGCGTCGTGAAGCCTTTGCAGTCTTGCATACCGAACTTCTTCAGGCAATCTTTGAGATACTTCTCTTGAGATATGAAGATGCCGTTGCATTGCTGTCGTATTTGAAGACCGAGGAAGAACTTCAGCTCTCCCATCATGGACATCTGATATTGCTCTTGCATCATATATCCAAACTCTTCACTGTACTTCTGATTGGTGCAGCCGAAGATAATGTCATCCACATATATTTGGCACACAAACAGTTCACCATCATATGTCTTCGTGAAGAGAGTGGGGTCTAGGGAACCAGGTATGAAGCCTTTGCTCTTCAGGAAGTACTTGAGTGTGTCATACCAGACCCGAGGGGCTTGTTTGAGGCCATACAGTGCCTTGTTGAGCTTGTATACCATGTCAGGATGTTTCGGATCTTCAAAGCCAGGCGGTTGTGCAACATACACTTCTTCAATCTTGCCATTGAGAAAGGCGCTCTTCACATCCATTTGATATAGAAGTATGTTATGATGATTTGCATAGGCCAGCAGTATGCGTATGGCTTCAAGTCGAGCCACAGGAGCAAATGTTTCATGGAAGTCAATGCCTTCCACTTGAGTATATCCTTGAGCAACAAGACGAGCTTTGTTTCTGACAACTTGACCATGCTCGTCTTGCTTGTTTCGGTATATCCATTTGGTGCCTATTATATTGTGCTTCCGAGGATCAGGACGCTTAACCAGTTCCCATACATTATTCAGCTCAAACTGTTGAAGCTCTTCTTGCATAGCTTGAATCCATTCAGGTTCCAGGAAGACTTCTTCAACTTTCTTGGGTTCTTTTATTGAGACGAATGCGAAGTTCCCACAGAAATTTGCCAGCTGAGTTGCCCTTGAACGAGTGAGTGGACTGGGTGCATTGATGCTATCAATTATTCTCTCAATCTGCACTTCATTGGCAACACGAGGATGTACAGGGCGAAGGTTTTGCTTTTGCTGATCATTGTCATTGTTAGTGGAATTGTCTTCAGGCTGAGCATTGTCTTCAGGTTGATCAGGTGCGGAGATGATAAGTTCCTCTTCAGGTTGAGCTTAAGAGGGTATGATTTCTCCGGTTCCCATAAGCTTGATTGATTCATTGGATGGAACTTCATCTAGCACATTTGGGAGGTGCTCTCTTTGTGAACCATTAGTCTCATCAAACCGCACATCCACTGTTTCAACCACTTTATAATGAAAGAGATTGAAGACTCTGTAGGAGTGCGAATCCTTTCCATATCCAAGCATAAAACCCTCATGTGCTTTTGGTGCAAATTTTCAAGTGTGATGTGGATCCTTGATCCAGCACCTGGCGCCAAATACTCTGAAGTAACTGACATTTGGCTTCTTGCCAGTAAGGAGCTCATAAGATGTCTTGTTCAGAAGCTTGTGAAGATAAACACGATTGATTGTATGGCATGCAGTATCAATGGCTTCAGGCCAGAATTTTCTTGGAGTCTTGTATTCATCAAGCATTGTTCGGGCCATCTCAATGAGTGTTCTGTTCTTGCGTTCGATGACGCCATTCTGCTGTGGCGTGTACGGGGCTGAGAATTCATGTGTGATGCCCAAGGTATCAAGATATGTATCAAGGCCAGTGTTCTTGAATTCAGTGCCATTGTCACTTCTGATGTGCTTTATCTTGGCGCCATAGTTGTTCATTGCTCGATTGGCGAAGCGTTTGAAGACATCCTGCACTTCATTCTTGTAGAGGATTATGTGCACCCAAGTATATCTAGAATAATTATCAACAATGACAAAGCCATAGAGACAAGCAGTAGTAGTAAGAGTTGAGTAATGAGTGGGACCGAAAAGATCCATGTGGAGCAGTTCGAAGGGTCAAGTGGTTGTCATGATTGTCTTCGAGGGATGTTTGGCCCTCGTCATCTTCCCTGCTTCATAGGCACCGCATAAGTGATCTTTCTTGAACTTGACGCCCTCGATGCCTATGACATGCTTCTTCTTTGCAAGGGTGTGGAGGTTCCTCATGCCAGCATGCCCTAGCCTCCGATGCCAGAGCCAGCATTCTGAAGCCTTTGCTAGAAGACATACGGCAAGCTGTGGTCCTGCCGAGAAATCTACTACGTACAAATCATCTTTCCGATACCCTTCAAACACTAGAGACTTGTCAGATTCCATTAGTACAAGGCAGCAATATTTTCCAAATATTACGATCATGTTCAAATCGCAAAGCATTGAGACATACATTAAGTTGAAGCCAAGGGATTCAACAAGCATGACTTTATCCATGTGTTGATCCTTTGAGATTGCAACTCTACCTAGACCCAGTACCTTACTTTTACCAGTGTCAGCAAATGTGATGTGACTCTTGTCGGATGGACGTAAGGTTGAGTCCATAAGAAGGCTTCTTTTGCCAGTCATGTGATTGGTACACCCACTATCAATAATCCATTCTGAAGACGCTGGTGTCGTACCCTACAGTGCAGTTAGGGGGATAGGCTTCACGAAGAGAATTGTGAAGCAAAAACATTTGACGAACCAGTGGGTTATGAAAGCTTAGATCCAGATTAGGACTAATAGGGAGAGTAGCAAGCGATTCAGGAACGAAGTACATAGTAAGACCATTCGGGAATTTGATCTTGCGCCCTACAAGATGCTTAAGGTCCCCAGCAATAGCGTCAGACGATTTTGGTTTTCTGCTGGAGACCTTTCCCTGCAAAAGAGAGTTAAGCTTTCTTAGCCACCCACATCTTCAAGGGTGGCTTAGAAGCAATAAGTCTAAGTGCAGAGTCTGAGAACTTTGGCTTTGGAGCGCTAGCAAAAAGTCTTGCAGGCGGACAATAGTACTCATAAGAATAAGCAGAATAGTTCTTGGTCTTATGAACATGGCGGTTTGATGAACTGCGCTCATATTCATAGGCATGAGTATGGTTTCCCTGCAAAACATTTGCGTTAGTGCGACTCAGGTGAGTCCTCTGTCTGTATGACGCCTTTGGACCGTATGAAGCCTATGGTCTGAGGTTTGTCTTCTTCACGTGTGGTGTCATGATGACATTCACAGGAAGATTCTCCAAACACTTTTTCGGAACCCAGATCTTCTTCATAGGCGGTCCATTCCTGCAGTTAGTACCAATGTACCTGGCAAACACTTCACCATTCTGATTCTTAAACAGTTTATAGTTTGCATCAAAGGATTCATCAATGATAATGGGGTTTGCACAAGAGAAGCCAGATAGATTGGATAGATCTGCTGAAGTTTCCTTTGCAGCAACCCATGTGGTTTTGGGGTACTGCTCAGGCTTCCAGTAAGAGCCATCAGCATTCATTTTCCTTACGAACCCAACACCCTCTTTCCTCGGGTTTTGGTTCAAGATCTGCTTTTTGAGGAAATCACATAGTGTTTGATGCCCTTTAAGACTTTTGTACATCCCTGTTTCAAGCAATGTCTTCAACCTAGCATTCTCATCAGCAATAGCAGTGGAATCCTCAGTAGAGGGGTTAGTTCCCACATCAACAGTTGAAGATATTGCAACAGTAGCAGCAGTAGAACATTCAGCAACAGTAGTAGCATTATCACGCTCAATGCACTTAAGACATGGTGGTTAAAATCCTTCCTGAGTGGAGCTGATCTGTTCGGCGCGAAGTGACTCGTTTTCCTTTTGAAGATCTTCATGAGCCGCTCTCAATTTCTCAAGATCTTGCTTCCTTTGAAGATAATCATAGGAAAGCTTTTCATGAGTTGTTGAGAGCGTTTCATGACGACTTTCAAGTTCCTCATACTTAACATGAAGATTTTTTATGTCTTCAATTAAGGACTCAGATCGAGTCATTTCAGCGCCTAACAGATCATCGCTTTTGTCTAACAGTTTTTGAATATGTTCCATGGCTTTCTGTTGTTCAGTCACAATTTTAGCAAGTGTTTTGTAGCTGGGTTTTGAACCACAATCAGAGTCATCGTCACTGGATGTTTGATAGTGAGTAGTGCGTGTGTTTACCTTGGCACCGCGTGCCATGAAGCAGTAGGTAGGAGCGGAGTAGTCCTTGTCATTTGCATCGGTGTCGGTGATGAGGTCATTGTCTTCAGTGTTGAAGATGGACTTGGCAACGTATGCTGTAGCCAGACTTGCGACGCCAGAATCGGACTCCTCCTCAGACTCCACCTCCGCCTCCTCAGAAGCGGACTCCTCCTCTGAATCCATTTCCTTGCCAACAAACGCACGTGCCTTGCCAGATGAGCTCTTCTTGTGTGATGAAGACTTTGAAGAAGACTTGGAACAAGACTTTGAGTATTTCTTCTTCTTCTTGTCGTCAGAGTCATATTCCTTGCTCTTCTTCTTCTTTTTGTTCTCATTGTCCCACTGAGGACACTCAGAGATGAAGTGGCCAGGTTTCTTGCACTTGTGACATGTTTTCTTCTTGTAGTCATGAGCAGAAGCTTCATCATTCCTTGAGCTTGATCGTGAAGACTTTCTGAAACCTTTCTTCTTGGTGAATTTTTGGAACTTCTTCACAAGCATAGCAAGTTCCCTTCCAATGTCTTCAGGATCATCAGAACTGCTGTCAGATTCTTCTTCAGATGAGGAGACAGCTTTTGCCTTCAAGGCACGAGTTCGCCCATAGTTAGGACCGTAGATATATCTTTTCTCAGAAAGCTGAAACTCATGTGTGTTGAGCCTCTCAAGTATGTTAGACGGATCGAGTGTCTTGAAATCAGGACGTTCTTGAATCATCAGGGCTAGGGTGTCAAACGAACTGTCAAGTGATCTCAGTAGTGTCTTGACGACTTCATGCTTGGTGATCTCAGTAGCGCCAAGGGCTTGAAGCTCATTTGTGATGTTAGTGAGTCGATCAAATGTGAGCTGGACATTCTCATTGTCATTTCTCTTAAAGCGGTTGAAGAGGTTGCGAAGGACACTGATTCTCTGATCTCTCTGGGTTGAGACGCCTTCGTTGACCTTGGAGAGCCAGTCCAAGACTAGCTTAGATGTTTCCAAAGCACTCACGCGGCCATACTGTCCTTTGGTCAGATGACCACATATGATATTCTTGGTAGTAGAGTCCAGTTGAACGAACTTCTTGACGTCAGCAGCAGTGACACCTTCTCCAGCCTTGGGAACACCGTTCTTGACGACATACCATAGGTCGACGTCAATGGCTTCAAGATGCATGCGCATCTTATTCTTCCAGTAGGGATATTCAGTTCCATCGAAGACGGGGCACGCAACGGAGACTTTAATTATCCCTGCAGTCGACATAGATAAAACTCCAGGTGGTTAAACTGAATCACATAGAACAAGGGAGTACCTTGCTCTAATACCAATTGAAAGTGCGTTATATCGACTAGAGGAGGGGTGAATAGGCGATTTTTATGGAAGTCTTCAAAACATGGAAGTTATGGAGACAAACGATAGAAATGAAACTATTACCATGCAGCGGAAGGTAGACTACACTAGGCAAACCATAGTCAAGTATTCAATGGAGTGAAAGCACAATGACTAATAGCAGCAATGTAGTAAGGATCAGGTAGGAAGATATTATGAAGCCAAACAGAACACAAAGTCACTCAGTGAAGATAAAAGATAGTGCAATCATACAATGACTTCACAAGGACCAACAGTAAGTAAAGGGAAGGAAAGGATGAAACCAGTGACACGTTGAAGACAATGATTTGTTAGACCAGTTCCAGTTGTTGTGACAACTGTACGTCTGGTTAGGGCGGCTAGGTATTTAAACCTGAGGACACACAATCCCGGACACCCAGTCCTGAACACGCAGCTCAGGACACCCAGTCCTCACCGTATTCCCCTTGAGCTAAGGTCACACAGACCTCGCCCAATCACTCTGGTAAGTCTTCAAGGTAGACTCCCAAACCTTCACAGACTTCGTTCACCGGCGATCCACAATGTCTCTTGGATGCTCAGAACGCGACGCCTAACCGGCTGGAGGATTCACAGTCCTCAAGTGTAATAAGTCTTCAGATCACACAGACAAGAAGACTTAAGTGATGCCTAATTCTCTTTGGCTTTGGGTGGTTAGGGATTTATCCTTGCAAGGAATTCTCTCTCAAAGGATTCGAGGTGGGTTGCTCTCAAACGACAAAAGCCGTACACTAACTCTGAGCAGCCAACCGTTTATGGTTGTAGGGGGTGGGCTATTTATAGCCACTAGGCAACCCGACCTGATTTGTCCGAAATGACCTTGGGTCACTAAGGAACTGACACGTGTTCCAACGGTCAGATTTCAAACTCACACGGCAACTTTACTTGGGCTACAAGCAAAGCTGACTTGTCTGACTCTGGACAAGATTCGCTCTCATAGTCTTGACTCGAAGACATAGGTTTTGGTTAAGCATCACTTCAGTCATTCTGACTAGTTCTCTTGGACCCCACTTAACGGTACGGTGGTTCCTATGACTCAATAAAGAAGAAAAAGAACCACGAAAGATCTAAGTCTTCGAGCTCCATAGGCTTCATGCAATGTCTTCTCTTGTCATAGTCTTCAATGTGAATATCTTCATATACCACCTTTGACATCAATGTCTTCATACATTTTTAGGGGTCATCTCTGGTAGGAAAACCGAATCAATGAGGGACTTCTACCTGTGTTATCTGCAATTCTCACAAACAGATTAGTCCCTCAACTAGGTTTGTCATCAATAC
Source organism: Triticum dicoccoides (assembly GCF_002162155.2). Lineage (NCBI taxonomy): Eukaryota > Viridiplantae > Streptophyta > Magnoliopsida > Poales > Poaceae > Triticum > Triticum dicoccoides. The sequence continues at coordinate 102,057,263 of NC_041386.1, forward strand.
TCCAAAACCAACTAGGGGTGGCACTAGATGCACTTACAATTATTTTCTTGTTATGATAATTTTCCACTTCACTCTAAAATTCTTTGAACTTTTCAAATGTTCTAGACTTATAAATAACAACTCTAGCATATTTCCTTCACTACGACCCCCGGGTCTCTTTCTCATATTATTTTCCTTCGCGATCTATTTTACTTGCCTTTTATTTTCAGATCTATTAAATCCAAAAATACAAAAATACCTTGCTAAAATTTATTTTATTTTGGCATTCGATCTGTCAATATTTACAACTCTCTCACGTCCATTTGCCAATTTGTGGCACCGTTACCCGAAAGGGATTGACAACCCCTTTTACATGTCGAGTTGCGAGTATTTGTTATTTTTGTGCAAGTGTTGTTTACATGTTGTTGCTTGGTCCTCCTACTGGTTTGATAACCTTAGTTTCATATCTGAGGGAAATACCTACCACCGCTGTGCTTCATCATCCCTTCCTCTTTGGGGAAATACTGACGTAGCTTCAAGCCGCCATCGAAAGGAATTTCTGGCGCTGTTGCCGGGGATGATCATCTACATATGACAGGTTCCTAATCACAAATCTCATATCTTCGCAATTTACATTATTTGCCATTTGCCTTTCGTTTTCCTCTCCCCCACTTCACAAAAATTTTCCGTTTTATTTGCCCTCTTTTTTGTTCGCTGTTTTCTTGCCGAATCTGTTTTTGAGTGCGATCTTATTGTGTAGTCATCATGGCTCAAGAGAACACCAAGTTGTGTGATTTCTCAAATACCAACAACAATGATTTTATTGGCACTCCACTTGCTCCTCCCGCCACTAGTGCGGAGTCTTGTGATATTAATACTGCTTTGCTGAATCTTGTTATGAAAGATCAATTTTTCGGTACTCCTAATGAGGATGCCGGGCCCCATCTTAATACCTTCATGGAATTATGCGATATGCAAAAGGAAAAAGATGTGGACAATTATATTGTGAAGATGAAATTATTTCCTTTTTCTTTGCGTGATTCTGCAAAAAATTTGGTTTTCTTCTTTGCCTCGTAATAGTATCGATTCTCGGAATAAGTGCAAAGATGCTTTTTATCACTAAGTATTTTCTGCCCGCAAAAATTATTTCCCTTAGAACCCAGATCATGAATTTGAGGAAACTTGAACATGATCATGTTGCACAATCTTGGGAAAGGATGAAAATGATGCTAACGAATTGCCCAACTCATGGGTTAAATCTTTGGATGATCATACAAAAAATTTATGCAAGATTGAATTTTGTTTCTCGTAATCTTTTAGATTCCGCCGCGGGTGGTAATTTTATGGAAATTGCTTTGCGTGAAGCCACCAAATTTCTTGATAATATTATGGCAAATTATTCGCAATGGCATACCGAAAGAGCTCCTACTAGTAAAAAAATTTAATTCGGTCGAAGAAATTTCTTCTTTGAGTGAAAAATTTGATGCTCTTATGAAATTGGTTTCTAGTAAAAGTGCTCCTATTGATTTCAATGATATGACTTTGTCTACTTTGATTGAGCAAAATAGTGATGCCGTAGATGTGAATTTTATCTCGTGAAGCAATTTCAATAACAATGCTTATAGAGGTAATTTTAATCCTAGGCCTTGTCCTAGTAATTCTTCTAATAATTATGGTAATTCCTATGGAGATACTTCTTATAATAATAATAGGAACACCTATGATCTTGAGAATATATTAAAGAATTTATCAACACGCAAAAAGTTTCCAACACTACCATAGAAGAAAAGTTGAATAAGATTGATGATTTGTCTAGAAGTGTTGATAGAATTTCTAGTGATGTAGAAAATCTCAAGATGAAATTTTTTGTGCCTATAGTTGAGGAATCAATTAAAGCTCTTTATGTTTCTATGGATGAAAGTAAGAAAAGAACCGCTATGCTTAGAGCTAAAAGAGAATTTTTAGAAAAAGCGTTTTCTAGTGATTATTTCCGTAAAAGTGATGAAGATCTTAAAGTAATTGGTGTTTCTTCTATTGATTCCTTATTTAGTAAAGTTAAGATTGATGAAAAAGGTATTGTAGAAGAGTCAACTTTAGTTAGAAGGCGTCCCGATATTTCGGAGGATGAAAATTTTGTTGAGAAAATTGATAAAAGTGGGTTTGAAGAGGACAAAACTTTAACTAGTGATGTGCTCACTCTTTTGGATTAAAAAGACTTTAATTATGATAGTTGCTCTTTGATTGATTGTATTTCTTTGTTGCAATCCATGATAAATTCACCCCATGCTTATGAACAAAATAAGACTTTTACTAAACAAATTGTTGGTGCTATGATGAAAGCCTTAGAAGAAAAATTGGAATTATAAGTTTCAATTCCTAGAAAATTGCATGATGAATGGGAACCTACTATCAAAGTCAAGATTAAAAATTATGAGTGTTTTGCTTTGTGTGACTTGTGTGCTAGTGTTTCTACAATTCCGAAATCTCTATGTGATGTGCTTGGTCTTACCGACATTGAAGAGTGTTCTTTGAATTTGCACTTGGCGGATTCCACTATTAAAAAACCTATGGGAAGAATTAATGATGTTCTTATTCTTGCAAATAGGAATTATGTGCCCATAGATTGATTGATATTGATTGCAATCCGTCTTGTCCAATTATTCTTGGTAGACCGTTTTTACGCACTATCGGTGCCGTGATTGATATGAAAGAGGGCAATATTAAGTTCCAATCTCCTTTGAGGAAGGGTATGGAACACTTCCCTAGAACAAGAATTAGACCACCATATGAATCAATCATGAGGGCATCTTATGGATCTAGAACCAAAGATGACAAAACTTAATCCTTGCTTTATGCCTAGCTAAGGGCGTAAAACTATAGCGCTTATTGGGAGGCAACCCAATGAATAATTTTTATTTTTGCTTTTTTTGCTTTCTGTTATTGAGTGTTAGCACAATTATGCTACTGTTATGATTGTGTTTTTTGTGTTTTAATTAGTGTTTGTGCCAAGTAAAGCCTTTAGGATCTTCTTGGGTGATAGTTGTTTGATCTTGCCAAAAAATAGAAACTTTTGTGCTCGCAAAAATAATTTCCATTTTTAACCAGAGAGCGATAAAATACCAGTTCCTTTTGCAGTAGATTAATATACAAATTTCCCAGGTCTTCCTAATTTTTCAGAGTTTTGGAGTTACAGAAGTATTCTAAATATGCAGATTGCCACAGATTGTTCTGTTTTTGACATATTCTGTTTTCTTTGCGTTGTGTGCTTGTTTTGATGATGCTATGGTTTTCTTTGATGAGTTTTTGCCATAGAAAAGTTGGAATGCAGTAGATATAATGCAAGAAAAAAAATTAATTGGTTTACTACAACACTTATAGTAGTGATTTGTTTCTTATACTAACAGATCTCACAAAGGCTTTTGTTGAGTTTTGTGTGATTGAAGTTTTCAAGTTTTCGGTTATCTTACGATTGATCAAGGAATAAGGAGTAAGAAGAGACTAAGCTTGGGGATGCCCTGGCATCCCAAGCTATTATCCAAAATAGAGCAAGCAACTAATCTTGGGGATGCCCCCAAGTGGCATCCCCTCTTTCTTCTAACGACCATCGGTATTTTACTCGAAGCTATATTTTTATTTGTCACATACTATGTGTTTTGCTTGGAGCGTCTTGTATGATATGAGTCTTTGCTTGTTTTATTTTGTGTTTTTAGTCTTGATCCCTTGCTGGACACACTATTTGAGGGAGCCAAAATTATGTCACGGCCTATTAAAATTGCTCTCTATGCTTGACTTAAATTTTTATGAGCTATGGATTTTCTCTAGTGCTTGACTTATATATTTTTGAGCACGGTGTGCTTTAGTATTTTTGAAGAAATGCTCTATTGCTTCACTTAGATTTATTTGAGAGTCAGTAAAAATTTAAAGAAATTCTTTCTTGCTTCACTTAAATTAATTTGAGAGAAAGAAATGTTTTGCTCATGATATTCACTTATATTTGTTGGAGCTTGTCAAAAGCAACACATGAAAATTAGTCCCAAAGTGATAGATATCCAAGAAGGATATAATAAAAACTTTCATGAAGATCATTGGACAAAATAAACTTGATTCTTAGTAATAGTTTTGAGATATGATGATGTGATATGTGAGTCATCTTGATGAGTAATTATGTTTTAGTAAGAATATTGGTGTTAAGGTTTGTGATTTCCTATGCAAGCACGGAAGTCAATAGTTATGCAATGAAATTATATCCTACTTTTGGTGCATTATTCAGTGTTAATTATGCTTAATGCTCCCTTATGAGATTATTCGTTTCTTGGTTTGGCCACTTCTCAATCTTTTGCTAGCCTTCATTTTGCACTAAGTATGATCACTACTTGGCAACCAAAATCCTTTAAACCAGTTTTGCCACATGAGTCCACCATATCTACCTATATGCGGTATTGTTTTGCCGTTCTAAGCAAATTTGTATGTGCCATCTCTAATATTCAAAATAAATTTCTCTTTTGTGTGCTCGTACTGCTCGCGAGGCCGTGAGGGGTGGCTAATATTTTCCATGCCAGATGTGTTATTCTCACGATGAGTGTTTATTCACTTGTCATTGCACAAGAGTAAGGCAACAGTATTAGGGATGCCCAGTCCTGAAATGAAAAATGAATTTACTTTATGCTGTCAAATGATAAATTCCTTGGAAAGTATTGGTATGGAATTAGGCACCCGTGGATACGGTTAGCCATGGAAAGTGAAAGTATGGTGGAAAAAGGAATAAAATTTATTTTCTGTTTGGGAACCGCCTATGATATATCTAGCATGGAAAGTGTTGGGAACTCTAAGTCGTTTTCGTTGGTGGGAAAAGTATGCCTCTCAAAATGTTTTTATCTCTCAATTTTCACTTTGAGCTCTGGCGCCTCTACAAATCCCTACTTCCCTCCATGAAGGGCCTTTCTTTTACTTTATGCAATTTTTATTTTTGAATTTGAGTCTCCATCTTCTCTTATAAAATCACCAACTAGGAGGGGCTATGATCGTACTTGAGCATTGGGTGTAGTCAATATGCGAGTGTGTTTCATGAATGGATCAATGATTGAGCATGATGGGCTAGGGATAGCTTATTTTAGCATTGATATTTTGAAAGACATGGTTGCTTGTGCTTGAGTATTTGAGTTATCATGTCAAAACTAGACTATTGCTTTGAACAATATAAAAGTCCAAATGTCCATGCTATAAAGAAAATAATATGATATGACATGTTAGGCAGCATTCCACGTCAAAAATTCTGTTTTTATCATTTACCTACTCGAGGACGAGCAGGAATTAAGCTTGGGGATGCTGATACGTCCCCAACGTATCTATAATTTTTGATTGTTCCTTGTTGTTATATTATCAATCTTGGATGCTTTATAATCATTTTATATAATTTTTGGTACCCTATTGACATAGTGCCAAGTGCCAGTTGCTGTTTTTGCTTGTTTTTTACATCGCAGATAATCAATACCAAACGGAGTCCAAACACAATGAAACTTTTTGTGGATTTTTTTGGACTAGAAGACACCCAATGGACCAAAGAAGCGCCTGGGGGGGTGCTCCGAGGGGAGCACAACCCACCAGGGCGCGCCTGGGGGCTCAGGCGTGCCCTGGTGGGTTGTGCCCACCTCTGGTGCCCCCCGGACCGCCTGTTTGCTCTATAAATACCCCAATATTCCGGAAACCCTAGAGGAGTCAACGAAAATCAATTCTAGCCGACGCAGACTCCAGAACCACCAGATCCAATCTAGACACCACCACGGAGGGGTTCACCACTTCCATTGGCGCCTCTCCGATGATGCGTGAGTAGTTCTTTGTAGACCTTCGTGTTCGTAGTTAGTAGCTAGATGGCTTCCTCTCTCTCATTTGATTCTCAATACAATGGTCTCTTGGAGATCCATATGATGTAACTCTTTTGCGTTGTGTTTGTTGGGATCCGATGAACTTTGAGTTTATGATCAGATCTATCTCTTTTTATCCATGAAAGTTATTTGAGTTTCTTTGATCTCTTATATGCATGATTGCTTATAGCCTCGTATTTCTTCTCCAATATTTGGGTTTTGTTTGACCAACTTTATCTATTTATCTTGCAATGGGAAGAGGTGCTTTGTAGTGGGTTCGATCTTACAGTGCTTGATCCCAGTGACAGAAGGGGAACCGACACGTATGTATCGATGCTACTAAGGATAAAACGATGGGGTCTATTTCTACATAAATAGATCCTCTCTACATCATGTCATCATTCTTATTGCATTACTCCGTTTCTCCATGAACTTAATACACTAGATGCATGTCGATGTGTGGAGTAATAGTAGTAGATGCAGGTAGGAGTCGGTCTAGTAATCTTGGACGTGATGCCTATATAATGATCATTTCCTAGATATCATCATGAGTATTTGAAGTTCCATCAATTGCCCAACAGTAATTTGTTCACCCACCGTTTGCTATTTTTCTCGAGAGAATCCACTAGTGAAACCTACGGCCCCCGGGTCTCTTTCTCATATTATTTGCCTTCGCGATCTATTTTATTTGCCTTTTATTTTCAGATCTATTAAACCCAAAAATAAAAAATACATTGCTGCAATTTATTTTATTTGGTGTTCGATCTATCAATATTTACAACTCTCTCACGTCTGTTTGCGAATTTGTGGCACCGTTACCCGAAAGGGATTGACAACCCCTTTTACACGTCGGGTTGTGAGTATTTGTTATTTGTGCGTAGGTACTGTTTACGTGTTGTTGCTTGGTCCTCCTACTGGTTCGATAACCTTGGTTTCATATCTGAGGGAAATACCTACCGCCCACTGTGCTGCATCATCCCTTCCTCTTTGGGGAAATACCGACGTAGCTTCAAGCCGCCATCAGCGGGCCGACCCATTGAAAGCCGGTTAACGACATGTTTGCATATAGCTGATACATCTCCAATGTACCTATAATTTTTGATTGTTCCATGCTATTATATTATCTGTTTTGGATGTTTAATGGGCTTTAATATGCTCTTTTATATTCTTTTTGGGACTAACCTATTAACTGGAGGCCTAGTGCCAGTTTCTGTTTTTTTTGCCTATTTTAGAGTTTTGCAGAAAAGGAATACCAAATGGAGTCCAACGGAATGAAACCTTCACGAGGATCTTTCTTGGACCAAAAGCAATCCAGAAGACTTGGAGTCAAAGTATGGAACTCCACGAGGAAGCCACGAGGCAGGAGGGCGCGCCTAGGGGGGTAGGCGCGCCCCCACCCTCGTGGGCCCCTTGTAGCTCCACCGACGTACTTCCTTCACCTATATATATACTCTTATACCCTAGAAACATTAGGGAGAGCCACAAAACCACTTTTCCACCGCGGCAACATTCTGTACCCGTGAGGTCCCATCTTGGGGCCTTTTCCGGCGATCTGCCGAAGGGGGAATTGATCACGGAGGGCTTCTACATCAACACCATTGCCTCTCCAATGAAGCGTGAGTAGTTTACTACAGATCTTCAGGTCCATAGTAATTAGCTAGATGGCTTCTTCTCTCTCTTTGATTCTCAATACGAAGTTCTCCTTGATGTTCTTGGAGATCTATTTGATGTAATACTCTTTTGCGGTGTGTTTGTCAAGATCCGATGAATTGTGGATTTATCAACAAGATAATCTATGAATATTATTTGGTTCTTCTCTGAATTCTTATATGCATGATTTGATATCTTTGAAGTCTCTTCGAATTATTGGTTTAGTTTGGCCTACTTGATTGATCTTTCTTGCAATGGGAGAAGTGCTTAGCTTTGGGTTCAATATTGCGGTGTCCTTTCCTAATGACTGTAGGGGCAGCAAGGCATGTATTGTATTGTTGCCATCGAGGGTAAAAAGATGGGGTTTATATCATATTGCTTGAGTTTATCCCTCTACATCATGTCGTCTTGCTTAATGCGTTACTCCGTTCTTATGAACTTAATACTCTAGATGCATGCTAGATAGCGGTCGATGTGTGGAGTAATAGTAGTAGATGCAAAATCATTTCGGTCTACTTGACATGGACGTGATGCCTATATTCATGATCATTGCCTTAGATATCTTCATAACTATGCGCTTTTCTATCAATTGCTCGGTAGTAGTTTGTTCACCCACCGTAATACATGCTATCTTGAGAGAAGCCACTAGTGAAACCTATGGCCCCCGGGTCTCTTTCCTATTATATCACATCTCTTTTATTTACATCACATCTCATTTACTATTTTTCAATCTTTACTTTCCAATCTATACAACAAAAATACCAAAAATATTTACTTTACTATCTCTATTAGATCTCACTTTTGCGAGTGACCTTGAAGGGATTGACAACCCCTTTATCGCGTTGGTTGCAAGGTTCTTGATTGTTTGTGCAGGTACTAGGTGACTTGTGCGTTGTCTCCTACTGGATTGATACCTTGGTTCTCAAAACTGAGGGAAATACTTACGCTACTTTGCTACATCACCCTTTCCTCTTCAAGGGAAAACCAATGCATGCTCAAGAGGTAGGAATAGCCCATTTACGGCCGAGGTACGCCCGACCCATTATGGCCTTTCCGAATTCAACCCATTAGGCTCATGTGGGTTGTCCAATATGATTCAAGCCCATTGACACTTTCGGTGTTGGAAATATGCCCTAGAGGCAATAATATTGTATTATTATATTTACATATTCATAATTAAGAGTTTATATATTCTATGATATAACTGCTATGATCCTGCAATATGTGATTCAATGGAAAACTCATATGCATGTGTGGAATGATAAACGGTGAAAATAGATTCCTAGTCTTACCTCTAAGACTAGCTCAAGTGTTGTTAGTGATCAGGTTTTGCGGATCTTAGGGTATCGTTAAGTGTAATGATAGTCCAAAACAACTTTGAGAATATGACGTTGGAAGAATGATCACATTGAATCAAGCCAAACTTGTTTGTTATACTTTGAGATACGATCTCAAAAGTTAATTGTTATAACACGGAGAGTTAATGTGTGATTAATATGTCCATTTTGCATCATGTTTTACTACTATTATTTATAATGTTTTTGGTTATTATTTCACTTTATGATGCAATTATAATGCCCTTTCTCTCTTAATATGTAATATTTACATGGAGAGGGAAATTACCGGCAGCTGGAATTCTAGACCTAAAAGCTACAACAGAGATACCTATTCTACAGAGCTCGAAATGACCGAAACATCACAAAGATTTTTTATTGAATATATAAAAAAATACTGGAGCAAAGAAATACCAGAGGGGGCCATTAGTTACTCACAAGGCAATAGGGCGCCCCCTGATGCCTTGTGGGGCCCATAGCTGGCCTCCGGTGCCCATCTTTTGCTATATGAGGGATTTTGCCCTAGAAAAATAAATAAGAGGAGGACTTTCGGGATGAAGCACCGTTGTCTCGAGGCGGAACCTGGGCAGGAGCACTTTTGCTCTCTGGCGGAGCGATTCCGCCGGGGATACTTCCCCCCAGGAGGGGGAAATCGAAGCCATCGACATCACCAATGATCCTCTCATTGTGGAGGACCAATCTGTTGGATATATGGCCTAGAGGCAATCATGTATGATGATATTTCCTATGTGTTTATGAATAAATATAGTCCTTAGACATTATCAATGATTTGTATCAACAAGTACGTGACTTGTTTGTGGGACTATAATTGTATGATGACTATTCTAAAAGGTCCCTAGTTGACAGGGTTGTGTGGACGCGCAACCAACTAGACTAGCATATGACACAGTGGATGATATGTCTCCAACATATCTATAATTTTTTATTGTTCCATGCTATTATATTATCTATCTTGGATGTTTTACATGCATTTATATGCTATTTTATATCATTTTTTGGGACTAACCTATTAACCTAGTGCCCAGTGCCACTTGCTGTTTTTTCCTTGTTTTTGTCTTTTACAGAAAATCAATACCAAATGGAGTCCAAACGGAACGAAACATTTTGACGATTTTCTTGGACAACAAGACACCTACGAAACTTTGGGAAGAGGCCATAAGACCCATGAGGGGGCCACAAGCCCTAGGGGCACGCCCCAAGTCTTGTGGCCCCCCGTGGCTCTCCTAACACTAATCTCTACTATATAACTACCCAAATATTCCCCTTACGTTAGGGGCACACCAAAAAAACTTTTCCGCCACCGCAAGCTTCTATTCTCGTGAGATCCCATTTCTGGGCCTTTTCCGGCACTCCGCCGGAGGGGGATTCAATCACAGAGGGCCTCTACACCAACCTTGCTGCCCTTCTGATGATGTGTGAGTAGTTTACCACGGACCTAAGGGTCTATAGCTATATGGCTTCTTCTCTCTCTTTTATCTTCAATACAATGTTCTCCTCGATGTTCTTGGAGATCTACTCGATGTAATCTTCTTTTGCAGTGCATTTGTTGAGATCCCACGAATTGTGGATTTATGATCATATTATCTATGAATATTATTTGAGTCTTCACTGAAGTCTTTTATGCATTATTAAGATAGCTTTTTATTTCTCTTCGATCTATCGATTTGGTTTGGCCAACTAGATTGGTTTTTCTTGCAATGGGAGAGGCTCTTTGTGATGGGTTCAATCTTGCGGTGTCCTCACCCAGTGACAGTAGGAGTATTGAGGCACGTATTTGTATTGTTGATGTTTTTTTTACCATATTGATTGGATCTATCCCTCATCATCATGTCATCTTGCTTAAGGCATTACTCCGTTCCTATGAACTTAATACTCTAGATGCATGCTGGATAGCGGTCCATGTGTGGAGTAATAGTAGTAGATGCAAGCAGGAGTCGGTCTACCTGTCACGGACGTGATGCCTATATTCATGATCATTGCCTTAGATATCATCATAACTTTGGACTTTTCTATCAATTGCTCAACAATAATTTGTTGACACACCGTATGCTTTCTTCAAGAGAGAAGCCTCTAGGGAAACCCGCTACCTCTTGAGCACTGCGTTGGTTTTCTCCGAAGAGGAAGGGATGATGCAGCAAAGTAGTGTAAGTATTTCCCTCAGTTTTTGAGAACCAAGGTATCAATCTAGTAGGAGGCTACACACGAGTCCCTCGCACCTGCACAAAACAAATAAATCCTCGCAACCAACGTGATAAGGGGTTGTCAATCCCTACACGGCCACTTACGAGAGTGAGATCTGATATATATGATAAGATAATATTTTTGGTATTTTTGTGATAAAGATGCAAAGTAAAATAAAAGCAAAGTAAAAAAGCAAAGGAAATAACTAAGTAGTAGGAGATTAATATGATGAATGTCGGTGTCAAAACCGGCGGATCTCGGGTAGGGGGTCTCGAACTATGCGTCTAAGGCAGATGGTAACAGGAGGCAGGGGACACGATGTTTACCCAGGTTCGGGCCCTCTTGATGGAGGTAATACCCTACGTCCTGCTTGATTGTTCTTGATGATATGAGTATTACAAGAGTTGATCTACCACGAGATCAAATAGGCTAAACCCTAGAAGCTAGCCTATGGTATGATTGTCTGTTGTCCTACGGACTAAACCCTCCGGTTTATATAGACACCGGAGGGGGCTAGGGTTACACAAGGTCGGTTACAAAGGAGGAGATACACATATCCGTATTGCCTAGCTTGCCTTCCACGGCAAGTAGAGTCCCATCTGGACACAGGACAAAGTCTTCAATCTTGTATCTTCATAGTCCAACAGTCCGGCCAAAGGATATAGACCGGCTGTTTGGAGACCCCCTAATCCAAGACTCCCTCAATAGCCCCTGAACCAGGCTTCAATGACGATGAGTCTGGTGCGCAGTATTGTGTTCGGCATTGCAAGACGGGTTCTTCTCCAAATCTTGAATATCTGTTAAGTAGTGTCCGGCTCCCATAAATGTTGGACTTCTTGGCTTCTGTGCCCAATAAGGGCCATCTTCCACGCGTTGAGTGAATGTGAGGAGCCAGGGCGTTTTTACATTCGCCCCCCTAGCCAGGTAAATAAATTGTCTATTAAAGGGATGGGGATTCTTAGATCCAATCCACACCATCCTCCCACGACGAGTATCCATCGGAGTGGACTCGGAAAAAATCCATTCCAACATGGCCGACCACCACAGCTCGTCCTCCCGCCCCCGTAGCCCTAAGCCCGGTGATTGGGAGAGGTGTTCTGTCCCGCACAGTCGATTAGTAGAGCTGCAGACTCAGGGATTTCTCCCTCCAGCGTATATGGTCCCCGTCCGAGCCGGGCTCGCCACTTATAATGGAGGGGAGCAAGCGGAGAGCTTCCCTAGCCCCTCTAAGGGGGAGCGGCTATGCCTCGTCCCTTAATTACTAAGGGGACTCGGATTTCCAATTCATCCATTCCTCCGCGGGCTTCTGGAGTTCTACGGCCTCCAACTGCATAATTTCACCCCTGCTTCCATACTTCACATCACCGGTTATGTTGCTCTTTGTGAGCTGTTTCTGGGCTGCGAGGCTCATTTCGAGCTGTGGAAGAGGTTATTTTGCCTTGTGTCCCGCACACAGAAGGGGTCACTTTATCAGGTGGGCGAAGCCGAAATATGGCGCATCGCCGAGACCGGATACCTATCCGGCACTCCGAAAAAGACGTCCGAAGACTGGCCTTCAGAGTGGTTTTATATGGAGGATGTCCCCCTTCCAGACCCTGTTCGGCGGGGTCTTCCTAAGTTCAACAATGCTCCTTTGAAGAAATGCCGAAGCTGGCTCCCACGGAGTCCCTAGGAGGAAGACAACGGAGAAGTCCTTTACCTGATGAACCGGATTAAAGCGCTGGCTCAATCAGGTTTGACAATAATCGAGGTTATGTCAATATGCATAATGCGGGGAGTGCAGCCACTTCAATATCGAGGGCACCCCCTGTGGTGTTTTAACGGGGAAGACGATGCCACCCGTTGCGGGCGTAAGGGACCGGACTCCGCTGCTGCTTTAGCAAAAATTCTGTCCGAGTTTTTCAAGGGAGAGGAAGAGGAGTTCATCCGTATCAAGCCACAGGATGGATTCTCCATGTACAACCCTCCAAGCTGGGTGAGTTATACCTCTTTACTCCCATTCTTCCCGCATTCTTCGTCGTAGGTACTCACCTTGCCATTTTATGGCAGGAACTACGAAAAGCTGTAAGGGAGGTCATCAACCCATCTCCACAACCAGAGGACCCTGGCTGGGCCCTCGGTCCCGGACTCGAAGAGGATCCGGACATATTCGTGGAGCTGATAGACAGGCAATTCTATCAATTGAGTTGCGATGACGCCATGGTGGCCATAACGACCGACTATCCCGGACTGCTCCCTGCGTCGCACGTAGGAAAAACCAAAATCCCAACTCCAAAAATAGGATCCCCTTTTAGACACTTCACCTACCGTACACATATGGTGTTTTACAGGGAAGGCATTCAGGATGCCGTGCCGAACCCGCAGCAACTCGCCAAGAAGAGGCACCGAAGCCGGGTAGGCCAAAAAGGAAGGCGGTCAGGACGGAGACGCTGGCGCAGAGGTATGACACAAAACCTCGCTCCGTGGTTGTCGTCTTTCTCAAAATGTAATGACGTCCATGTTTCTTTAATAGAAAAAACGCTCGCCGGACTATATCCGGAGAGGCTGCTGATCACGCCTCCACCAGTCGGGCTCCAGGGCCGGACATAGAGGCGGAAGCCAACATGGGGCGGACGCCGGATGCTCCTCCTATAGAGAATGCGGATGGACTATTCGCTACAAATTCAGAAGTGGAGAGCGCCATGAATCACAGGCGTCGCCGGGCCGTACTCCGTGACGCTTGTTTCTCGCCAGAGGCATTTGATGCCTTCAATTCCGGCGACGCGTACATCTATGCTGCTCAAAATGGTCTAGCCAGAGCCACGGACCAGTATGTAAGGGATATACGGGTAAGCAAATCTGACGATTATATGTATCAGTAGCCCCTAAGACTTGAAACAGTTGACGCAACTGATTTAAGGATCATTATTTGTGCAGGTTCTTACGGAGAAGAATTCCCAATTGTCTCAAGAGCTGGACGAGTGCAAGGCCCAGCTTGAAGCCGCTGTTGCCGCATTGAAGGAGTCCAAAAAGGGTCCCCCTGGTAACTCTTTTGTCTATTGCAAAGAATATGGGTACCAGGTAGTATGCGGCATGTATGCACACCTAACAATAGATGTTGCAGGTGGCCCCGGAGTGAATCCGGATGCCATGGAGGCGGATACGACACGTGATGATCGACAACGAAATGCTGGTGAGCGCATGCTGACGTGAGTCAGGCAGGAGAAAAATGATCTCCAAGACGCCAATATCCGGCTGGGCATGGAACTGAAGGATGTCCGAGCCTAGCTTGCGGACTCCGTGAAGGAGAATAAACGGCTTCGGCGCGACATTTTTAGTAAGTGCTTGAACGAACTTTTTGAAGGAGTTTAGCGAAGAAGCCTGCTAACAGCGTTATGTCTGCAGGTATGCTGACGGGTCGTCCCGCGGAGGAGATGCCCGGGTCTTCAGGTGATCTTCTACCAGAGCTCTCACAACTGCACGAACAAGTTCGGCAGGTGATGCAGGGTATTGCCCAAGCCTTGTGGCCATCCGCGTCCCCTCCAGGAGGCATGGGGGGAGCTTATAGAGAAGCTCAAGGGAGCGCGGCGGCGCTTCCAATTATGGAAGATATCAGCCTGCCGACAAGGTGCAAGGGAAGCCTGGTCTATGGTGAAGACACGATATACCAAGGCTGACCCAAACCACATGGCCGAGGTCGGACTTGTGGGGCCCGATGAGAAAGAGATCCCCGTCAGTTTAGTGTATGATCAAGTAGAATTAGCCGCAAAGTATTCCCAACAGGATTGTAGGCTAGACAGCCTGTTGGATGGTATAGAGGAAGAATTTAATCAGTCTTAGCAACTGTGTACTTCAAGTGACATATGTAACGTCGCTAGCCGGATTGTAAATCATTTGTCATGGCGGACCTTTTCGCTTCGACCTCTGGACCCGATAGTTCGGAGTGTATCCGAATACCCACTCGGTTATGTAAAAACCGGGTTATGCATGGAAACCAGGCGTAGGGGTCATAAGTGCTTGAACAGACAAGTACCCAACTAGCTATGTTATATTACATGGATAGTAAGAAACATCTTCCAGGGAGAATAGTTCTGTTAAGGGTTCCTTTCCCTGGGTATGCATGCCCTAATGTGCATGTCCGAACTGCGAGACGCAGGCTAAAAACATCTGGGGGCGTGTAGTAAATTAAATGAAAGTCGTCTTTTATTCACCGACCGAATATTCCCTTAAGAACGCTAGCTTTCGGCTTCAGCCAGTCTGAGGTACACGTCCGGCTGACCCGACAGTAACAATCGCAGAGGTGCTCCCCTTATGCCCTAGCTGAATTAACGGGAACGTAGGGCATAAATACAAGAGCCAGGCAACCCAGCTTGGACAAAACTTAAGTCATATCGATGCATATAATGGCGAAAAAAGGTACATGCGGAAGAATAACACATGTGCGGGGCATAAAGCCTGGAAAGATAATTAGATTAAGCTTCTGTATAAGAAGCCCCCAGGTATATTGAGCGTGGTTAGCGCGTCAAGATTGTGTAACCAAGACACAAGTTTAGCCCTTTAGGGCCTTGAAGAGGAAAAAGAGAAAGAAAGAGAGAAAAAACAGATGCACAAAAAATTGATGGAGGTAAGGAGACGAACATAGAGTCCGGCGCTAGGCGTAGAATCTTCGGAGTCTGGCTGCGTTCCATGGGTTTGGCTCGAGTCGGTTATTCGATGCATCCCGCAGATGGTACGCTCTGCCGGTCAGAACCTGGTCGATAATGAAGGGACCTTCCCATTTGGGCATGAGCTTGTTCTTTTTCTTCTCCGGCAGGCGTAGAACCAGTTCGCCAACGTTATAGGTTTTGGCCCGCACTTCTCTGCTTTGATACCTTCGAGCCTGTTGCTGATAGAATGCGGAACGGGCTTTTGCCACGTCGCTCTCCTCCTCCGGGGCATCCAAACTGTCCTGCCGATCGAGATCGGCCTCTCTTTCTTCATACATGCGCACTCGAGGTGAGTCATGAATAATGTCGCAAGGCAGCACCGCCTCAGCGCCGTACACCACAAAAAACGGTGTGTATCCGGTAGTGCAATTCGGCGTGGTCCGCAGCCCCCATAGTACAGAGTCGAGCTCCTCTACCCAATGAGTGTCTGATTCCTTTAAGGACCGCACTAATATGGGTTTAATGCCGCTCATGATAAGACCATTCGCTCGTTCGACTTGACCGTTAGTTTGCGGATGATAGACAGAAGCATAATCTAGCTTGATGCCCATGTTGCTGCACCAAAATTTCACCTCGTTGGCTGTAAAGTTCATGCCGTTGTCAGTGATGATGCTGTGGGGGATGCCATAACAGTGTACAACCCCGGATATGAAGTCTATCACCGGTCCGGATTCAGCCATTTTGACAGGCTGGGCTTCTATCCATTTGGTGAATTTATCCACCATGACCAATAAGTATTTTTTCTTATGGGTTCCCCCTTTGAGGGGTCCGACCATATCAAGCCCCTAGACCGCAAAGGGCCAAGTAATGGGGATTGTTTGGAGGGCGGTAGGTGGCATGTGGCTTTGGTTTGCAAAAAGCTGGCAACCGACACAATGTTGTACCAGATGCTGTGCATCTGCCCGGGCCGTCGGCCAATAAAAACCTGTATGGAAGGCCTTGCTTACAAGGGCCCAGGCTGCAGCGTGGTGGCCGCCGAGTCCGGCATGGATTTCTGCCAAAAGCTTCCGTCCTTCCTCTTCGGAGATGCACCTTTGAAGGACTCCGGTTGTGCTTATCTTATAAAGCTCTCCTTCGTGGACCTTGTAGGCTTTAGATAGCCACACTATGCAACACGCCTCATTTTGGTCCTCGGGTAGTTCCTGCCTAGTTAGGTAGGCTAGGAATGGTTCTTTCCACGGGGCGATGACGGCCATTATCACGTGGGCTGAAGGTGTTATTTCGGTGGCAGAGCCTCCGATTGTGTCAGAGTGTTCGGTACCTGGGGTTGTGGCCGGGTCCGGACTATTTTTGCCGGTGTCCCCTTCCCATACCACGGATGGTTTAAACAGTCTTTCTAGGAAGATGATCGGTGGGACAGGGTCACGTTTAGCGCCGATACGGGCAAGGATGTCCGCCGCCTGGTTGTTTTCCCGAGCCACATGGTGGAATTCAAGCCCCTCGAACCGAGCTGACATTTTGAGGACGGTGTTGCGATATGCCGCCATTTTCGGATCATTGGCATCGAAGTCTCCATTTATTTGGGATATTGCGAGGTTCGAGTCCCCACGCACCTCTAGGCATTGGATGCCCATGGAGACTGCCACCCGGAGGCCGTGTAATAGGGCCTCATATTTGGCTGCGTTATTGGAGTCAGTGTATAGTATTTGGAGTACGTATTGCACTGTATATCCGGTGGGGGACGTCAGGATGACGCCAGCCCCCAGACCAGCCAGCATTTTAGAGCCGTCGAAGTGCATGATCCAATTAGAGTATGCGCTATACTCTTTAGGGAGTTCGGCTTCCGTCCATTCGGCGACGAAATCGGCCAATACTTGCGACTTAATGGCTCGCCGTGGTTTGTATGTTATGTCGAACGGGAGGATCTCGATGGCCCATTTGGCAATCCGGCCCGTGGCATCGCGGTTGTTTATTATGTCATTGAGTGGTACTTCGGAGGCCACCGTGATTGAACACTCTTGAAAGTAGTGTTGTAATTTCCGGGATGCCATGAATACCGCGTATGCTATCTTTTGATAATGTGGGTACCGTGATTTGCATGGAGTGAGGACGGTGGATACATAATATACCAGCTTTTGAAGTGGGAATTTATGTCCGTCCATCTCTCGTTCGACGACGAGCACTACGCTTACAACTTGATGAGTTGCCGCTATATATAATAGCATTGGTTCGCCAACAGTTGGCGCGGCCAAGATTGGGTTGGTGGCCAGGATGGCTTTTATTTCTTGAAGTCCGGCCGTGGCTGCGTCCGTCCACTCGAAGTGTATGGTGCGCCGAAGAAGGCGATAAAGGGGAAGTGCCTTTTCTCCTAATTGGGAGATAAAGCAGCTTAAGGCCGCCACACATCCAGTTAATTTCTGGATTTTCTTGAGGTTAGTTGGGGTATCCAACTAAGACAGAGCTCGGATTTTAGCCGGATTTGCTTCAGTTCCTCTACCGGAGACGATGAAGCCCAGGAGCTTTCCGGCGGGAATGCCGAAAACGCATTTTTCCGGATTGAGCTTAATGTCGTATGTTTGGAGATTGGTGAACGTGATCCTCAAGTCGTCTATTAAAGAGTCGACGTGTCTGGTTTTAATGACCACATCATCTACATATGCTTCCACAGTCTTACCGATCTGCTTTTCCAGACATGTCTGGATCATGCGCTGATATGTTGCGCCGGCGTTTTTGAGCCCGAAGGGCATTGTGTTAAAACAGAAGGGGCCGTATGGCGTGATAAATGTCGTTGCGGCTTGATCAGACTCCACCATCTTAATCTGGTGGTAACCGGAGTATGCGTCGAGGAAGCACAATGATTCATGTGCTGCGGTAGCATCGATGATTTGTTCGATGCGAGGGAGTGGAAAGGGATCCTTTGGGCAAGCCTTATTAAGGTGTTTGAAGTCGACGCATATGCGCCAAGATTTGTCCTTCTTTGGTACCATCACCAGGTTTGCTAGCCAGTCCGGATGTTTTATTTCTCTAATAAATCCGGCCTCCAGTAGCTTGGCTAGCTCTTCTCCCATGGCTTGTCGCTTAGGTTCAGAGAAATGCCGAAGAGTCTGCTTGACCGGCTTGAATCCTTTTGGGACATTAAGGCTATGCTCAGCCAATCTGAGTGGGATTCCTTGCATGTCTGAAGGATGCCAGGCGAATATGTCCCAATTCTCGCGCAGAAACTCCCGTAGTGCGGCGTCTACAGCGGGGTTTAACTGTGCCCCGATGGATGCTGTTTTTGTGGGGTCCGTTGGATGGACTTGGAATTTGACTATTTCATCTGCTAGTTTAAAGGAGGTGGACTTGGATCTTTTGTCTAGTATCACGTCGTCCCTGTCCACCATGGAGCGCAGCGCGGTTAACTCCTCCGCCAGAAGGGCTTTGGATAATGCTCGAGGGCTAGTGCGGCTGTTTTGTTCTCGGCGCGGAGTGCTATGTCCGGATCACTAACTAGAGTGATGATTCCATTAGGTCCGGGCATTTTGAGCTTCATGTAACCGTAATGGGGTATGGCTTGAAAAACCGTGAATGCCTCCCGCCCTAGAAGGGCGTGGTATCCGCTATTGAACGGGGCCACTTGGAATGTAATTTCTTCGGACCTGTAATTCTCTGGAGTGCCGAATACCACATCAAGTGTGATTTTCCCAGCGCAACGTGCCTCCCGACTAGGGATGATTCCTCGGAAGGTCGTACTGCTTTGCTCAATACGGTTGTTGTCTATTTCCATTTTTTGGAGAGTTTCCTCATAAATGAGGTTTAATCCGTTGCCGCCGTCCATGAGCACCTTAGTGAGCCGAAAGCCGTCCACAATTGGACTGAGGACCAAAGCGGCTTGTGCTCAGGCTGTTCGGAATTTAGGTTCGTCACTGGCATTGAAGGTGATAGCCGTGTCGCTGCATGGATTTATTGCTGCCACGTGGCAGACTTCGGCAAGGCCGCGGAGTGCTCGCTTACGCCTATTATTTGAGGCGAAGGTCTCAAAGACCGTTAATACTGTATTGTTATCCGTGGGAAGGTGCTCTGAGGTATTTTGGGTGAGGAGATCCTCACCGCTTTTGGCCACCTGCCGGAGTACCCAACATGCTCTAAGGCTGTGTGTTGATATGGTATCCGCTGTACTATGGATTTTGCAGGGCCCGTTAAGCCATCCCTCCAATATGGTTCCACGCCCTGTAGTGGGCTTTTGCTTCTTTGTAATTGAGTCGGGCGACTTATGAGAGTGCACCCTTTTAGTCCGGACTGGGGGTTTTGTCAGAGCCGGATTATCCCAAAATTGCGTTTGGGTTTTCCAGGCACTTTCCATCACACAGTATTTCCGTACTATGGCCGCCAAGTTAGCGAAGTGTGCTATGTCACGACGACTTATGGCGTTGATGACTCCCTTGTCCATGCAATTTTTGCAAAAGAACGAAATTGCGTCTTCCTCGCGACAGTCCTTGACCTTGTTCATTACAAGGAGGAATCTGGCCCAATAGTGATGTACTGTCTCTTGGGGCGCTTGCCTGATGTGGGAAAGATCTTTTGTATCTGGGTGGGTGGGTGGATTTAAGTCTAGACCTTGACCCAATCCGTGATCCTGGGGCAGGGGAGTTTCCGATCTTGGAAGTTCGGGTTCCAGGATGTTGCCCTGTGGGTTCGGTATGCGGCCTGATTCTGGATTCAGGTTTAGGGCGGTGTCCTCCCGTGAGCGAGTATCCGTCTCGGGGAGCTCGGGAATCCGGACAGAGAGTTAATGTCCCTCCAACACCGCTATCTGATGGGTGACCGACAGAGAGTTAATATCCCTTTGGTCGGGTTTAAGCCCGATCTGATCGTAGTCCGTAGTGACTCCCAGAGCGCCGATGCAATGCAAGAGCTCGTTCAAAGAGGAGAGCTCCATTGGATCCATCTTCTCAGCAAATTTCGAGCCGATGTGGAGGCTATTTTCGATGACCCGAGAAGTCATTGTCGCCACCGCGGCCGAGCGGGCAGTCATGATGAAGCCGCCTAGTCAGAGAGTTTGGCCTACAGCCAGGGCTCCCCCAGAGGTGATGTTGTCCTTGACAATTAGGCGAGCCATCCTCCTTATGATGACGACACAGTGGAACTCTCAATGAAAGCACCAATGTTGGTGTCAAAACCGGCGGATCTCGGGTAGGGGGTCCCGAACTGTGCGTCTAAGGCGGATGGTAACAGGAGGCAGGGGACACGATGTTTACCCAGGTTCGGGCCCTCTTGATGAAGGTAATACCCTACGTCCTGCCTGATTGTTCTTGATGATATGAGTATTACAAGAGTTGATCTACCACGAGATCAAAGAGGCTAAACCCTAGAAGCTAGCCTATGGTATGATTGTCTGTTGTCCTACGGACTAAAACCCTCCGGTTTATATAGACACCAGAGGGGGCTAGGGTTACACAAGGTCGGTTACAAAGGAGGAGATACACATATCTGTATTGCCTAGCTTGCCTTCCACGCCAAGTAGAGTCCCATCCGGACATGAGACGAAGTCTTCAATCTTGTATCTTCGTAGTCCAACAGTTCGGCCAAAGGATATAGTCCGCCTGTCCGGAGACCCCCTAATCCAGGACTCCCTCAATGAAGATAGACCTGGGGGCCATAGGTTTCTCTAGTGGCTTCTCTCGAGAGCATAAGTATTCTACGGTGGGTGAACAAATTACCGTTGAGCAATTGACAGAATTGAGCATAGTTATGAGAATATCTAGGCATGATCATGTATATAGGCACCACGTCCGAGACAAGTAGACCGACTCCTGCCTGCATCTACTACTATTACTCCACTCATCAACCGCTATCCAGCATGCATCTAGAGTATTTAGCTAATGAAAACAGAGTAACGCCTTAAGCAAGATGACATGATGTAGAGGGATAAACTCATGTAATATGATGAAAACCCCATCTTGTTATCCTCGATGGCAACAATACAATACGTGCCTTGCTGCCCCTACTGTCACTGGGAAAGGACACTGCAAGATTGAACCCAAAGCTAAGCACTTCTCCCATTCCAAGAAAGATCCATCTAGTAGGCCAAACCAAACTGATAATTTGAAGAGACTTGCAAAGATAACCAATCATACATAAAAGAATTCAGAGAAGATTCAAATATTGTTCATAGATAGACTTGATCGTAAACCCACAATTCATCGGTCTCAACAAACACACTGCAAAAAGAAGAGTACATCGAATATTTCTCCACAAGAGAGGGGCAGAACATTGTATTGAGATCCAAAAAGAGAGAAGAAGCCATCTAGCTACTAACTATGGACCCATGATCGATGCCCCCTCCGGCGGAGCTCCGGAACAGGCCCCAAGGATGGGATCTCGTGGATACAGAAAGTTACGGCGGTGGAATTAGGGTTTTGGCTCGATATCTGATCGTTTGGGGGTACATAGGTATATATAGGAGGAAGGAGTACGTCGGTGGAGCAACAGGGGGCCCACGAGGGTGGAGGGCGCGCCTGGGGGGGGGGTAGGCGCTCCCCCTACCTCGTGGCCTCCTCTTTTGTGTCTTGGCGTAGGGTCCAAGTCTCCCGGGTCTTGTTCGTTAAGAAAATCACGTTCCCGAAGGTTTCATTCCGTTTGGACTCCGTTTGTTATTCCTTTTCTTCAAAACCCTAAAATAGGCAAAAAACAACAATTCTGGGCTGGGCCTCCGGTTAATAGGTTAGTCCCAAAAATAATATAAAAGTGGATAATAAAGCCTAATAATGTCCAAAACAGTAGATAATATAGCATGGAGCAATCAAAAATTATAGATACGTTGGAGACGTATCAAGCATCCCTAAGCTTAATTCCTGCTCGTCCTCAAGTAGGTAAATGATAAAAACAGAATTTTTGATGCGGAGTGCTACTTGGCATAATTTTAATGTAATTCTTCTTAATTGTGGTATGAATATTCAGATCTGAAAGATTCAATATAAAAGTTTAATATTGACATAAAAATAATAATACTTCAAGCATACTAACAAAGCAATCATGTCTTCTCAAAATAGCATGGCCAAAGAAAGTTATCCCTACAAAATCATATAGTCTGGCTATGATCCATCTTCACCACACAAAATATTTAAATCATGTACAACCCCGATGACAAGCCAAGCAATTGTTTCATACTTTTGGTGCTCTCATACTTTTTCAATCTTCACACAATACATGAGCGTGAGCCATGGATATAGCACTATAAGTGGAATAGAATGGTGGTTGTGGAGAAGACAAAAAGGGAGAAGATAGTCTCACATAAACTAGGCGTATCAATGGGTTGTGGAGATGCCCATCAATAGATAGCAATGTGATTGAGCAGGGATTGCCATGCAACGGATGAACTAGAGCTATAAGTATATGAAAGCTCAACAAAATAAACTAAGTGGATGTGCATCCAACTTGCTTGCCCATGAAGACCTAGGGCATTTTGAGGAAGCCCATCATTGGAATATACAAGCCAAGTTCTATAATGAAAAATTCCCACTAGTATATGAAAGTGATAACATGAGAGACTCTCTACTATGAAGATCATGGTGCTACTTTGAAGCACTAATGTGGTAAAAGGATAGTAACATTATCCCTTCTCTCTTTTTCTCTCATTTTTTTAGTTGGGCCTTTTCTCTTTTTTATGGCCTCTTTTCTTTCTCTTTTTTTTGTCCGGAGTCTCATCCCGACTTGTGGGGGAATCATAGTCTCCATCATCCTTTCCTCACTGGGACAATGCTCTAATAATTATGATCATCACACTTCTATTTTTCTTACAACTCAACAATTACAACTCTATACTTAGAACAAAATATGACTCTATATGAATGCCTCTGGTGGTGTACCGGGATATGCAATGAATCAAGAGTGACACGTATGAAAGAATTATGAATGGTGGCTTTGCCACAAATACGATGCCAACTACATGATCATGCTAAGCAATATGACAATGATGGAGTGTGTCATAATAAATGGAACGGTGGAAAGTTGGATGGAAATATATCTCGGAATTGCTATGGAAATTCCATAATAGGTAGGTATGGTGGCTTTTTTGAGGAAGGTATATGGTGGGTGTATGATACCGGCGAAAGGTGCGCGGTATTAGAGAGGCTAGCAAAGGTGGAAGGGTGAGAAAAGTGCGTATAATCCATGGACTCAACATTAGTCATAAAGAACTCATATACTTATTGCAAAAATCTACAAGTTGTCAAAGAAAAGTATTACGCGCATGCTCCTAGGGGGATAGATTGGTAGGAAAAGACCATCGCTCGTCCCCGACTGCCACTCATAAGGAAGACAATCAAAAAATAAATCTTGCTCCGACTTCATCACATAACGGTTCACCATACGTGCATGCTACAGGAATCACAAACTTTAACACAAGTATTTCTCAAATTCACAACTACTTAACTAGCATAACTCTAATATCACCATCTTTATATCTCAAAACAAGCATCAAGCATCAAACTTCTCTTAGTATTCAACACACTCATAAGAAAGTTCTTTTATTATTCTTGAATACCAAGCATATTGGGATTATTTAAGTAAATTACCATGCTATTTAAGACTCTCAAAATAATCTAAGTGAAGCATGAGAGATCAATAGTTTCTATAAAACAAATCCACCACCGTGCTCTAAAAATTTCTAAGTGAAGTACTAGAGCAAAACTTTATAACTCAAAAGATATAAGCGAAGCACATAGAGTATTCTAACAAATTACAAATCATGTATGGCTCTCTCAAAAGGTGTGTACAGCAAGGATGATTGTGGTAAACTAACAAATAAAGACTCAAATCATACAAGACACTCCAAGCAAAACACATATCATGTGGTGAATAAAAATATAGCTCCAAGTAAAGTTACCGATAGAAGTAGACGAAAGAGGGGATGCCTTCCGGGGCATCCCCAAGCTTTGGATTTTAGGTGTCCTTAGATTATCTTGGGGGTGCCATGGGCATCCCCAAGCTTAGGCTATTTCCATTCCTTGTTCCATAATCCATCAAATCTTTACCCAAAACTTGAAAACTTCATAACACAACACTTAAAGTAGAAAATCTCGTGAGCTCCGTTAGCGAAAGAAAACAAAAGACCACTTCAAGGTACTGTAATGAACTCATTATTTATTTATATTGGTGTTATACCTAATGTATTCCAACTTCTCTATGGTTTATAAACTATTTTACTAGCCATAGATTCATCAAAATAAGCAAACAACACACGAAAAACAGAATCTGTCAAAAACAGAACAATCTGTAGTAATCTGTATCTAGCGCAAGATCTGGAACCCCAAAAATTCTAAAATAAATTTCTGGACGTGAGGAATTATCTATTAATCATCTGCAAAAATAATTAACTAAATAGCACTTTCCAAATAAAAATGGCAGCAGTTCTCGTGAGCGCTAAAGTTTCTGTTTTTTACAGCAAGTGTAACAAGACTTTCCCCAAGTCTTCCCAACGGTTATACTTGGCACAAACACTAATTAAACACAAAAAACACAACCAAAACAGAGGCTAGATAAATTATTTATTACTAAACAGGAGCAAAAAGCAAGGAATAAATATAAAATTGGGTTGCCTCCCAACAAGCGCTATTGTTTAACGCCCCTAGCTAGGCATAACAAGCAAGGATAGATCTAGGTATTGCCATCTTTGGTAGGTAATTCTTCAATGAGGCATATACCATCTTTAGGAATTTATTTATTTTTATTGATTATCAAACTTTTAGGCATAAGATCGAAAAATTCATTTGTAACAAATGGTTCCTTAATGATAGCAAAAAGATTGGGATGAATACTTATAGATTTGAGATCCACAGTTTCCTTACTAGAGGATTCACCCTTATTTTTAGGAACATACATAAGCTTGGAAATTTTAGTGGGAGGACTTGGAGTATTCTTTACGGAAGAAAAAGTGGTTCCCAAGTTGGTAATAATATCCTCAAGTTTATCGATCCTAGTGGAATCGTGATTTAATTTCTCATTAACTATGGGTTCCTTCTCTTTAATATTTTTCAAAGTGACTCCTACTTTAGATCCATATTGAGAGCTTCGGTTGTGGATCTTTTTATCCAAATTTTCAATTAACTCTACGGCAATAACCTTATTTTCAATAATTTCAAGCCTTTGCATTACATGCTCCAAAGTTAATACGGTTCTGTTAACCAAAAGAGGGGGTCAGCCAAACAAATCTATCATAGCATTATAAGAATCAAAAGTATGGCTACCCAAGAAGTTCCATCCGGTAATAGTATCAAGGATATATCTGTGCCAGGGAGTTATGCCTACATAAAAATTGCGAAGAAGAACATAAGTAGATTGCTTCCTAGTAGATCTATTTTGAGCACTGCAAATTCTATACCAAGCATCTTTTAGATTTTCTCCCTCCCTTTGCTTAAAATTTAGAATTTCATTCTTGGGAGACAACGGAGAAGATAAGGGACTAGCCATAACGAGAAGCAAGCAAACTAACACACAAGCAAACAAAAAGCAAGCGGGCAAAAAGAGGCAAATAGAGAAAGAGAGGGAGGATAGAGAGAGAGGGCGAATAAAACGGCAAGGGTGAAGTGGGGGAGAGGAAAATGAGAGGCAAATGGCAAATAATGTAATGTGGGAGATAAGGGTATGTGATGGGTACTTGGTATATTGACTTTTGCGTAGACCCCCCAGCAATGGCGCCAGAAATCCTTCTTGCTACCTCTTGAGCACTACGTTGGTTTTCCCCGAAGAGGAAGGGATGATGCAGCAAAGTAGCGTAAGTATTTCCCTCAGTTTTTGAGAACCAAGGTATCAATACAGTAGGAGGCTACGCGCGAGTCCCTCGCACCTGCACAAAACAAATAAATCCTCGCAACCAACGCGATAAGGGGTTCTCAATCCCTACACGGCCACTTACGAGAGTGAGATCTGATAGATATGATAAGATAATATTTTTGGTATTTTTGTGATAAAGATGCAAAGTAAAATAAAAGCAAAGTAAAAAAGCAAAGGAAATAACTAAGTAGTAGGAGATTAATATGATGAAGATAGACCCGGGGGCCATAGGTTTCACTAGTGGCTTCTCTCGAGCGCATAAGTATTCTACGGTGGGTGAACAAATTACTGTTGAGCAATTGACAGAATTGAGCATAGTTGTGAGAATATCTAGGAATGATTATGTATATAGGCATCACGTCCGAGACAAGTAGACCGACTCCTGCCTGCATCTACTACTATTACTCCACTCATCGACCGTTATCCAGCATGCATCTAGAGTATTAAGTTAATGAAAACAGAGTAACGTCTTAAGCAAGATGACATGATGTAGAGGGATAAACTCATGCAATATGATGAAAACCCCATATTGTTATCCTCGATGGCAACAATACGATATGTGCCTTGCTGCCCCTACTGTCACTGGGAAAGGACACCGCAATATTGAACCCAAAGCTAAGCACTTCTCCCATTGCAAGAAAGATCAACCTAGTAGGCCAAACCAAACTGATAATTCAAAGAGACTTGCAAAGATAACCAATCATACATAAAAGAATTCAGAGAAGATTTAAATATTGTTCATAGATAGACTTGATCATAAACCCACAATTCATCGTTCTCAACAAACACACCACAAAAAGAAGATTACATCGAATAGTTCTCCACAAGAGCGGGGGAGAACATTGTATTAAGATCCAAAAAGAGAGAAGAAGCCATCTAGCTACTAACTATGGACCCGTAGGTCTGAGGTACACATCATCGGAGGGGCTATGGTGTTGATGTAGAAGCCCTCCGTGATCGATGCCCCTCCGGCGGAGCTCCGAAACAGGCCCCAAGATGGGATCTCATGGATACAGAAAGTTACGGCGGTGGAATTAGGGTTTTGACTCCGTATCTGATCGTTTGGGGGTACGTAGGTATATATAGGAGGAAGGAGTACGTCAGTGGAGCAACAGGGGGCCCACGAGGGTGGAGGGCGCGCCTAGGGGGGCGGGGTAGGCGCGCCCCCTACCTCGTGGCCTCCTCTTTTGTGTCTTGGCGTAGGGTCCAAGTCTCCCGGGTCTTGTTCGTTAAGAAAAGCACGATCCCGAAGGTTTCATTCCGTTTGGACTCCGTTTGATATTCCTTTTCTTCGAAACCCTAAAACAGGCAAAAAACAGCAATTCTGGGCTGGGCCTCCGGTTAATAGGTTAGTCCCAAAATAATATAAAAGTGGATAATAAAGCCCAATAATGTCCAAAACAGTAGATAATATAGCATGGAGCAATCAAAAAATATAGATACGTTGGAGACGTATCAAAACCTATGGCCCCCGGGTCTATTTTCCATCATATTATTTTCAGATCTGTAAAACCAAAAACCCAAAAATACCTTGCTACAATTTATTTATATTTACTTTATTTTGCCTTTTACTTATCTTTTATATCTATCTCTATTAGATCTCACTCTTGCAAGTGACCGTGAAGGGATTGAGAACCCCTTTTTAGCGTTGTGTGCAAGTGTTTGTTAGTTTGTGCAGGTGCATCTATTAGGGACTTCCTTGTGTCTCTTACTGGATTGATACCTTGGTTCTTAACTGAGAAATACCTATCTTTACTTTGCTGCATCACCTATTCCTCTTCAAGGGAAAAATCAACGCAAGCTCAAGAAGTAGGAGTGTATGGCTCGGTCTCACTAGCCATGGAGCTTGGATGCTAACCGGATAATATGGACTCGAAAGGTTCTGGTCAGATCTGATGTAGTCAGATCCAAGTTGAGATAAGGTCTGAGTCGGACAGACTTGACTATGAGACGTAGAAGTCATCTGTGAGTCTCTAGTACAAGATACATTCTATGTCCTAAGACCCGAGTGCTACTTCTTGAGCTTGCATTGGTTTTTCCCTTGAAGAGGAAAGCGTGATGCAGCAAAGTAGAGATACATATTTCCCTCAGTTTAAGAACCAAGGTATCAATCCAGTAGGAGACAACGCACAAATCACCAATACCTACACAAACAATCAAACAACTTGCACCCAACACGATAAAGGGTTGTCAAACCCTTCAGGGTTACTTGCAAAAGTGATATTTGATAGGGATAGATAAATGGTAAAGTAAATATTTGTATTTTTGGTTTATAGATCGGAAAGTAAAAGATTGCAAAAATAGTAGATCGGAAACTAATATTGTAGATCGGAAACTTGTATGAAGGAAAATAGAAACTTATATGATGGAAAATAGACCCGGGGGCCATAGGTTTCACTAGAGGCTTCTCTCAAGATAGCAAATAATATGGTGGGTGGACAAATTACTGGCGAACAATTGATAGAAAAGCGCAAACTTATGACGATATCTAAGGCAATGATCATGAATATAGGCACCACGTCTGTGTCAAGTAGACCGAAACAATTCTGCATCTACTACTATTACTCCGCACATCGACCGCTATCCAGCATGCATCTAGAGTATTAAGTTCATAAAGAACAGAGTAACGCATTAAGTAAGATGACATGATGTAGAGGAATTAACTCAAGCAATATGATGAAAACCCCATATTTTTATCCTCGATGGCAACAATACAGTACGTGCCTTGCTGCCCCTATTGTCACGGGGAAAGGACATCGCAAGATTGAACCCAAAGCTAAGCACTTCTCCAATTGCAAGAAAAACCAATCTAGTTGGCCAAACCAAACTGATAGTTCGAAGAGAATTACAAAGATATCAAATCATGCATAAAATAATTTAGAGAAGATTCAAATAATATTCATAGATAAACTGATCATAAATCCACAATTCATCGGATCTCGGCAAACACACCGCAAAAAAGTATTACATCGAATAGATCTCCAAGAACATCGAGGAGAACATGGTATTGAGAATCAAAGAGAGAGAAGAAGTGATCTAGCTACTAGCTATGGTCCCGTAGGTCTGTGGTAAACTACTCACGCTTCATCGGAAGGGTAACCGAGTTGATGTAGAAGCCACCCGTGATCGAATCCCCCTTCGGCAGGATGTCGGAAGAGGCCCCTAGATGGGAACTCACGGGTACGGAAGGTTGCGGCGGTGGAAACGTTTTTTCGTGGATGCCTCTGGTGGTTTTGAGATATTTGGGAATATATAGGCGAAAGAATTAGGTATGGAGGGTTATGGGGGGCACAAGGGCGGGGGGGCTCCCCACCCCCTGGGGCTGGCCACCTTGTGGCTCCTCCGACTTCATCTCCAAGTCTCCTGGTTGTCTTCCTGTCCAATAAAAATCATCGCGAAGGTATCATTCCGTTTGGTATTCCTTTTCTATGAAACTAAAAAAGAAGAAAAAAAAAAGAACTGGCACTGGGCTCTAGGTTAATAGGTTAGTCCCAAAAATAATATAAAATATCATATTAATGCATATAAAACATCCAAAATAGATAATATAATAGCATGGAACAATAAAAAATTATAGATATGTTGGAGACGTATCAAGCATCCCCAAGCTTAATTCCTACTTGTCCTTGAGTAGGTAAATGATAAAAATAGAATTTTTGATGTGGAATGCTACCTAACATATTTATTCATGTAATTTTCTTTATTGTGGCATGAATGTTCAGATCCATTAGATTCAAAACAAAAGTTTAATATTGACATAAAACCAATAATACTTCAAGCATACCAGCTGAAGGAAATATGCCCTAGAGGCATTAATAACATTGTTATTTTATATTTCCTTATTCATGATAAATGTTTATTATTCATGCTAGAATTGTATTGACCGGAAACCCTAATACATGTGTGAATACATAGACAAACACTGAGTCCCTAGTGAGCCTCTACTTGACTAGCTCGTTGATCAAAGATGGTTAAGGTTTCCTAACCATGGACATGAGTTGTCATTTGGTAACGGGATCACAACATTAGGGGAATGATGTGATGGACATGACCCATCCGTTAGCATCGCATTTTGATCGTTCAGTATTATTGCTATTGCTTTCTTCATGCCAAATACATATTCCTTCGACTATGAGATTATGCAACTCCCGGATACCAGAGGAATGCCTTGTGTGCTATCAAACGTCACAATGTAACTTGGTGATTATAAAGATGCTCTACAGGTATCTCTGAAGGTGTTTGTTGGGTTGTCATAGATCGAGATTAGGATTTGTCACTCCGAGTATCGGAGAGGTATCTCTGGGCCCTCTCGGTATTGCACACCATAAGAAGCCTTACAAGCAAAGTGACTAATGAGTTATTTACAAGATGATGTATTACAGAACAAGTAAAGATACTTGCCGGTAACGAGATTGAACTAGGTATGTGGATACCGACGATTGAATCTCGAGCAAGTAACATACCGATGACAAAGGGAATAAGTATGTTGTCATAACGGTTCAACCAATAAATATCTTCGTATAATATTTAGGAGCCAATATGAGCATGCAGGTTCCTCTATTGGTTATTGACCGGGAATCATGTCTACATAGTTCTTGAACTCGTAGGGTCCGCACGCTTAACGTTCAATGATGATTTAGTATTATATGAGTTATGTGATTTGTTGACCGAATGTTGTTTGGAGTCCCGGATGAGATCACAGACATGATGAGGAGTCTCTAAATAGTCGAGAGGTAAAGATTCATATATAGGACGATGGTATTCGGACACCAGAATCGGTCCGGAGGGTACCAGGTACATATCGGGTCACCGGAAGAGGTTCCGGGCACCCCCGGGAAAAGATATGGGCCTTATGGGCCAAGAGGGGAAACACACCATCCACAAGGGGCTGGTGCACCCCCCATATGGGCCAGCCTAAGTGGAGCAGGAAAATGGGAGGTGGAAAGGAAAGAGAGGGAATATGATTCCCCCTTCCTTCCCCCTCTCCCTCTTTCCTTCCCCCTTCCGGAAATAATGAAGGGGGAGGCCGAATTGGGTGAGGTCCCCAAGTAGGATTTCTCCTACTTGGGGCGGCCCATGGCTGCTCCCCTCCCCCTCCCACCTATATATACGTGGGGAGGGGGTGGCTAGAACACACACGAACAATTGTTAGCCATGTGCGATGCCCCCTCCACAGTTTACGCCTCCGGTGATATCTTCATAGTGCTTAGGCGAAGCCCTGCGCCGATCACTTCACCATCACCGTTACCACGCCATCATGCTGACGGAACTCTCCCTCGACACTTTGCTGGGTCAAGAGTTCGAGGGACGTCGTCGAGCTGAATGTGTGCAGAACTCGGAGGCGCCGTACGTTCGGTGCTTGATCGGTCGGAACGAGAAGAAGTTCGACTACATTAACCGCGTTGTCAAACGCTTCCGCTTTCGGTCTATGAGGGTACGTGGACACACTCTTCCCCTCTTGTTGCTATGCATCTCCTAGATAGATCTTGCGTGAGCGTAGGAAGTTTTTTGGAAATTGCATGCTACGTTTCCCAATAGTGGCATCCGAGCCAGGTCTATGCGTAGATGATATGCACGAGTAGAACACAAAGAGTTGTGGGCGATGATTGTCATACTGCTTACCACCAATGTCTTATTTTGATTTGACGGTATTGTTGGATGAAGCGGCCCAGACCAACCTTACATGACCACGTTCATGAGACCAGCGATATGTCTCCAACGTATCTAGTTTTCCTAACACTTTTCCTCTTAATTTGGACTCTAATTTGCATGATTTGAATGAAACTAACCCCAGACTGACGTTGTTTCCAGCAGAACTACCATGGTGTCGTTTTTGTGCAGAAATAAAAGTTCTCGGAATGGAACGAAATTTTGCGAGGAATTTTTATACAATAAACAAGAATTTCTGGAGCCAATACCTACCGGAGAGGGGCACCTGGGTGGGCACAACCCACCATGGCGCGCCCCCTCTCCTGGCACGCCCAGGTGGGTTGTCCCCACCTGGTGGCCCAGCACACCCTGAAACCGACGCTATAAAATCCTATTTTTCCAGAAAGAAATCAGGAAGAAAGAATTATCACAAACCATGAAACGGAGCCGTCGTCACCTCCCGTTCTTCATCGGGAGGCAAGATCTGGAGTCCGTTTGGGGCTCCAGAGAGGGGGATCTTCGTTCTTCATCATCACCAACCCTTCTCCATTGCCAATTCCATGATGCTCCCCACTGGGAGTGAGTAATTTCTTCGTAGGCTCGCTGGTGGGTGAGGAGTTGGATGAGATTCATCATGTAATCGAGTTA
>NC_041386.1:102090356-102100220 GCF_002162155.2 Triticum dicoccoides
GGCAACTAACAATTTTTAGCTTTTCTTTACCAAATTAAACTTTGCATCAAAGTAGGTTGTCTAGATATGCAACTAGGTGGGTAACCTATATGATGCAACAACAATAAGCACACAAGCAAGCAAGGTATATAACACAAATAAGCTTGCACAAGTAAAGGGACGAGATAACCAAGAGTGGAGCCGGTGAAGATGAGGATGTGTTACCGAAGTTCCTTCCTTTTGAGGGGAAGTACGTCTCCGTTGGAGCGGTGTGGAGGCTCAATGCTCCCCAAGAAGCCACTAGGGCCACCGTATTCTCCTCACGCCCTCACACTATGCGAGATGCCGTGATTCCACTATTGATACCCTTGGAGACGGCGACCCAACCTTTACAAACAAGGTTGGGGCAATCTCCACAACTTAATCGGAGGCTCCCAACAACACCATGAAGCTTCACCACAATGGAATATGGCTACGCGGTGACCTCAACCGTCTAGGGTGCTCAAACACCCAAGAGTAACAAGATCCGCAAGGGATTAGTGGGGGGAATTGAATTTCTCTTGGTGGAAGGGTAGATCGAGTCCTTCTCAACCAATCCCTAGAAAATCAACAAGTTTGATTGGCTAGGGAGAGAGATCGGGCGAAAATGGAGCTTGGAGCAACAATGGAGCTTAGGGTTGGAAGAGGTAGTCAACTCAGAGAAGAAGATACCCCTTATATAGTGGAGAAACAAATCCAACCTTTAACCACTTAACCAGCCCGCGACATGCGGTACTACCGCGCCTGCCAAGCGGTACTACCGCAAGGGCTCACGGTACTACCGCACCTCCTTGCGGTACTACCGCAAGGTAGGGTCAGACCAGCCTGGAAAGGCCGTGAACAAATAAACGTCCGTGGCCAGTAGCGCTGACTTTCAAGTAGTGCAAAAGTACGACATGGTACTACCGCTGAAGACAAGCGGTACTACCGCGCAGGGAGCGGATGTAAAAAATTACATCCGCTCCTACTTCCGCTACTGGTGTTGTGCCGGACCAGGACTCACTGTACTACGGCTCCCAAGTAGCGGTACTATTGTGGCCTCCTACGGTACTACCACAAAGGCCCGCGGTACTACCGCAGGGGCCTGCGGTACTACCGCTCCTAAGAGCAGTACTACTGCAAGCTCCAGAACAGCAACACTAGGAAAGCTTCTTTTTGCACAAACTCTAAGAAACGGAGGATGCTCCAAAGTGCTAAGGGAAATGCGGTGCAAAGAGGAGTAAACGTGTACGTGACGATTCCACCCAAACCTTTCCAAAGCGAACCCCCTCTTAATAGTACGGCTTTCCTACGACTCAAATCCACCGAAGAAGGAACGTAGAAAAACGCCGTCTTTAATAATCTTCAAGGGGCTCCTAACCGTCTTGTGCCTAGTCATGAAATATCTGAAATACTTGAGACACACGATTAGTCTGCAAATGCATTGTCATCAATCACCAAAACACCTTAGGGATAAGTATGCCCTTACAATCTCCCCCTTTTTGGTGGATTGATGACAATACGGGATTTGCACAAGGGAGAAAGAATAGAAGATGAGCAAACCCTACATCTCTAAAATATAGACGGGCTCCCCCTAGATGTGTGCTATTTAGATGAGTGCTTTGGACTGCACGGCACACATACTAGGATCAACACTCCCCCTATATTTTATAGACAAGGCATATCTTGCAATAATAATGCTAACACTAAGGACGATAGTAAATAAGAGCATAAACTAAGTAGCACAATATATCATAAGCTCAGCAAGGTGCGATAGATAGAGTGCATATGTCTTACACCATATGATAGATAAGTCTCACATGCTCAAATAAACTCAAACCAAACCAAATCAAACAAGGTTCAACAAACCAAACACAAGCGAAGCAAACACGACACGACACGGCAAATCCCTACCCTCTCTCCCCCTTTGGCATCGAGACGCCAAAAAGGCAGAGAGGACACCTACAACACGAATGGTCGCTCAAGCGGAGTAGTCGCTCGCACGCTCTTCGTCAAACTCGGCAGCGGGGATGTACTCCTCCTTAGAATCAGTCCACTTGTAGCCTTGTTTTGCCATCCATTCGGCCTCTGGAGTGATGTGCTCCTCGGATCCGTCAGAAACATCCTCTCAAAAAACCCTCATGATCTTCTTGTCGCAGTGACGACTATCCTTGGAGGCAACATGAGTCTGGTACTGCCCCTTGGCCTGCATGCAGAACAAGGCCTTCATCTTGGCCTTCAGCTTCTTTGCCCATGAGGGATCAGTGGAGGGAGGTGCATATCCAGCAGAGTTGTCCTCATCTACATTCTCCCCCTCAATCTCCTCCTCATTAGCAGCCCTCTTAGCAGCCTCAGCCTCGGCACGAGTAGTAGTGTTAGCCCACTGGGGCTTGATGCAGAGTTTGATGGGGTCATGACAGATCCAGCCAGGGTCTAAAAACTCCTCAGTGGGATAGAGCTTCTCCCAAGTCTTCGATATCAGGAGGAATAGATATGGACCATAGATGGGCACCTTGCGGGTGAACACCGCGAACCGAAGCTCGCACCACATGATATGTGAGACATCAAGTGGTTGAGTCTGAGAAACTCGCGCCTCCTCACAAATGAGCAACATGTCCACAAGAAAGGCATGCACCTTGTCCTTGTCCCCAATGCGAGGAAAGAGGAAGTGGCGGAAAATCCGGTGCATAATGTCAAGGAACGGGTTGAGCACCCACGTCGACTTGCCACTGGCTAGTTTCTTCTCAACATAGAAAGACAGAAGATTGTCCTTGTTAGCTGACTCGGCGTTGGCATGAGGGCAAACACCAACAGGCGTGTGGAATCCCTCATCAGGCACTCTGAGCAAATCCATGAACTCCTTCCAAGTAGCAGTCAACTGACATCCATTGGTCATCCAGGTCAGCCTCCGATCCTCCCCAGAATGAAAGTGGACCGAAGCAAAGAACTGGGCC
The DNA here is from genome assembly GCF_002162155.2 of Triticum dicoccoides. Classification (NCBI taxonomy): domain Eukaryota; kingdom Viridiplantae; phylum Streptophyta; class Magnoliopsida; order Poales; family Poaceae; genus Triticum; species Triticum dicoccoides. Next base: position 102,093,308 of record NC_041386.1, read on the forward strand.
ACCATCTCGGGGTCATAGTCCAGGTGGAAAGAGATCACATCCTCAATGGAAAACTTCTCCACGAGATCCAAGGCCTCACCAAAGTAGTGACGATGCTTATCAGCCCTCATGTGATGCATGTCGATCTAGTGCACATCCACACACAGATTCTGCTTGGCCTTGATCACATCCAAGTAAATGAGATTCTGCTGCTTGGTCCAGAACAGTTCATTCCCTCTGAAGTTTGCACGAGGATGCGCATAAGGGTTGATCTTCCTTCAAGAAACAAACTCAGCAAGAGGTATCTCATCCATGTCCTTTGATGGTTCCTTGAACTTGCTAGCAGTGGTCTTGACATTGCGCTTGGGGGCATTGGAGCCCTCTGGAACATCCTCTTGGTTGTGCAGACGCTTGGAACCCGTGTCTCGGCTTGGATTGGAACGATGAGCAGGGACACCAGAGCCACCACCTAAGACACACACAAAACACAAACACACACGAGAAGCGAGACAGGTCAAAACAAAGACCACAGCAAAACACAAGAAACTAGTAGAAAGTGCATATGGCAATTGCCAGGAAGAAGATTTGACAGCAGCGGTAGTGCTGCCTATTCGCACAGTACTAAAATTTTAGTGTCGCTTCTAGTCACGGTAGTACGCGCGGTGGCACGGTAGTACCGGGGCTTGGAGCGGCAGTAGGACTTTAGTACCACGGCCCGTGCGGTAGTACCGCGCCTGAGGAGCGGTAGTACAGCACGAGCGGTAGTACCGCACCTGATATGCGGTAGTACCGCACGGCATCAGATCCGAACGAATGAATCTGAGAACAACCGCTACAACGAGGCGGTACTACGGCTTATCAAAGCTACCCTGGGACAACATATCAAGTACACTTTCTACGCATCACTACTCCCCTACATCCTACTCTTGCAAAGATTTGGCCTAAAATCTCATGAACAACATGCATCTCCCCCAAAAACCTAGAAGCAAAAGCACTAACAAAAGAGAAAGGGATTTGGGGAGAGACCTTGATCCATGGCAAGAGGAGGTGGTGGGGAACGATCCCACCGCTCGGAATCCGAGGAGAGCGGCCGGGGACGGAGATCCGGTGAGGGTCTCCGACACCGTTCTTGAGCAGGAGAGAGAGAGGCGGCAGGGAGAGAAACAGACGAATGGGTATGGGGGAGTTGAAACTCCCCCTGCTCGGGTCTTAACCCCCACGCGCCCTCGGCAGCGCGGTAGTACCGCACCTCATCGCGGTAGTACCGCTCAGGTGGAAGAGCCGCACCAAAGCAGTAGTACCGCTCCCCCAGGCGGCAGTAAAAAATTACTGCCGCGCTGGGTGCGGAAGTACCGTGCGCTCCACAAGCGGTAGTACCGTGGTAGGCCGCAGTAGTACCGTGAGCTCAATAAGATGCAAGTTTCAAACGAAAGAGAAAGGGTCTTCGCAAGGAAACTACAAGCGAACGAGACACCACAAGAACACGCTCAGCACGAAGAAAGAAAGGCAAGAGACAACAAGGACCAACCATGAGACACAACCTCTCCAAGGAGAGGGCGGTGTCCGGAGCCACCTATGTTTGAGTCAATTCATATGGCACCACGAAGAATTATCCTTGGGCCCATGACCAAAACTCGTCTTTGAAGCACAAGTACCATCAAAATGGCTAATGTGAAAGATTTGATCAATTCATGCATAATGGGGGGAGGGAGAGTTCATTGAAAGAACAACACTCCCCCTATGTCCATGCCTACACCTAAACAAGATAACAAGTTGAGTATGGTGGGGTGTGCACGGGTTCAAGCAACATTGCTCGAATCAATGATATTTAGCTCATGACTTAACTCGCGAAATCTTGCTTCATCCAAGGGCTTCGTGAAAATATCTGCAAGGTTGGCATGGGTGTTGACATAGTTGAGCTTGATCTCCCGTCACCTAATGTGATCCCGGATGAAGTGATACCGAATCTCAATATGCTTCGTCTTGAAGTGTTGCACCGGGTTGAGAGAAATCTTGATGGCACTTTCATTGTCACACCAAAGAGGCACTTTGTCACAAATGACACCGTAATCCTTTAAAGTTTGCCTCATCCATAAGAGTTGTGCACAACAACTACCGACCACCACATACTCCGCTTCGCTGGAGGAGAGAGACACACAACTTTGCTTCTTGGAAGACTAACTCACCAAAGAGCAACCAAGAAATTGGCACCCTCCGAAAGTGGACTTCCTATCCACTTTGTCTCCCGCCCAATCCGAGTCCGAATAACCTACAATCTTGAAGTTTGCTCCTCTTGGGTACCATGAGCCAAAGTTTGGGGTATGAGCCAAATATCGAAAGATTCGCTTGACCGCCACGAAGTGACTTTCCTTAGGTGTGGCTTGAAACCATGCACAAATTCCCACACTCAACATGATATCCGGTCTAGATGCACAAAGGTAAAGCAAGGAGCCAATCATGGAGCGATATACCTTTTGATCCACCACTTGGGATATATGTCAAGTTGGCATTTGACAGGCATAGGAGTGGATGCCGGCTTTACATCACTTAGCTTGAATCTCTTGATCATGTCCTGAGTGTATTTGGCTTGGTTGATCAAGGTTCCTTCTTTTCGTTGCTTGACTTCAAACCCGAGAAAGAACTTCAACTCTCCCATCATGGACATCTTGAACTTGGAGGTCATGAGCGTGGAAAATTCCTCATTGAAAGCTTTGTTAGGGGAACCAAAGATAATATCATCAACATATAGTTGGCACACAAACAACTCCCCTTTGACATTCTTAGTAAAAAGAGTGGGGTCGATTTTCCCAATTTCAAAACCACGATCTTGCAACAACTTGGTAAGGTGGTTGTCGGTGTCAAAACCGGCGGATCTCGGGTAGGGGGTCCCGAACTGTGCGTCTAGGCCGGATGGTAATAGGAGACAAGGGACATGATGTTTTTTACCCAGGTTCGGGCCGTCTCGATGGAGGTAATACCCTACTCCTGCTTGATTAATATTGATGATATGGGTAGTACAAGAGTAGATCTACCACGAGATCAAGGAGGCTAAACCCTAGAAGCTAGCCTATGGTATGATTGTTGTGTATGGAGTTGATTGCCTACAGACTACAACCCTCTGGTTTATATAGACACCGGATAGGGTTAGGGTTACACAGAGTCGGTTACAATGGTAGGAGATCTTGAATATCCGCATTGCCAAGCTTGCCTTCCATGCCAAGGAAAGTCCCATCCGGACACGGGACGAAGTCTTCAATCTTGTATCTTCATAGTCAAGGAGTCCGGCTGAAGGTATAGTCCGGCTACCCGAACACCCCCTAATCCAGGACTCCCTCAGTAGCCCCTGAACCAGGCTTCAATGACGACGAGTCCGGCGCGCAAATTGTCTTCGGCATTGCAAGGCGGGTTCCTCCTCCAAGTCCTTCATAGAAGATTGTAAACACCAAGAGTAGTGTTCGGTTCTGCAAAATAAGCTTCCACATATTGCCATAGAGAGAATAATATTAACACAAATCAAATCTACTGACATATTCCGCAGTGCGTCATCACACTACAGCCAAGTCCTTCACTCGAATCGTTTTCATTTTTCCACCTCAGCGTGTTTTGCGAGGCGGTTTCCTTGGCACGTCTTGTCAAAGCAGAGATCGTGTGCCCCCCTTTTACGGGATTCTCATCAATACAGACGTGGGTAACCCAATCATGCCCGTTAGCATGTTTTCTCGATCAAAGGCGAGTCCCAAACGGTTACAGGGAGGGCTCCTGGTATTCAACCTCTGATAAAGGGACCAGGGCCTTACTCCTTTTCTCCAATCCCAAAACAAGTTCGCCCGTCGCCTCGAGTTCCAACACCCTAGGCTCCAGATTCCAGGCGCTTCGGACCTTCGACAATGTCCGGTTCCGACCTTCAAGGCCGATGGATGTCCTCCTTCATCATGGGGGAGGACGTGCTAAAGTTGAGAGAGGCTAAGTTCTTGACCGCCGAAATTTTGCATAGGTTGCCTGCTCAAAGGTAGGCTATTCCCAGTCCCAGCCCGGCGAGAGCGTAGTGTTCATGTCTTACTTCCTTCGAGGGTTAGGCTTCCTGATGGATCCCTTCGTGAGGGGGCTGCTGTTTTATTACGGGCTGGAATTTCATGACTTAGCTCCGGAGTCCATCCTCCACATTTCCTCATTCATCATTGTGTGCGAAGCGTTCCTCCGTGTTACTCCTCACTTCGGATTATGGCTCAAGACTTTTGGAGTGGAGCCGAAGATGATCGAGGGACGACACGCAGAGTGCGGAGGCACTGTCATAAGTAAGAATGCTGATGCTCCATGGCCCGAGGGCTCCTTTCAAGAGGAGCTCGGCTTGTGGCAATGAGAATGGTTCTATATCACCGTTCCCAGGAGCGCCAAGTGGGAGGCGCCTCCTGCCTTTCGCTCGGGTCCCCCAGCACGGCTAGCGTCATGGGTCAACAAAGGATTAGATTGGGGGTTATCCAAAGACGTGCCCTTGTTGCAGGGCCGCATCAGGGATCTCTTAGAAAGAGACCTCAACCTGGTCAAGGTGACGCAGGTCATGCTGATTCGCCAAACACTTCCCGGCAAACGTCGCTCCCTTCGTCTGTGGGAGTTTAATCCGGAGGGACCACAATCTCTCCAGCATTTTATGGGCGCAACACCCATGGAGATGTATAAACTGTTCTTTGGATCACAAATGATGTGTCCGGATTTGACCGAGGACGCATGCCTAAGCTGCAATCGCCCGGATACCCAAGTAAGTAGCCTTGTGCCCGGACCTACTATCCATATAATCGTCATAAACTTTCCCCTAAAAGAGCTGTCCTTTTAAACAGGAGTGGATAGTGAAGGCAAAGCTGATCAGGTGTCCGGCTCCCCTTCCCGAAACCAGGCCGGATCCCGTGCTTGTCAGGATGTTGAAGATAATGCCTTTGGAGGGAAGTAAGGGGAAGGACAAGGGAACTATGGCCTCCTCGAAGGAGACTGCTCCGAAGGGAGGAACCGGCAATTCCTCTCCCAATGGGAAGAAGAGGGCTGCCTCTGACGACCCGGAGACCATGGCCCCGAAGCGGGGGAGAAAATCCTCGTCAGAGGGTCCGACGCCGGGGAGTTCCTCGGCCGAACTACGCCCTCAAAGGGATCAGCCCTCCAGCGAGCCGTAAGTAGAGAGAGGTTTTCCTTTTGAGGGATGAGAGAAATCCTTGATTTATATCTGAGAATATTAAGCGAAATTTTACCTTGTAGCTCGGACCTCAGCCCTTCTCAGCAGAGCTCGTCTTTGGGGGATCTTCTTCCGGAGATGATGGAGAGCGGGACGCCTCCCCCTGCCGTACCGCCTAGTGAGGCGGGCGACCCTGAGGTGTCGTCGCGGAGGGTTTCTCTGAATCCGGCAGGGGCGGAAGATAGCTATGTGGCCCCCCAAGGCTCTCCGCGTCCGGCCTTCGAAGGAGGCCATAGGACAAGTCCGGCACCGTCTGGTGCTCGGCCGGAGGAGCTAAAGATTTTGCTGGGGCGAGCCTCTATCTCAGAGGAGCACCGTGCATTGATGGGAACGGTGATTGAAAGGATTTCATCCACAGAAAGCAGATTGCATGAGGCCGTCAAAAGTTTACTGACGGGTTTTGAGGTACGTTAGATAATGTACACTTTTGTCAGTTGCACATAAGTAAGATGCGCCCTGTGTACATAGTAGCCCCTGAGACTCTGCGCGTTGTCAAGAAATGACGGCACGCAGAGGATCATAATCCCAGGTCTAAGATGTCGCCTTTGAATGTAGGTGGCGAGGTGTCCGGAATCAAGCCGAACTGATGATGTGGCCGAACTAAAGCGGCAATTGGACGTGGCAGATGCCGACATCGCGCTTGTCAACAAGCGGCTTGATGAGGCTCAAGGTATGTAATTCTTCGGGCGGCATCAGGTAAGAGGAGCTTCATGCCAGTGTCTTACAATGTGTGTGCTTGACGCAGATGGTACGGACGCCATGGAGAATCTTAGGGCAGAACTTGCCCGAGCTAAGGAGCAAGCCAGAAAAAGCGATGCGGCTGCCGAGAAGGCCCTTGAAGAGCTGAGAGCCGAATAGGCTGCTCACTGCCGAAGCAAAGAAGAGATGGCCGAGATGGCCGAGAAGTTAAAGAGCGCTGCAGACCGTTGCAAACTTCTTGAGAAAGAAGACCGGGAGAGACAGACGGACTTAGAGAAGGCCGTTGCCGATGCCAAGGACGCTCGCTCTGCGATGAGAGCTGCGAAGGAGGAGCCGCGTCAGGCCGAACAGATTGCGGCTGGAAAGCCCTTTATGCTGCGGAGGAAGTTTTGTGATCCGAAGTTTGCTCCGTTGGACCGGATGTGGAGTGTGGAGGACACCTATCTGGATTTGGCAGCAAGTGCTGCTGATGCGACCGAACACTTTCGAGATCTAAAAGATCGCGAAGTGGAAAAGCTTTTCTGGTCACAGTTCCACAATCCAGAGCATCCACTGGCAGTGGACGATCGCCTGGCTCAATGGGCCGAACTGAATAGATTGTCCGGACTCGCCATGAAGTACGTCATGGGTCATCTGTGGCCTAGGAGATCAGAGCCGAAGAGTTATTTTGGCTTGGTGCAGCAATTCCTTGACGCGGTGCCGCGTATAAATGCAATGAAGAGGTCAGCATGCATAGAGGGTGCTAGGATGGCTCTTGCCCGTGTTAAGACATACTGGGCAGAGATGGAGACCACCGTTGTTGCGTCCCAAGATTCGGACAAAAGCCGAGTACCCTCTGAGCACTATTTTCAGGAAGTTCTTGAAGGCGCTCGTGTAATAGAGACGCAGTGCCTGAAAGATGCTATGTTATGATAGCATATATAATTATAAAGTAATATTTTGATAAACTGTAGTGGCCTTTTTTATACTTGTGCCTCCAAGTATTGGGAACACCTCCTGTGTGGCCGTTTTAAG
>NC_041386.1:102100498-102211889 GCF_002162155.2 Triticum dicoccoides
AGAATCTGAAAGATGGCAGTCGTTGGCTTCAGCCCCCACGCACATAGTGCGGGGGTGCTCGCAGAAGACGCATTTTCACACTTAACCCAACGTCTTGGTCCTACAAAGGAGGTGATAGCGCAGCGGGCCAGGCAACCGGACTATAATGCTTTAACACTTTCACTTAGCCATAGGAGTTTGACAATGAGACTATTTAGGTAGCTCCTTGGTGGCAACTGCGCTCGTCCGAGTTCGGGGCGCGTATGTGCCTGACCGGGAAGTGGCCCTTCATTAAAGTGGAGGAATCCGATAGATTCCGATAGGTCATTGAGTGGCTGACCAGTCTCACGCTACATCATGACAGTTAGTTTTCGGCTTTCTCTACTAAGGTGCTCGCCTGGCCGAACCGGGGGCACAATCGCAGTAGTTCTCCTGGTGCTACCTTAGCCGATAGAGCGGAACGTAAGGTAGCCGAACTCAGGAGCCGGGCAACCCAACATTTGACCAAAGACATGATTCGGAGCTGATGCATATAATGCCAAAACTCGCGACGCCGAACACTCCCTAAGGTGTTCGGTCTTTATGAGTGCGGGCGAAACAACACTCTTTATTAAAAAAGCCCCTAGTGTCCAGGTACGTGCAAAAATTCTGACGTGGCCACATGCCAAGACGCCAGCCTCCTCCTTGGTTATATCAGAAAGAAAAAACCAGGGGATGTGTAGCAACAAGAGACAGTAAAAAAGGTTTACGCAGGGTCTTAATCTAAAAAGAATCCTTTAGGACGGGTCCCTACTACTCGCCTGCGCCTGTGTCTCCGTTGTGCCGTATCCTGGACGGGCGTCGCACGACGTTCATCTGTAAAAGAGAGGAACTGAGTTGAAAACGGGTCGTGCCGAAAAAGTTTAAAATAAGCAAAGTATAAAGTAAGATATATAAGATTGAGCTTTATTGTCTCTTATTGTATATGCGCGGAGCCCCTAGTGCGGGGGTATATGGCTTCTAGGCCTGCATCAATGATGATTTTGCACCGAACTCGTCTATCCGCGTTCGTGGTCTTGAATGACCTATTTCGAAGTTTTTTGGCCGGTGAGGCCATTTTGCTGTGGGGCTGTCAAAGCGGCCGCACAGTCCTCCGCTTGGGGAGGTGCACTTTAGTGCTTCCCCTTCAAAGAGATGATGCCTCATGGACCGGGCATCTTAAGCGTAAGAGATGCATAATGCGGTATTGCATTAAAGCGAGCGAAAGCTTCGCGTCCCAGTAGTGCTTGATAGCGACTTGAGAACGGGACGATATGGAAGGTCAGCTTTTCGCGGCGAAGGTTATCGGCAGAGCCGAATATGACTTCGAGCCGGAGAAAACCCATACAATGGGTGTCCGGACCAGGTATTACCCCTTGAAAGGAGGTTTTGCTGCGGCGGATTCTTGCTGGGTTTATCCCCATGTGCTGGATTGTATCCTGATATATCAGGTTTAGTCCACTGCCGCCGTCCATAAGGACATTTGAAAACTGGAGTCCGCCAATTATTGGATAGAGTATCAAGGCAGTCCCGCCTACATTCTTGATATTCCTAGAATAATCTAGCTGATCGAAGATGATCGGTTTTGACAACCAGTGGTAGGACCCTTTGGGGATGGGCCGTGTGGTGCGTACCTTTACGGGCGCCGCACGTTTTGTTATGTGAAGTGAGTTCACCGTTTTTACTTCTTGTGGGAAGTTCTTTTGTTTCGTGGTGCTCTGCTTTTGGGGTTCGTCCTCGTCTTCGCTTGGTGTGTCGAGCCCCTTGTGTTCGGCATTGAGTCTGCCGGATTGTTTGAAAACCCAACAGTCTTTGTGGGTATGGTTAGCAGGCTTCCCGGGAGTACTGTGTATCTGACATATCCTGTCCAGGATTTTATTTAGGTTGGATGGATCGTCCCTGTTATCCTGGGGGGGGGCGATTTTTCCTGGTTTTGTCGTGAGCCTTTGAATCCGGCATTGACTGCCGTGCTCTTTGGACTTTTGTCCTTAGTCCAGCGACGGTCCTTGTTGCGTCGCGGTTTTCCGTTTCCATCCCTAGTTTCGGATGTACTTGGGTCGCTGGGGCTGCACCTTGCCAACTAGCTGTCCTCCCTTAAACAAAAGCGGGTCATGAGACTTGTTAGTGCGGCCATTGTTCTTGGCTTTTCTTGGCCGAGGTGTCTAGCGAGCCATTCGTCTCGGACGTTATGCCTGAAAGCTGCTAAGGCTTCGGTGTCCAGACAGTCGACTATCTGATTCTTTTTAGTGAGGAATCTATTCCAGAACTGCCGAGCTGATTCTCCGGGTTGTTGAGTTATGTGACTAAGATCGTCTGCATCCGGAGGGCGGACATAGGTCCCTTGAAAGTTTGCTCGGAAAGCATCCTCGAGCTCTTCCCAGCTTCCAATTGTGTTTTCGGGAAGGCTTTTAAGCCAATGCCGGGCTGGCCCTTTAAGCTTAAGGGGTAGATATTTTATGGCGTGGAGATCATCTCCTCTAGCCATGTGTATGTGGAGGATATAATCCTCGATCCAGACTCCAGGGTCTGTTGTTCCATCATATGCCTCTATGTTTACGGGTTTGAATCCCTCTGGGAATTCATAGTCCAGGACCTCATCGGTGAAACATAGGGGGTGTGCGGCGCCCCTGTATTTGGGTGTGCCGGATTCTGATGATGGCTTCATAGCGTTGCTTACGAGAGCTTGCTTTCTTGGCCCATAAATGGACCTGACTGGGCCATGATGCGAATCCTTAAGTGGGTCGCATGCTGATTTAGGTGCGGCGCCGCTTGCCGCTTTATGGTGTCGTCTATTCGACCGTGTGGCTTTTTCATTTTTTGAATGCGAGGGCTCTAGGGCCTCTTCATCGAATTCAGGCAGTAGCTTTCTTTTCGGATAGCTTTTAGTGCGGCGACTGTCGCCATACTTATCTGTGGTATTGATTACTTTGCTCCATCTAATCCGGAGTGCATCTTCCGCTGTTTTTAGCTTCCGCTTCTGCTTTTTTAGGCTGCGTGCAGTTGCAACGAGCCTCTCGTGGATATTCTTCTGCTCCATAGGTTTATTCGGCGTGAGGTCGTCCGGAATGCCGTTTTCGCCGGAGGAGGGACGTTCGGTTTCTCTATCCGTGTTGCCCTGTTCGGATGGTTGCTCTAAGGCCTGCTCGTCGTCTACCGACTCGTCCTGCTCTATGGCTGGGTTTTTGTGTCGAGGTGGGGCTTGGGTCGGCGTTTACGCCGATGCTTTGATTGCTTTTCGGGGGGTCGATCTCCCATCCCATCCCCCTTTTCCTCGTTGTCGCTTCCTTTAGGGGTATCCACCATGTACACATCGTGAGATGAGATGGCTGTCCAATGCCCTATGGGTGTTGGTTCATCGGTATCTCCTGCATCGTCATCCATGCTGTCGATGTCTCCGGAGTCGAAGTTGAGCACGTTGTTTAAATTGTCGACAGTGGCTACCAAGTGGGTGGTGGGTGGGCTTTGAATTTCTTCATCGTTTGTATCCCACTTTCGCTGACCGTAGTCCGGCTAGGGCTCTCCTGATAAAGAGAGAGACTTACGAGAATTCAAGATGTCGCCAAAAGGCGAATGCTGAAAGATGTCTGCGGCGGTGAACTCCATTATCGGCGCCCAATCGGATTCGATTGGCAGGGGCGCGGGGGGTTCGGAGTCCGGATCCTCGGAGTCATGGGTCGCGCAGAGTGCGGGGCTAGCGTTCGGCTCGATCGCTTTCGGGATCGCAGCCCCTGAGGTGATGTCCAACCGTTCATCCTCGATTGGCGCAATAGGCTCCGAGTTAGGGGTCGGAACCGATGCGTGTGCGGCCTCCCGGACACCGTCCGGGGGCAGAGCTAGATCATGCCCCTCGAGATAGTGCGGCACGCTTGGCCGTGGCTCGAACCCGTCGAAGATCAAGTCTCCGCGGATGTCAGCCATGTAGTTTAAGCTTCCAAACCTGACGTGATGGCGAGGGGCGTAGCTTTCGATCTGCTCCAGGTGGCCGAGTGAATTGGCCCGCAGAGCGAAGCCGCCGAAGACGAAGATCTATCCGGGGAGAAAAGTCTCACCCTGGACCGTATCGTTGTTGATGATCAAAGGAGCCATTGGGCCTAAAGGCGACGACATAGAGGAACTCTCAATGAAAGCACCAATGTCGGTGTCAAAACCGGCGGATCTCGGGTAGGGGGTCCCGAACTGTGCGTCTAGGCCAGATGGTAACAGGAGACAAGGGACACGATGTTTTTACCCAGGTTCGGGCCCACTCTATGGAGGTAATACCCTACTGCTGCTTGATTAATATTGATGATATGGGTAGTACAAGAGTAGATCTACCACGAGATCAAGGAGGCTAAACCCTAGAAGCTAGCCTATGGTATGATTGTTGTGTATGGAGTTGATTGCCTATGGACTACAACCCTCCGGTTTATATAGACACCGGATAGGGTTAGGGTTACACAGAGTCGGTTACAATGGTAGGAGATCTTGAATATCCGCATCGCCAAACTTGCCTTCCACGCCAAGGAAAGTCCCATCCGGACATGGGACGAAGTCTTCAATCTTGTATCTTCATAGTCCAGGAGTCCGGCTGAAGGTATAGTCCGGCTACCCAAACACGCCCTAACCCAGGACTCCCTCAGTGGTCATACCACGCATGTGGGGCTTGCTTAAGGCCATAGAGTGCCTTATCGAGTTGATACACATGATCGGGAAAGTAGGGATCCTCGAACCCGGGGGGTTGCTTGAAATATACCAACTCATTAATAGGACCATTAAGAAAAGCACTCTTCGCATCCATTTGTTTTAACTTAAAGTTATGATGAGAAGCATATGCAATCAACATGCGAATGGATTCAATGTGAACAACGGGAGCAAAGGTTTCACCGTAGTTGATACCCTCAACTTGGGAGTAGCCTTGTGCTACCAAACGAGCCTTGTTGCGAATGATAATCCCATGAGCATCTTGCTTGATCTTGAATATCCACTTGGTTCCAATGACATTATGGTTCCCCGTTGGCCTTGGCGCCAATCTCCACACCTTGTTGTGCTCGAAGTTGTTGAGTTCTTCATGCATGGCATTGAGACATCCGGATCATCGAGCACCTCATAGACCCCCTTTCTTAAGCTTCCAAGCACAGTTGTCATGAGATGATCTTTGGTGGAGAGCTTGGAAGCAATCTTTGCGACACGACGCTCCAATTCCTCCTCGGGGGTGAGTTGAGGAGCGGTCACTTGGTCATCTTGAGCGCCGGCTTGAGCTTGTTCTTGATCTCGAGGAAGCTCTTGATCTTGAACTTGCTCGGAGGAGAGAACTTGACCTTGGGCATCACTTGTCAGAGTAAATAGCCATGGGTAGCCTAGCCGGCTTCCCCTGGCCCTTGTGAAAAAATTATGAGCCCGTCTGGCTCTCAGGAATCCAAGACATGGGGCCGCCTTCCCCTGGCCGGCTGTCTCCCAGGCCGGCTATTGGAAGGCGGCCCGACTTTAGCCCTCATGAAGAAAGCCATGGGAGGGCCGACTTCGAGAAGTCGGCCGTGAGGAGGCCGACTCCAGGAAGCCGGCTCCCATAAGCGGTCAAGACCGTACCCTCAAAGTTTGCATCCACCTAGCGGCGATGAGACGGGGCGTGGCTACAGTGAAGCCTGCCACCCTCGAATCCCGGAGCCCGCCTGGCACAGTGCGCCATACAGGTGGCCATGACCCGTCCGGCGCGACACTGTTGCCACACTAACCCTGATGTCATCCACGACGGATTACCAGTACGGCCACGGGCGGTGGGCCCCTTTTGGCAGAGAGACACCTGAAGGCGGCCTGGCCTCCCCCAGTCGGCCCGAGACGGAGCCGGCTCTCTCCAGCCGGCTTGCCGCCCCCTCAAAGGAGACGCCCCATTAAGGAGACAAGACGCGGTGAGGCTATAGTGGCCACCCTCCGGACGGCAGCACTGTAGCCATGCTTACCTCGGCGAAGCCCTCGTCACCAAGATTGAGCAACAGTAACCAGCCACCGACAAGGCCCTGGACAGTGGGGCCTGCCTATCGACTAGGGAGCCGGCAGTCGGCGGGACCCACCAGCCAGCGGGCCCCAGCAGCCGGCGCAGAAGCCGAAGAGCGAAGACACAGACGGCTGGTCCCCACGCCTAGCCGGATTACCATTGTACCCCCGGGGGGTAGGCCTATATAAACCCCTCGGGACACCCATGCAAAGGGTTGGACCCCCAGCTAGTTTTAGACACCACACAAGGAGAAGAAGCAAGCTAGCCGTGCCCTTCTTCCTCCTCCCACCAAATAGCTCAAGGAGCATTGTGTAGCTACTTGTCCATCTAGTGATCATGCGGAGACCCCGCAGAGCAGCAGTAGGGGTGTTATCTCCACGGAGAGCCCCGAAGCTGGGTAAGATTCGCCGGCGTGCATGCCTTCGCCTCATCCCGTTTCCAGGCACCGGTGACGTCTTACTGGCTCCCACAATGATAAGCCACCCGTTGGCAGATGTCGCACCTACCACCCGACATTTGGCGCCCACCGTGGGGCCGGGTGCATCGTCGTCCGGAAACCTGTTCTGGACGGGAACCCTCTTCCTCCCCCGCGAGCATAGCCAGCCCGGCACACCCGATGGCGCTTGCCACGACGCGCTGCAAGGCATCACCAGCATCTGCGCGGCGAGCAGCCTCGCCAATCTCCTCGACGAAACCCTCCTCTCCGACGAGCTCGCCTCCGATGCGGGCACCGACCACCTCGCCAACCTCCTCGGCCAGCTCCATGTCTCGTGAGCCCGCTGTGGACCTGGAGTCAGATGGCTCCACCGACCCGATGCCTGTCGACTCCGGCATGGCCTCCTTCGACACCTTCCCCACCAACGTCGCGATCTACAACGACCCGCTTCCCCGAGCCGATAGCTGCAACGCTGTCGCCACCGAGGTGATGGTCATCGGCCACGACGGCGCTGCTGACGAGAGCGCCCACGACGCCCCACATGCGGCGGTCCACGACTTGTCCATCCCCCTTCCGGCCGACGCCGACGCTGAAGCACTGGAGGCTCGCCGCCTCGCCCTCCTCGCAGAGGGCCGGAGGCTGGCTTCCGTGAGATGCCTCACTGAGGCCTACCAGCGCGAAGCTGACCGCGCCGCCTTCGGTACACCGGCCCCGGGCGGGCCAAGCCGGGCCGACATTGTCAAGCAACGTGGCGCCGTCATCGCCGACGTGCTGGGAGTCGACCGCCCGGTCTATGCCACTCCGCTCGAGAACTTGCGTGTCACCCAGGCGGCCGTGGACGAGTTGGACGGCTTGGAGGCCGAAGAACTCCCCCACATGACCCGGCGCATCCAGCAGTTGATCGATGCAGCCACGCAGCGGCACGAAGCCGACGCCCGTGCGGAAAGCCCTCCCCCGCGCCGAGATCACGGCGTGACGTCCCGGACGCCGACTGCGGGCAGAGACCGCGCGCGGCGAGAAAGAGCCAGCTGCCAGCCGAAGCCAAACCCGGATCTCCATCGAGCGAGACGCGGACGGCCATCCCCGAGCCATGGAATGGCGGGGCAACCCGCCTCCGCCTTGACCCCGTGGAGAGAGATATCCCACCCCGCCGCTAGTAGTGCACTCGACTCTCAGCGGCCGACTAGGTCGCCGCAAAGGAGTCGGCGAGAATGACGCCCGCCATCGGATCGACCGCCTGGCACGATCCCTGGCATTGGAAGAAGAAGACGATGTCGGCCCGCCTTGTTTCGGCCCCCGCATCCGTGACGAGCCTTTCCCCAAAGGGTTCTCGCTCCCAAGAGACACGCCCAAGTACAACGGCTCCGTGAAGCCGGAAGATTGGTTGATCGACTACTCCACAGCGGTCAGCATAGCTAACGGCAACCGGCGCGTTGCTGTGAAGTACGTGCCCCTCATGCTGCAAGGCACGGCGCGGACCTGGCTCAACAGCCTCAAGCCTCTCAGCATCAACAGCTGGCTAGATTTCACCGAAGCTTTCATCCGCAACTTCACCAGCACCTACAAGCGGGCCCCCAAGCCCAGGCAGCTCTCCCTGTGCGTACAGGGCCCAGCCGAGTCCACTCGCGACTACCTCACGCGTTGGGCCGAGCTTCGCAACTCTTGCGAGGGGGTGCACGAGGTGCAAGCCATCGAATACTTCACTGCCGGGTGCCGAGAAGGTACCCTCCTCAAGCACAAGCTTCTCTGCGACGAGCCGACTACCCTCGACGAGCTTCTGGACATAGCGGACAAGTACGCCACCGCCGACTCCTCAATGAAGACCGAGCTTCGGGTAGACGCGTCCAGAAAAGTACTCAACCCGGCGCCCAAGACGCCGGCTGGGGATTCCGGCCGACGCCCACACTCGAACGACCACAAGCGCAAGGGCCCCGCGCCGCCTCCCGCCAGTCGGCAGGTGGCCACAGTCGAAGACGCGCTGCCTGAAGGGTGACCTGCGCCCAAGAAGCCCAAGGGTGTCCGGCCGGCTTGGCAGCCGGCCTTCTCCTACGAGCAAACTCTCGATGCCCCATGCAAATTCCATAGCGGCGCGAAGCCGTCCAACCACACAACCCGGAAGTGCCATTGGCTCACCCGAATCTCCAAAGGCGAAGGGCTCGCGCCGCCTCCGCCTGCCGGCCCGCCGCCTCCGGCCGCTCGGTCCGCAGTCGGACCCGTGCACGACGAATTCCCCGACGAGCAAGCAACCTACATCGTCTTTACAAGCCAGCCCGAAGACCGGCGCAGCAAACACCGAGAGAACCAGGAAGTCAGCGTGGTCGCTGCCAACCCCGCCGGACACATGCATTGGTCAGAAAAACCCATCAGCTGGAGCCGAGCCGACCATCCAGAGGTGATGCCGTCTCCCGACTCTTATGCGTTGGTCCTGGAAGCCACCCTCACGACGGACAGATGCGCTGCCCGCTTCTCCCGCGTGCTGATAGACGGCGGGAGCAGCATCAACGTCCTGTACCATGACATCCTGGAGAAGCTAAATGTCAAGACGAAGCAACTCACGCCTACTCGGACAGTGTTCGATGGCATCGTACCCGGCCTGTCCTGCGCCCCCATTGGCAAGATCAAGATTGATGTACTCTTTGGGGACAAGGAGCATTTCCGCCGGGAAGCAATATGGTTTGAAGTGGTGGACCTAGAGAGCCCCTACCATGCGTTGCTTGGCCGACCTGCCTTGGCCAAATTCATGGCAGTTCCCCACTATGCATACCTCAAGATGAAGATACCAAGCACCAAAGGCATCATCACTGTAGCCGGCGATTACAAGAAGTCCTCTGAGTGCGCATCAGCCAGCAGTCGGCTGGCCGAGTCCCTTGTGATTGCCGAAGAAAAGAAGATCTTGGACCGAGTTGTGGCCATAGCCGGCAAGCAGTCGGCCGTGTCCCCCTATCCCAAGGAGCATGATGCTCAAGGATCTTTCCAGCCGGCCAAGGAGACGAAGAAGATACCTCTTGACCCCGAGCACCCAGAGAGGTTTGCCGTCATCGGGGCAAACCTAAACAGCAAATAGGAAGGCGAGCTCGCCGATTTCCTCCATGAGAATCGTGACATCTTTGCATGGTCCCCTAAGGACATGCCGGGCGTCCCGAAGGAATTTGCCGAGCACAAATTACACGTCAGAGAAGACGCAAAGCCAGTCAAACAACCCCTTCGCCGACTGTCGGAGGAGAAACGCAGGATTGTGGGAGAGGAGATAGCCCGGCTTCTGGCAGCCGGCTTCATTATGGAAGTTTTCTTTCTAGAGTGGCTCGCCAACCCGGTCCTCGTGCTAAAGAAGAACGACAAGTGGCGCATGTGTATAGACTACACGAGCCTCAACAAGGCTTGCCCCAAAGATCCCTTTGCCCTGCCGAGGATTGACCAAGTGATAGACTCCACGGCCGGATGCGAGCTGTTGAGTTTCTTGGATGCTTACTCAGGATATCACCAGATAAAGCTAGATCTGGACGACCGCCTGAAGACCGCCTTCATCACGCCATTTGGAGCCTTCTGCTACCTGACTATGACATTCGGCTTAAGAAATGCCGGTGCCACTTTTCAGCGTTGCATGCAGAACTGCCTCCTCAAGCAACTCGGCAGAAACACTCACGTCTACGTGGACGCCATTGTGGTGAAGACGGAGAAGCGCGACACCTTGCTGGGAGACCTCAAAGAAACGTTTGAGAACCTACACCGGTTCCAAATCAAGCTCAACCCCGAGAAATGCGTGTTCGGAGTGCCAGCCGGCCAGCTCCTAGGCTTCCTGGTCTCCGAACGCGGTATCGAATGCAACCCGGTGAAGATCAAGGCCACCGAGAGAATGGCGATCCCCACCAAGCTTCGAGACATCCAAAAGTTCACCGGATGCTTGGCCTCCTTGAACCGCTTCATCAGCCGGCTCGGAGAGAAAGCTCTCCCCCTCTACCGCCTCATGAAGAAGAGCACTCACTTCGAGTGGAACGACCAGGCCAACCAAGCTTTTCACGAGCTGAAGAAGATGCTGGCCACACCGCCCGTCCTAGCGGCACCGACTGAGAAAGAGCCCATGCTCCTTTACATTGCCGCAACCAGCCGGGTGGTCAGCACCGTCATCGTAGTCCAATGCCCAGAAGAAGGCCGAGCCCAGCCGGTCCAGAGGCCGGTGTATTATTTGAGCGAGGTGCTGTCCGCTTCAAAGCAGAACTACCCGCACTACCAGAAGATGTGTTACGGCGTGTACTTCACCGCCAAGAAGCTGAAGCCCTACTTTCAAGAGCATCCCGTCACAGTCGTATGCACCGCCCCGCTGGCCGAGATCATAGGCAGCCGGGACGCATCCGGCCGGGTGGCAAAATGGGCCATCGAGCTGGCCCCTTACACAATCTTCTACCAGCCCCTCACCGCCATCAATTCCCAAGCACTGGCCGACTTCCTCGTCGACTGGGCCAAGAACCAGTACCTGCCGCCATCTCCCGACTCCACCCATTGGCGCATGCACTTTGACGGGTCCAAGATGCGCACCGGCTTGGGAGCCGGCGTCGTCCTTACCTCTCCCAAAGGCGACAAGCTTAGATACACGCTGCAGATTCACTTTGCCGCCTCCAACAACGTGGCCGAGTATGAGGCGCTCATACACGGGCTCCGGCTTGCCAAAGAACTCGGCATTCGCCGGATCCTATGTTATGGCGACTCGGACTTGGTGGTCCAGCAATCATCCGGTGACTGGGATGCCAAGGACGCAAATTTGGCAAGCTACCGCTTCCTCGTTTAGCAGATCAGCGGGTATTTTGAAGGATGCGAATTCCTCCACGTACCGCGAGCCGACAAGGAGCCAGCCGATGCCCTGGCTCGAATAGGCTCCACTCGGCAAGCAATACCAACCGGCGTCGCTCTACAACGCCTCCTCAAGCCGTCCATCAAGCCGTCTCCAGAGTCCGATTCCATCTTCGTACCGCCTGACCCCGACGCGGCCGGGTCCGGCTCAAAGAACCAAGCAGGCGACCTTGGGACTTCGGCACCCCGCCCGGGGACTTCGGCACCCGGCTCGGGGACTGCCACACCCGGCTCGGGGACTATAGTAGCCGGCCCGGGGACTGCACCAGCACAACAGCCGGCGGCCGACTCCAGCATTTCACCACCCAGCCCGCCCACCCTGGTGGCAGTAGCCACATTGGCACTAGGAGAAGTCGCGGCTCCGTCATGGGCTCAGTCCATCCTCAACTTCCTAGTAAACCAAGATCTGCCGGCTGACGAAGCAGAGGCAAGACAAGTCCAACGTCGAGCCGGAGCATACACAATCGTCAACAGAGAACTCGTCAAGCGCAGTGTCACTGGAGTCCTCCAACGGTGCGTCGAGCAAGAGAAGGGCATTGCAATCCTCAGAGACATTCACCAAGGAGAATGCGGCCACCATGCGGCTTCAAGATCACTCGTCGCCAAAGCTTTCCGCCATGGTTTCTTCTGGCCGACTGCTTTGGACGATGCCAAAGAATTAGTTAAATATTGCAAAGGGTGCCAACTCTTCAGCTCCAAGCAACACATGCCGGCTTCAGCACTCAAGACCATTCCCCTCACCTGGCCCTTCGCCGTTTGGGGACTGGACATGGTGGGCCCATTCAAGACGGCGCGCGGTGGCATGACGCATTTGCTCGTCGTCGTGGACAAACTCACCAAGTGGATTGAGGCAAAGCCGATCAAGAAGCTGAATGGGCCAACTGCTGTGACATTCATTGCAGACATAACAACTCGGTATGGCGTGCCACACAGCATCATCACCGACAATGGCACGAATCTTGCCAAAGGAGCCTTGGCACGTTTCTGCGCAGCCCAAGGTATCCGGCTGGACTTAGCGTCCATCGCCCACCCGCAGTCAAACGGCCAGGTCGAGCGAGCCAACGGCCTCATCCTCTCCGGCATCAAGCCCCGACTAGTCGTACCACTGGAGCGTTCAGCCGGCTGTTGGCTCGATGAGCTGCCGGCTGTCCTCTGGAGTCTGCGCACTACACCAAACAAGTCAACCGGCTTCACCCCTTTCTTCCTTGTGTATGGTGCCGAGGCGGTCATCCCAACTGACATCGAGTTTGACTCGCCTCGAGTAACCATGTACACGGAGGCGGAGGCCAAGGAAGCATGAGAAGACGGCGTCGACCTGCTGGAAGAAGGCCGGCTGTTAGCCCTTAGCCGGTCTGCCATCTACCAGCAGGGTTTGCGCCGCTACCACAGTCGGAAGGTCAGGCCAAGATCTTTCCAAGAGGGCGATCTTGTGCTCCGGCTGATCCAGCGAACAGCCGGCCAACACAAGCTCTCGGCCCCTTGGGAGGGCCCCTTCGTCATCAGCAGAGCTCTAGGCAACGACTCCTACTACCTAATCGACGCGCAAAAGCCCAACGCACGCAAGAGAGATGACTCCGGCAAGGAGTCGGAACGACCATGGAACGCCAACCTCCTTCGAAGATTTTACAGTTGAAATGCAGTATGTATCATGCTAACTTTTGTACTAAACACGAGACGATAGGCCCCCCGAGGAGGGCTCGGGGACTGCCATCTTTTATCTATGAATGAAAAGTATCATGCTTATGACCTTGTCATTTCATTTACTTGTTCTGTCCGGCACCGGGTTCGACTAGTCGGCCCGGGGACTGGCCGACTGGAGTTATATTAGAAGTCCTACCCGCGGTCAGACAAGTAGTGTGCCGACACCCAGGCTTAGCTCTTGCCAAAGTCGCAGTTCGAAGAACCGGCTGTCCGGCTGGCAAGAGTCAAAAGCAGGAAAAGATGCCCACACGAAAAATGGCCAGGGACCAACAGACTAATATAACGAAAGCCGGTTTGCCGCCTACCACCGACCGACTATCGAAGTAGCCGGCCGGCTGGTTTCCATTCACTTCACTTCAATCCAAGAAAGCTCGAGTACTTGCCTCCCCAAAGAGGGAAGGCGGCAAAGGAAAAAGCCTAAGGATAAAAAGCATACGCGAATGGAAACCAAACATGCCCATAATAATATTTACATAGAAGACCTCCAAGAGGCCAGCATTCAACATAGTTTGGATACACCCCCAGTGGGTGGAACTGCAAAAGCTTAATAAAGATTGTTCAAAAGGCAACAAGCAGGAAAAATAAGGACGG
The DNA here is from genome assembly GCF_002162155.2 of Triticum dicoccoides. NCBI lineage: Eukaryota > Viridiplantae > Streptophyta > Magnoliopsida > Poales > Poaceae > Triticum > Triticum dicoccoides. The sequence continues at coordinate 102,114,040 of NC_041386.1, forward strand.
CAGGTCAAGCTGGCGGGGCGACCGACGAGCCGGGCTGGTCGGCGGAGACGGTTGTGCCGGCTGAAGGAGTGGCCGGCTGGCGAACCTTGGCTTGATCACCGCCTCCCGCAGAGGGCGCGCTTCCACGCGCCTCGTTGCTGGAGGCACGGTTAGCCTGAGGCAGGCCGCTTGTTCCACTAGCCGGCTCGACGTCTTCACCGTCCTCTTCTTCGTCATCCTCGCCCTCATCGCTGGAGGCGATCTCCTCTGCCGAGTCCTCGCCCACCGCCGGGTTCAGCCCGAACCACTCCTCCGGCTGGGCAACGCCGTCATCATTGATTTCAGGTGCAAAAACACTGATGTCGGTGCACTCGGCGATCGTCGAAGCACGCTGGGCGATAGCCGGCCGCACCTCCTCCAGCCGCCAAGTGCGCAGCTGGTCCAGGTTCAGCCCTGGGTACCAAGCTCGAACGAACTCCAATGCCCGCCCGGCTCCAAGATGGGCCGCCGACGCCTTCCAAGCTTCAAAGCGACCGACTGCGACCTCCAGTCAGTCGGCTGTCCGGCTTGGGGTGCGGGGGATCGTCTCGCCGGGCCAGAGGGCGGCCAACACCTGCGCCCCGGCACGTTGGAGCCGACGAAGCATCCGGTGAGCCGGCTACAGCCGCGCTTGGACAGCCAAGAGCTGCTCCTCAAGCGTCCGATTCGCGTTCGGCGTGATGTTGACCCCCGCCTGACGGTGCACCTCGCGATGGGCCTCGATGGTTTGGGCGGCGAGGGCGGAGTAGCCGGGAAAGTAGTCTGCACAAGAAAATAGGCAGCATCACAAGTCAAGCCAAAAACCAGGAGGAAAGGGGAAGGAGAGGAGCGAGGAAGGCGGCTTACCGTCGATCAAGTCCTCGATGCGGCCGAAGCCTTCATCCAGCACTCGCCGGGTCTCAGCCCAGCTCGCCGCCTCGGTCTCAAACTCTGCCTTCAGGGCGGCCTCGCTATCCTGCGCTTTCTGCAGGGCCGCCTTGTGGCTCTCCTCTTGGTCAGCCAGCTTCTTGGCCAGGCGGTCACGCTCCTGGACCAAGGCAGCGTACTCAGCATCCTTGGTACGAAGGGCGGCCTGCGCTTCGCCGAGCTCCCTCCTCAAGTCAGCGTTGGCCCCTGAAAGCACGAAAAAAACAATAAGGAAAAAGTCGTCAAGGAAGATCCGACCCGACTGCTCAGCAGTCGGCCCGAATCTCGGGGACTACACCCAGTGGGTGCGCTGACGCGCCCCCACAGGAGACAGACAAGATCAAGCACTTACTTTGGCTGTTGGCCAGGTCGTCGGTCTTCCGACCCAACTCCCGAGCCTGGGAGTTGAAGGCGGCAACACGAGAGTTATGATATTCCTAGAAGTTCAGACAGGAAGCAAAAATAAGGTAGTCGTTAAGAAAGATCCGACCCGACTGCTCAGCAGTCAGCCCGAATCTCGGGGACTACACCCAGTGGATGCGCTGACGCGCCTCCATGGAAGAAATCAAGAGACCAAAGCGGCCAAGAATGAAAGACTCACCCGGATGGTGGCCCGCGTCGACAGGAACTCCTGGGTGTACTGCTGCAGCAGGGCGGCCTGAGCTTGAAGCCGGCTCCGGACCTCTTGAGCCGCCACATTCAGCTCGCCAGTCCCCCTGCTGGGAGTCCAGTCGGACGTGGCGGTGCTGGCCGCCTCCAGAGCTTCCGCCGACTGGCCGACGCCCGCGACTCGGCGCGACTCCGGCGGAGCGGCGCCTCCCCCTGCGCGCTGACGCACCACCGGCTGCACCTCGAAGCCGGCTCCGTCCTCTGGCTCACCCCCGGCCCGCTCCTCTGGCACCACTGACGATTGGCCGCCTTGGCCCGCTCCGGTTGGCGCTGCCGGCGGCGCTCTCCCCGCGAAGGCCACGAGGTCCTCCCTCCTCTCCATCAGTGGCGGGTCTTGGACGATTTCCTCCGCCAGGGGCAATGGGGTGTCAGGGGCCATGGCTCGGAGGGGAATGGCGAGCAGCGGAGGCTGGTTACGTGAACCCACCACCTCCGTTTCCGCGGTCACCGCCTCCGCCTGGGCCTTGGCTGCCGCGTCGGCCTGCTCCCTCGCCGCCTGGGCGGCCGCTTTTTCCACCGCCTCACACACCTCCTGCGCCTCGCGGGCGTTCCGCTCCGTGGCCTCCCTGAGGTCGGCACGGGGGTCCACGCGGCGGGAGCCCGAAGACCCTCCAGTCGGCCCAACTACGGAGCCGCCCGGACCCCGCTCAAGGGAAAGCGGCGCCCTGTCCAGTGAGCGGGAAAAGGTTAGGAAGAATGTTCGAACAAGAGAGAACAATGAAAAGCATGCGACCAGGCAATCGACGACTTACGCTGAGACCGCCTGAGGCTGCTTCACCGCCTTGCGGAAGCGGGCCGCTTTCGCGGCCGCCTCATCTCGTTTGGTCGCCGTGGTGGAGGCTTTGGGCTTCTTCGGTCGACTGCCGAAGAGGGTTGACGCGGCCCGGCGCTTCTGTGCACCGCCGCTGGCAGCCGGCGCGGTGGACAAGCCCGCGCCCTGATGGTCGGCCGCCGGCTGGCGACGCGGGGCGACTTCGGCTTCGGCATCATCCGGCCAGTCCTCGAAGCTGGCGGTAAGCCCTGTGCCTCCGGGCTCGGCGTCATCCCCCATGACGGCGTTTTCCATGGCGGCCGCCCCCAAATCCGGGTCGTCAACGTCGTCCACCGTGCGGTCGGGGACATACTGGCCTTCTATCCCTGCTGCCCCGGTCGTCGACGGAAGAAGGGGGTTCTGCTAAGAAGAACCGACCGATCAGAAGCCGGCCACCATAAAGCCGGCTACCAACAAAAAGAAGAAAGAGAGGAAAGCTCACCACGGGTGGAGGGTTGGCGCGAGAATACGGCACCTTGCCGTATCGCCAGTCCTCGGCGAGCTTGCAATTGGAGATATGATTTACCATGTACGACACCTCCGCATGAGGCATCTCCCTGGTGCTCAGCCGGCTTGGGTCGAAGCGGCCGCTCATCTGACACATCATGTGGGGCTGGCTTTGGAGAGGAAGTATCCGGCGCTCCATGAAGGTGGCCACCAAGTCGGCCCCGCTCAGGCCTTCGGACTGGATCATCACCCGAAGCCGGGAGACGGCAGCGTTCCCGGCCTGAGACAGTGACCTGGACCGGAAACTCCATGAGGGCTGCCTCCCAGCCGGCGGGCCGGCTACGTAAGCTGGCAGGTTGACGTGGTCTCCTTGCTGGGCGACGTTCTTCACGTAGAAGTACGACTTCTGCCAGATCTTCACCGACTGGATCAGGGGGATGGACGGGAACGGGTTGTTCTCGCCCGACCTCCTCATGGCGATGAAGGCCCCGCAGGGGGCGGGCACGCCTGCGATGACGGTGCCGAGTTTGCTCTGGAAGAATTCCCCCCCCCCAGAGCTCCAGCGTGGGGAACAGCCCCAAGAATCCTTCGCAGAGAGAGACGAAGGCCGACAGCAGCATCACCGCGTTGGGCATGAGGTGATGCGGCTGAAGATTGTAGAACTCGAGGAAGGAGCACGGGAATCCGCTCGCCGGAAGGCCGAAGCCGCGCAGGAAGTGCGAGCGGAAGACGACCCGCTCGCCCTCCTCCGGTGCCGGCGAGATCTCCGTCTCTGGCGCCAGGCGGACCCGCACGAGGTTGGCGTCGGGCAGGCACCGAGTCTGGTGGAGGAACTCAACATGGTCGTCATGGACGTTGGAGCCGTCCCACGAGCTCGACAGCGCCATGGGAGCAAGACGATGTGGCGGCGTGGCGGCGCTGAGACGGGAGGCTGCGGCGGCAACGAGAGGAAGAAAGGAGAACGAGAAGGGGCGGAGCGAGAGAGAGCGTGCGAACCTCTGTCTCCCCCCCTCCTCCCCCTACTTATAGGCTCGACTGGCGGAGCCGAGGAGGCGCGGCGTGAGGAAACGTGGGGATCGATCGTGCCCACTCCCCCATGTCCCGCGTTTACTGTGCCTTGATGGTGGAATAAAACCGCCGCGGGAAGGCGAGCGCCCATGTGGGCCACGGAAGATCCGCGCTCAGACCGAGGCCTACGAGTGGCGGGCCCGGGCCTACGGCGGCGTCCCGTCGCGCGCGTGCGTTGGCAGGATTTCCTCGCCACGTGGCCCGCGTTCCCACCTACAAGAAACGGAGCTCTCTGAAATCAGCATACACCGGCAAAGCTGGCTCTTCGGGGTAGGAAGCTGACCAAGCTTCTCGTCCCTTTGTCCGCCTCGAAGCTCGATCAGCTTCGGGGACTACTGTTGGAGTAAATAGCCATGGGTAGCCTAGCCGGCTTCCCCAGGCCCTTCTGAAAAAATTACGAGCCCGTCCGGCTCTCAGGAATCCAAGACATGGGGCCGCCTTCCCCTGGCCGGCTGTCTCCCAGGCCGGCTATTGGAAGGCGGCCCGACTTTAGCCCTCATGAAGAAAGCCATGGGAGGGCCGACTTCGAGAAGTCGGCCGCGAGGAGGCCGACTCCAGGAAGCCTGCTCCCATAAGCGGTCGAGACCGTACCCTCAAAGTTTGCATCCACCAAGCGGCGATGAGACGGGGCGTGGCTACAGTGAAGCCTGCCACCCCCGAATCCCGGAGCGCGCCTGGCACAGTGCGCCGTACAGGTGGCCATGACCCGTCCGGCGTGGCACTGTTGCCACACTGACCCTGATGTCATCCACGATGGATTGCGAGTACGGCCACGGGCGGTGGGCCCCTTCAGGAAGAGAGACACCTGAAGGCGGCCTGGCCTCCCCCAGCCGACCCGAGAAGGAGCCGGCTCTCTCCAGCCGGCTTGCCACCCCCTCGAAGGAGACGCCCCATTAAGGAGACAAGACACGGTGAGGCTACAGTGGCCACCCGCCGGACGACAGCACTATAGCCATGCTTACCTCGGCGAAGCCCTCGTCACCAAGATTGAGCAACAGTAACCATCCACCGACAAGGCCCTGGACAGTGGGGCCTGCCTGTCGACCAGGGAGCCGGCAGCCGGTGGGACCCACCAGCCGGCGGGCCCTAGCAGCCGACACAGAAGTCGGAGAGCGAAGACACAGACGGCTGGGCCCCACACCCAGCCGGATTACCATTGTACCCCCGGGGGTAGGCCTATATAAACCCCCCAGGACACCCATGCAAAGGGTTGGACCCCCAGCTAGTTTTAGACACCACACAAGGAGAAGAAGCAAGCTAGTCGTGCCCTTCTTCCTCCTCCCACCAAACAGCTCAAGGAGCATTGTGTAGCTACCTGTCCATCTAGTGATCATGCGGAGACCCCGTAGAGCAGTAGTAGGGGTGTTATCTCCATGGAGAGCCCCGAAGCTGGGTAAGATTTGCCGGCATGCATGCCTTCGCCTCATCCCGTTTCCAGGCACCGGCGACATCTTACTGGCTCCCACAATGATAAGCCACCCGTTCGCATATTTCGCACCTACCACCCGACATCACTTGATGTTACAACACCATCTTGAGATTGACATTGCCCTTGGTCTTGTTCTTGAGGTTGAGGGCCTTCACTTTGTTCTTCGGAAGCGTGTGGGCCTTGGGTTGGTGATGGCTCCACTTGAGTGGAGCATTGTCCTTCTCCTTCGGCCACAAGGGGTTCCTCAATGGGTAAGATAAAACCAACACCCATTCTTCTTATGGCTTGGGGAAGAATTTCATCACCTACATCACAAGTGCCACTTTGCTCCACTTGGGAGCCGTTATTCTCATCAAACTCCATGTTACATGTCTCCTCAATAAGTCCCATGGACTTATTGAGGACACGGTAAGCATGGGAGTTTGTAGCATAACCAACAAATATGCCCTCATGAGCTCTAGCCTCAAATTTAGACAAACGAACACCTTTCTTGAGAATGAAACACTTACACCCGAACACCCAGAAGTACTTGAGGTTGGGCTTGTTCCCGGTCAGTATCTCATATGGAATCTTGTTCAAGCCTTTGCGGAGGTAGAGCCGGTTTGATGCATGACACGCGGTGTTGATGGCTTCGGCCCAAAAGTTGTATGGAGACTTGAACTCCACCATCATGGTCCTTGCCGCATCCATCAACATCCGGTTCTTCCTCTTCGCTACATCATTTTGTTGAGGGGTGTACGGTGCAGAATATTGATGCTTGATCCCCTCATCACTAAGAACTCATCCAGGGTGTAGTTCTTGAACTCGGTGCCGTTGTTACTTCTTATTGTCAAGATTTTTGCATTGTGTTGCCGTTGAGCTTCATTTGCAAAGTCAATGACGGTTTGTTGGGTCTCACTCTTCCTCTTGAAGAAATATACCCACGTGTATCTTGAATAATCATCCACAATCACCAAGCAATACTTTCTTCCCCCAAGACTATCCAAAGATGGAGGCCCAAAGAGATCCATGTGAAGGAGCTCCAAAGGCCTCTTCGAGTAAATGATAGTCGTAGGAGGGTGAGCCTTTTCATGTAGCTTTCCTTCGATACAAGCACTACAAACACGATCTTTCGCAAAACTAACATTTGCTAGTCCACGGACATGGTCCCCCTTGAGAAGACTTTGCAAAGATCTCATATTGACATGGGCTAGACAGCGATGCCAAAGACATCCCACGTCAACTTTAGCCATTAGGCATGTCGCGGTCTTGGTGAGTTGCTTCGAAAAGTTAATCACATAGAGACAGTTTTCGACATGCCCAACAAAGGCTACTTTAAGAGTTGTAGCGACTAGACCTCAAACGGTCCAATCTCTGTGCTTAGGTGTCATCCTTGGATCTGTAATGCTGACACCACACAATACTTGAAGGATTTATAACAGAGTGGCAATCACACACTTATTACATCGAGAGTCTCAAAAGAGAACTTATTACAATAAATATGGCTTAAGGCCATCTAGAAACGATAACAATGGAAGGCTTGGAAGATAAGTGAGTCCATCAACTCCAACGACATCACTGAGTATAGAACCACGACCTAAAAGGCACCTTACTCGTCGTCTAAAAAGTCTGCAACATGAACGTTGCAGCCCGAAACGGGTCAGCACATGGAATATGCTGGCAATGTAACACATAGAGAGCAATAAAAGAATAAGACTATTCTATATGCATATTTGGCTGGTGGAAAGCTCTATGGTTACAGTTTTGCGTAAAGCCAATTTTTCCCTACTGCAAAGGAATAAATTTTATTTAACTATCATGGTAGTTGTTAAACATTGAGAATGGTTGACAACATTCTCAATCCCAATTAAGCATCATCATTAAAACCCAATAAAATTAATTTAGAGTAACATAATGAGATTCGCATGATAATCCAAGTACTAGATACTCAAGATGTCTATAACCGGGGACACGACTAACCATGATTAGTTTATACACTCTGCAGAGGTTTGCGCACTTTTCCCCACAAGACTCGATCTCCTCCGTTAGGATTCTCGCACTACATGGTGTTTGAGAAATGGATGACCGAGACATAGTCTTTCAGAAGCGCTAGCACCTTACGAACGGGTAAACCATACCAACCTACATCCCCTACATCTGCTAGTCTACCACTGTAAGAGTTCACACGACTTAGTCAACTATGCTAGAGCCCATAGTAGCTTGTGGCTGCACACGGAAGTTTCTAGTATGAATAATATCTTGATCCCTTTGAGCCTGGGTGGCGGTCCAAAAGAAAAACAGGCAATCACTGGAATACCCAGGTGCCTCAATCCACCCAGATATGTATTTAAGTTGCCACCTTAAATAAACCATTAAATTATCAATCTCACATCTCTCATGGATTTCACTCACCCAATCCACGTCTACGAGCATAGCATGACATAAAAGCAAACGTAGAAGTAACTCCCAAAGGTTTGATAATAACAGGTAATAGGTACTACCTCATCTACTTCCCAAACCCACAATTTAATTAGATCCTAATCATGCAATGTGTGAGGGTTGATCTAATGCAATAAAAACTGGGTAATAGGAAGTATGATCAAAGTGTTACTTGCCTTGCTGATGATCCGTGAAACCTAGCGATTCGAAGTAGCAAGCGGCGCACTCCGGGTACTCTATCGCAAACAAACAAGCATACAATAAGTAATCAACTAATGCACAGGTAAAACTCAAATAAGAGATCTAACTAGAAAGTTCAACTTAAGAACTCCGGTTGGCAAAAAGAATCAAATCCAACGAAGCAACGAAAGACAAACGGCAAAAGAAACAACTCCGTTTACTAATCTGAATCTAGGTCAAATTTTACTAAGGCAAAAACTTGTTTGAGTTGGTTAAACGGAAAGAGGGTTTCGAGACGAAAATCCAGGTGCTTGAATCGCCTAATTCTGATAAATGAGTGAAAAGATAAACTAAAACGAAAATCGGATCAGAAATGGCGATCAGAAAAATCACGGATTTAATCCGAGAAAAAGAAAAACGATGAACAGATTAACGAACGAACGTTCGTTATCTGATTCTAAACGATGAACGCGTTCGTTAAACGAACGAACGAGCGAACGCTCGCTAAATAAATAAACCGGAGAAAAACCGATCTATTTAAAAAAATGAAAACTAGGGTTTTCTTAAAAAACCGAAACGGTTTTTCTCAAAAAACCGGCAGCGGCGGCTACCTCTGCTTGGGCTCCGGGCGGCGGCTCCTAGCAGCAGCGGCGTGGGGCGGCTGCTGCGGCGGCGCGGGCGGCGTGGGGAGGCGGCGGTGGTGTGGGGCTCCAGGGGGGCTCCGAAGGGTTATAGGGGGGGGGGCAACTTGGGGAAGGGGGCGGCCTCGGGAGGCGTGTCCTGCCCGAACTCGGCGGCGGCGGCGATCGGGACTCCGGTCCCGATCCGGCTCGCGGGAGGCAGCGGCGGCTGGGCCCTCGGCCCAGTCGGGCGCGCGGGGTTTTTTTTAAACAATATCGCTACGACTAAAAAAAATTCTAGAAAAATAAATAAAAATCTAAAAATGCCAAAACAAATTTTCACTGTCTAAATAAAATATTTAGAACAGGATGAACATTTTCTTGGCCCTAAATGCAATTTTTGAAAACGTGCATTTTTTCCTAAATTCAAATAAAATAGCAAATAAAACCAAAATAAAATCTTATTTGATATTATTATTAAATCCTCAATATTTCTTTATTTTGGGAAAGTCATTTTATTCCCTCTCTCATATTTTTTTGTAATAGCAATAATTGAAGATAAAAATAAAATTAAATGATCCTATTCTCAAAATTTGAGAAAACTCAAATATGAAAATAACGAAATCCCCAACTCTCTCCGAGGGTCCTTGAGTTGCGTGAAATTTCTAGGATCAACCAAAATGCAAATAAATATGATATGCAATGATGATCTATTGTCTAACATTCCAAATTGAAAATTTGGGATGTTACAAACCTACCCCCCTTAAGACGAATCTCGCCCTCGAGATTCGGGTTGGCTAGAAAAGAGGTGAGGGTAGTCCTTCAACAGATCTTCCTCTCGTTCCCAGGTGGCTTCATCCTCCGTGTGGTGGCTCCACTGAACTTTGCAAAACTTGATAACATTGCTGCGGATGGCTCGGCTGGCATACTCAAGAATCTTGACTGGTTTCTCTTCATAGGTCAAATCACTATCCAACTGAATTGCTTCCAGCGGCACTGCATCTCTTAGCGGTATATCAGCCATCTCTGCGTGGCACTTCTTCAACTGGGAAACGTGGAACACGTCGTGAACTCCTGACAATTCTTTGGGCAATTCCAACTTATAAGCTACTTCTCCCATACGCTCCGAAACTTTCCCTTAACTCCAAAGCGCTTAACTCCTCGAAGTGGAGATACTCGAAGATAAACTCGGTCTCTGAAAGTGTGTTATATCGACTAGAGGGGGGGTGAATAGGCGATTTTTATGAAAGTCTTCAAAACATGGGAGTTTTGAAGACAAACGATAGAAATGAACCTATAAGCATGCAGCGGAAGGTAGACTACCCTAGACAAGCCATAGTCAAGTATTCAATGAAGTGAAAGTACAAAGACTAACATCAGCTAGGCAGTACGGATCAGGATGGAAGATAATATGAAACCAATATGAACAAACAATCACATAGTGAAGACAAATGGAGAATGCAAATAGGCAATGACTTCACAAGGACCAACTGTAAATAAAGAGATGGGAAGGATAGAACCAGTGAGCTTGGTGAAGATAAAGGTTTGGTAGACTAGTTCCAACTGCGGTGACAGTTGTACGTCTGGTTAGGGCGGCTAGGTATTTAAACCTGAGGACACACAGTCCCGGACACCCAGTCCTGAGCACGCAGCTCAGGACACTCAGTCCTCACCGTATTCCCCTTGAGCTAAGGTCACACAGACCTCGCCCAATCACTCTGGTAAGTCTTTAAGGTAGACTTCCAAACCTTCACAGACTTTGTTCACCGGCGATCCACAATGACTCTTGGATGCTCAGAACGCGACGCCTAACCGGCTGGAGGATTCATAGTCGTCAAGTGTAATAAGTCTTCAGATCACACAGACAGGAAGACTTCAGTGATGCCTAACACTCTTTGGCTCTGGGTGGTTAGGGCTTTATCCTCGCAAGGAATTATCTCTCAAAGGCTTCGAGGTGGGTTGCTCTCAAACGACAAAAGCCGTACTCTAACTCTGAGCAGCCAACCGTTTATGGTTGTAGGGGGTGGGCTATTTATAGCCACTGGGCAACCCGACCTGGTTTTTCCGAAATGACCCTTGGTCACTAAGGAACTGACACGTGTTCCAACGATCAGATTTCAAACACACACGGCAACTTTACTTGGACTACAAGCAAAGCTGACTTATCCAACTCTGGACAAGATTTGCTCTCATAGTCTTCACTCGAAGACATAGGATTTTGGTTAAGCATCACTTCAGTCATTCTGACTGGTTCTCTTGGACCCCACTTAACAGTACGGTGGTTCCTATGACTCAATAAAGAAAAACACAAAACGATGAAACTGCTAAGTCTTCGCGCTCCATAGTCTTCACGCGATGTCTTCTCTTATCATAGTCTTCAATGTGAATGTCTTCACATACCACCTCTGACTTCAATGTCTTCATACATTTTTAGGGGTCATCTCTGGTAGGAAAACCGAATCAATGAGGGACTTCTACCTGTGTTATCCTGCAATTCTCACAAACACATTAGTCCCTCAACTAGGTTTGTCGTCAATACTCCAAAACCAACTAGGGGTGGCACTAGATGCACTTACAATCTCCCCCTTTTTGGTGATTGATGACAAACTAGTTGAAGTTTTCAACGGGGAATAAAATATGTGAAATTGTAAAGGATAGGTTATTGTCTTCATAAGTGGCAAAGGCTCCCCCTAAAGATGTGCATATAAGTAATTTGCTTTTGGTATGCAAATGCACATGGGAGGTTGTACTTGTGGAGATCCTCTTCAACTTATGATGACAATTTATCATGCATGAAAAGTATGTCAAGATAATGACATGCATAATGAAAAATGGACGTCTGCAAAATGATCTAAGTGCGGAATTTATCGTCGCACATGCGGAATTTATCATCGCATCACAGAATAGCAAATAAGTAGCAGACGACCATCGAGTTTGAGTGTTACAACTCAAAGAACCAAATGTATCAAGATGCGGGAGTTGTAAACACTAGGCAAAATATAAAACTACCACCCATATGAACCCGCTTGAAGACTATCAAACTCATATGATTCTCCCCCTTTTGTCAGTAAGGGCCAAAAAGGTTTGAAGACATAGAGCACCTACTCGTCCCCGTGAGGAGTTGGTGAAGCAGCAGGGTCTTCTGTGTTGGTTGGCGGTGCAGACGAACTCGGTGTAGTGTTGATTCGCGCTGAAGGTGGTGAAGTAGCATTGTCTTCACCATCGATGACATGTGCATTCACTATTGCAGCAGAGGAGGAGAACTCAGAGTCTTCAAGAGACGGAGTACGCCGCAGCACCGTCCTTCTTGGAGGTGTTGAGTCAAACTTGAAGCGTTAAGAGAAGCCATCCTCTTGAAGATCATCTTCAGAACACATAAGCGTCGGCCCTTTCCATGTACGCCGACAAGTTTCATGGGCAACAAAGGTATTCTTGGTGGCAAGGTTGCGAATCCTGTTTACGTCCACCAAGAGGCTTTGCATTTGGTGCTGCAGCCAGTCATGATGCTTATCCTGTTTCTGATGAAGGGCAACCGGAAGTTCTCGGTCGTAGAGAACACGAGATCACTTCTTGGGCCTTTGGGCAATGGTGCTTTCAGTTGCTTCAGTGAGGGCACGATGAGGTGCACGGGTAGTACCAGCCAGAGGATACACACGAGCGACTGCTGGATCTCCGTCAATGTGTTGTGAGAAACTTTGCTTATCAGCATTCTGAAGACTAAGGGGCTCCTTGGCAGGCTCTGGATAGATGGCTTCAACTGACATATCAACGTCAGGCATAAAGATCCGATGATTGCGAGCAGAGGGCTGATAGGTGACAGCTGAGTGTAGTTTGATCAGCCGCATAATCCATGGAGCGTAAAACTTCAAGCCAAAGAGATCAGATCCTGATGCAGCAAGTTGGCGGATGAAGAAGTCTTGTGCATTGAAGCATTTGCCGTGAAGAATATGGAAGACCAAAGTCTTCATTGCACCTTCCAGCTTTGCATGTGGAGAATGTCCTTTGATGGGCCAGAGAGTTCGCCTTATAATGTGATAGATAGTGCGTGGCAGATACTCAAGGTCTTCAACAAAGAACTCCTTAGGATATGCAACATCTGGAGGCAAAGGCTTCATCATGCTAAGCATCTGACTCATGTTTGGTTCAGGCTTGTGAAAAATGCTCTCCATAGCTGCACTGTGAAGCTGACAACCAGGTTCATAAAGATCTCCTGGAGTGGGCAGACCAGTGAGCTCAATGATATCAAAGGCTTTGGCATCGTGATGAACATTGCCTGTCATCCACTCAAGGACCCAAGTCTTCGGATCTCTGTTGTAGCCACGAATATGAAGAGTGGCATAGAATTGGAGCAGCAATTCTTCGTTCTAGTGCTCCTTGTCAGTGACGAACGGCAACAATCCAGACTCTATGAAGCAATCCAGAGCTTCTTCCAAACAAGGCAGACCAGTTATGGCTTCAGTGTCAAGACGCATATGTGGGAAAATGCGACCTTGATTGTACAGAATGCATAAGTAATAAATGCGCTGCTGATAGCTCCAGAACCGATCAGAAGATATTCTTGCCTTGGTGTAGGGGTTCTTGGCGCTATCAAAGAAGGTGTTGTGTGCCTTGAAGCCATTGATATTAAAAGATGCGGGTGCAGATGCAGTACCTAGAAACCTAGGCAACCTTGGTATTGGCTTCTGAACCTGAGGCCTGTGCTCAACATGATAGTCAAACTGAGGACCAGCAGCAGGCGGAGGAGTCAGAAAAGGCCATTTGATAATGATAAGTTGGCCATAGTTGAATGCTTGCTCGATAGTGTGTGGCCTTGGTGGCGGAACAGGAGCAGTGGCATCAACAGAGGCGTCAGGCTGCACATCTGTTGCAGGTGCATCATTGGCTTCATTGGCCTTTGGCACAGTGTTAGGTGCAGGCTCCACAGTGTCTTCAGCCATGACCACGTCATTGGCTTCAGTGGTGTTAGTGGTGGCAGCCTCAGGATTCTCAACCTCCACTTCAGAAGCTGGAGGGTCGGTCACGTTCTCCTCAAGAACAACATCTTGGTGAGACGGGGGTGTAGCAACTCTTGGGGCTTCTTCTTCATCGGCTGATGCAGCCGGAACATCTTCAACCATTTTGGCTTCGGATTCAGAGACAGTCACAGTAGGAGTGGCATCTGGAAACACTTGACGTGCAACAGATTGGTGGTGCACTTCTCCTTCTGGAACGCTCGAAAGAGGGACTTGAGGCCTTGGTCCTTTGCGAAGCCTGCGTAGCGCTGGTGACGCCTATGGAGATGGAGTTGGATGGGCCTCAAAGTCGTCTTGTTCGTCTTGCACAGGTGGTGTGACTTGTTGTTGTTGGGGAGTACTCTGGGTGTCTTGTTGTTGTGGGTGATCAGCCCATGATGCATCCTGAGCAGTTGGCGTCAGAGGACGACCAATGCTGATGAGTTCGCTGTGCGTGAGCACAGGTGATGATACCAGTTGGTGCTCGATCTGAGGAAGGACTTCATCATCTTCAACATTGTCATGGTGACCAATGTCTTCAGCAGCGGTGGGGTCAACTGCTGGAATGTCTTCAGCTTCAGGAGCCTTTGTGGAAGCAGGCTCATGAACTACTATGTGTCGTTCTTGATGCGAGGAATCAGGGCGAGCAACAGAGATGGGTTCTACAACAAGGGGCTCTGTGGGAGCAGCCCGATCTTTCTTGGTTCTGCGATTCTTCTTGGAGGGAGCGACATCAGAAGCATCAGGATTTTTCCTCTTTCTGGCTTCAGCCTCGGCAGTCCTCGTCTTCTTCAGTTCTGAAGCGGTTGACCGGACCTTTAGCTTTGAGCCAGTCATGCTGCTTGGAAAGACTATGCGTGGCTCTTCCCGCCTTGAAGGTGCAGATTGGTCTGTTGATGGCTTCTTCTTTGCAGCCATTCTTGGGTCGATGCCAGGACGACCAAGAGCCTTGCGCTTCTTAGCCTCATTGTAGGCTTGCACACACTTGTCAGCCAGGCTCTTCATGCCCTCATGAGAACCTTTAGATTCTTCACGCTTCTTGAGAAAGGCTTCCTTGAGCTCGTGCAACATAATTTTGAAGTTTTTCACATCTTGCACGCTGAGCTTGGCCATGTGCTTCTTGAACTGAGCTTTCTCATAGTCGATCTTTTGCTTTAGTTCAACGATGCGCTGAGCTAGAGCTAGCTCAGAAGCAATGGCGCCAGTGAAGGCGACATTGAGGCCAATTGGAAGTTGTAGATCTTCAAAGATGAGGTTGGGCGTGTCAAACCACTCATCAATGAAGTTATGGATGATTGCCACATCAAAGAGAGGCAAATCATTGAAGATCTCTGCTTCTTCCTTGCTCTTGATCAGTTGCTCAAGAGCGTCATCTGCAAGATCTCATCGCTGGACAGATCAATGGCGTCATTGCGCAGAATAGCAGCAGCAGTCAGTGCCTGATCAGTATTCTTTATCATCACAGTCTTCTTGGAGATACGTGATAGATCTTCAGACTGCACACTGTCTTTAGGAGGTGCAGTAGCCAGTGGCTTCGCCCGTAAGATTTTTGGTGCTGAGGCAGACTTTGAAGCTTTAGGCTTCTTCAGCTTCGTTGGCTTCGGTGGTGCAGGTGCTTCGTCAGATTTAGCATCATCTGCAGGTTGATCCACGACTGCCCCTTGAACCATAATATGAGTGATGAGACCTTCTAGGTTGTAGAAGGTCCCAACCAGATTGGGTTCAGCTTCTCGTGTGCCATCAGCACGTGGCGCAGAGGGGCCTGGGTTGAAGTCTAATCCCAATGACTTATTGTTTTCCTTGGCAGAGTTCTATGCAAACTGATAGTTGCGCTTGAAGAGATTGTCTTCGCGACACCATAATAGAGAGGATGGGTCGGCATTAGCAGGCTGAGGTCCACGAAGCATGCAGGGGTAAAAGCCTTGAGCAATAGCTTCAGACTGTGATTTGGGCTGAAGACCTTTGTATATGATATCTCCCCATGGGCCCTTGATGGCACTCTTCTCAGCATATTCGTCGGTGACGAATCTGTACTTGAACCATTCTTCTGCCCAATGTCTTCGAATCCATTGGATTCGGTTCTTGTGTTCTTCATAGGTTTCTTCTGCATCTGACTTGTATAGCTCATAGAGATATGATGGCAGGTCCTTAGCAGTGTTTCCACGGCGCTGTCTGCCTTCCTTCCTTGTAGATTTCTCTGTAGCCGTGAACTTCAAACTGAATGGCTTCAACACGTTCAAAGGTTTCAAAGGCTTCCGCCTGCGGGTCAAACAGGAACTGGCTTCGGGAGAATTTATATGATGCTATAAGTATTCTGCAAATGAATGCAGACTATGAGAACCAAGGGATTCTCCCACGGACATGTACCTGTGACAGCATTAAGGTGCGAGGGAAGGGGAAGAGGTCATATGCATTCTCAGAAGATTTTGAAGATAAATCAGTTTAGAAGACATTGACCTCATAGTGCGAAGATATTCACTCATAGATAGAGAGTTGGTTCCAAATTTGTACGAATCCACGAATAAGTACAAGTGAGGAATCTAACTACTTTGTGAAGCATAAGTGAACATACTAGGCATATTATGATATGGAGTATGAAATAGATCCAACTTGTGTGAACAGAAACTGCTTGTGGTAGAAAGTAATGAATCTATAGGATCAAAGGAGCCGTAAAAAGGAAGTTTTATTTACCACACAAAGAACTGCTAGACAGAGTGGGAGAGGAGGCCGAGCAGTTCGATCGTCCGTGCCCTAACTTGGCGACGGAGGACACCTACGGTGATGGCAGAGAAGACGATGTCCGTGGCCGGCGTGAAGATGACGTCGGTGAGGTCGCGGCAGCTAAGCGCTTCGTCGTCGGCGTCGTCGAGGGCTAGCGGTGGCGCTAGGGTTTGTGCGAGAGTGGAAGAAAGGAAATGACTGTGGTGAGGCGTGTATTTATAGGGACATGGACGGCACAGTGTTATTACACAGGTGCCCCTGGCGATTCACATCTGAAGGGCACGTGGCTATCATGCAACATATCGGATGTTGTTCCACGTTCCCACACACGCCTGGATTGTCGGGTGGTCGTTCCCACTTCTCCGGGTTTCAGGTGAAAGGATTTAGCATTGAAAATAGACTTAATGTTTGCCTCTGTATCTTCTGCTGACAAGGACGCAGAGAAGATATTCGACAGTTTCAATAGAATGCATATGATTTGGAGAGATAGAGTTTGAGATAGAAAGCATAGAGAGGTTAGGGTCCGATCACATTCACTTAGTTCAAAAGATTCAACTAGAAGACATAGCTATAAGTGAATGCTGTAGAGGACAGAACACTAGTATATATATATATATATATATATATATATATATATATATATATATATATATATATATATATATATATATATATATGAGAAAGACAATCAAATCAACATAGTGAAGATAATCATGATGACAAGTTGAGATTGAAGCCAAACCAAATGTGAAGACATACCAAACGTAACGCTATGAGTGAAACACTTCAAACAGAAAAATTTGGTGGTGGCGTTACCCACCATATAGGAAGTATTAGATCCAGACACGGCGCACAATTATCGTGCCGCTCCGAAGTCAAATTCCACATTAATGTACTCACACTTAGAATGTAAGTCTTCATTGATTGAAGATATACTTTACTTCGTGTGTTGCACATCTAAGTCATCAATATGCATAAGTGTTAGAATGTGTGCCTGATCACATGACATTTGAGGATTCCAAGATATTTAGCTCACACCGTAACTTGCAAAACCTCTTCTCATCCAAGGGCTTGGTGAAGATATCTGCCGATTGCTCTTCAGTGTTGACGTGTATGATATCAATATCTTCCTTCACAACATGATCTCTGAGAAAGTGATGACGAATTTCAATGTGCTTTGTCTTCGAGTGCTGAACTAGGTTGTTGGCAACCTTTATGGCGCTTTCGTTGTCGCAGTAGAGTGGCACTTGCTTCAGATGAATGCCATAGTCTTTGAGTGTTTGCTTCATCCATAGAAGCTGAGCGCAGCAAGATCCAGCAGCAATGTATTCAGATTCAGCAGTGGAGAGAGATATACAGTTCTGCTTCTTTGAAGACCAACATGCAAGTGATCGTCCCAGAAAATGACATGTGCCTGATGTAGACTTGCGATCCACCTTGTCACCAGCATAATCAGCATCCGAGAATCCAACCAGATCAAACTCTGACCCCTTTGGATACCATAATCCTAATGTTGGGGTGTAAGCCAAATATCAAAGAATTTGCTTCACAGCTAAGTGATGCGATTCCTTTGGTGCCGCTTGGAATCGAGCACACATGCAAACACTAAGCATAATATCTGGCCTAGATGCACATAGATAAAGTAAAGAACCAATCATGGAGCGGTATACCTTTTGATCGAACTCTTTACCATTGTCGTCGGGACCCAGATGATGTTTGGCTGGCATTGGCGTCATGAAGCCTTTGCAGTCTTGCATCCCAAATTTCTTCAGGCAATCTTTGAGGTACTTCTCTTGAGATATGAAGATGTTGTTGCATTGCTGGCGTATTTGAAGACCAAGGAAGAACTTCAGCTCACCCATCATGGACATCTGATATTGCTCTTGCATCATATATCCAAACTCTTCACTGTATTTCTGATTGGTGTAGCCGAAGATAATGTCATCCACATATATTTGGCACACAAACAGTTCACCATCATATGTCTTCGTGAAGAGAGTGGGGTCGAGGGAACCAGGTTTGAAGCCTTTGCTCTTCAGGAAGTCTTTGAGTGTGTCATACCAAGCCCGAGGGGCTTGTTTGAGGCCATATAGTGCCTTGTTGAGCTTGTACACCATGTCAGGATGTTTTGGATCTTCAAAGCCAGGCGGTTGTGCAACATACACTTCTTCTTCAATCTTGCCATTGAGAAAAGCGCTCTTCACATCCATTTGATACAGAAGAATGTTATGATGATTTGCATAGGCCAGTAGTATGCGTATGGCTTCAAGTCTAGCCACAGGAGCAAATGTTTCATCGAAGTCAATCCCTTCAACTTGAGTGTACCCTTGAGAAACGAGACGAGCTTTGTTTCTGACAACTTGACCATGCTCATCTTGCTTGTTGCAATATATCCATTTGGTGCCTATTATATTGTGCTTGCGAGGATCAGGACGCTTAACCAGTTCCCATACATTATTCAGCTCAAACTGTTGAAGATCTTCTTGCATAGCTTGAATCCATTTAGGTTCCATGAAGGCTTCTTCAACTTTCTTGGGTTTAGATATTGAGACAAATGTGAAGTGCCCACAGAAATTTGCTAGCTGTGTTGCCTTGAACGAGTGAGTGGACCTGGTGCATTGATGCTATCAATCTCTCAATCTGTACTTCATTTGCAACATGAGGATGTATAGAACAAAGATTTTGCTCTTGCTGATCATTTTCATCATTAGAAGGATTGTCTTCAGGCCGAGCATTGTCTTCAGGTTGATCATTGTCTTCAGGTTGATCAGGTGCGGAGATGATAAGTTCCCCTTCAGGCTGAGCTTCAGAAGGTATGATTTCTCCAGTTCTCATAAGTTTGATTGATTCACTGAATGGAACTTCATCTAGCACATTTGGCAGGTGCTCTCTTTGCGAGCCGTTAGTCTCATCGAACCGCACATCCATAGTTTCAACCACTTTATAGTGAAAGAGGTTGAAGACTCTGTAGGAGTGCGAATCCTTTCCATATCCAAGCATAAAATCTTCATGTGCTTTTGGTGCAAATTTTGAAGTGTGATGTGGATCCTTGATCCAGCACCTGGCACCAAATACTCTGAAGTAACTGACATTTGGCTTCTTGCCAATAAGGAGCTCATATGATGTCTTGTTCAGAAGCTTGTGAAGATAAACACAGTTGATGATATGGCATGCAGTATCAATGGCTTCAGGCCAGAATTTTCTTGGAGTCTTGTATTCATCAAGCATCGTCCGAGCCATCTCAATAAGTGTTCTATTATTGCGTTCGACGACGCCATTCTGCTGTGGCGTGTACGGAGCTGAGAATTCATGTGTGATGCCCAAAGTATCAAGATATGTATCTAGGCCAGTGTTCTTGAATTCAGTGCCATTGTCACTTCTGATGTGCTTTATCTTGATGCCATAGTTGTTCATTGCTCGATTGGCGAAGCGTCTGAAGACATCCTGCACTTCAGTCTTGTAGAGGATTATATGCACCCAAGTATATCTTGAATAATCATCAATAATGACAAAGCCATAGAGACAAGCAGTAGTAGTAAGAGTTGAGTAATGAGTGGGACCAAAAAGGTCCATGTGGAGCAGTTCGAAGGGTTGAGTCATTGTCATGATTGTCTTCGAGGGATGCTTTGTCCTCGTCATCTTTCCTGCTTCACAGGCACCACATAAGTGATCCTTCTTGAACTTGACGCCCTCGATGCCTATGACATGCTTCTTCCTTGCAAGGGTGTGGAGGTTCCTCATGCCAGTATGGCCTAGCCTCCGATGCCAGAGCCAGCATTCAGAAGCTTTTGCTAGAAGACATATGGCAAGTTGTGGTCCTGCTGAGAAATCTACCACGTACAAATCATCTTTCCGATACCCTTCAAACACTAGAGACTTGTCAGATTCCATTAGAACAAGGCAACGATATTTTCCAAACATCACAATCATGTTTAAATCGCAAAGCATTGAGACAGACATTAAGTTGAAACCAAGGGATTCAACAAGCATGACTTTATCCATGTGTTGATCCTTTGAGATTGCAACTCTACCTAGACCCAATACCTTGCTTTTACCAGTGCCAGCAAATGTGATGTGACTTTTGTCATATGGACTTAAGGTTGAGTCCATGAGAAGGCTTCGCTTGCCAGTCATGTGATTAGTACACCCACTATCAATAATCCATTCTGAAGCAGCTGGTGTCGTACCCTACAGTGCAGTTAGGGGGATAGGCTTCACGAAGAGAATTGTGAAGCATAAACATTTGACGAGCAAGTGGATTATGAAAGCTTAGATCGAGGTTAGGACTGATAGGGCAAGTGGCAAGCAACTCAGGAACAAAATACATAATAAGACCATTTGGGCATTTGATCTTGCGCCCTACAAGATGTTTAAGGTCCCCAGCAATAGCTTCAGACGATTTTGGTTTTCGGCTGGAGACCTTTCCCTACAAAAGAGAGTTAAGCTTTCTTAGCCACCCACATCTTCAAGGGTGGCTTCGAAGCAATGAGTCTAAGTGCAGCATCTGAGAACTTTGGCTTTGGAGCCCTAGCAAAAAGTCTTGCAGGTGGACAATAGTACTCATAAGAATAAGCAGAATAGTTCTTGGTCTTATGAACATGGCGGTTTGATGAACCGCGCTCATATTCATAGGCCTGAGTATGGCTTCCCTGCAAAACATTTGCATTAGTGCGACTCGGTTGAGTCCTCTGTCTATATGAAGGCTTTGGACCGTATGAAGCCTGTGGTCTGGGGTTTGTCTTCTTCATGTGTGGTGTCATGACGACATTCACAGGAAGATTCTCCAAACATCTTTTCGGCACCGAGACTTTCTTCATAGGGGGCCCATTCCTGCAGTTAGTACCAATATACCTGGCAAACACTTCACCATTCTGATTCTTAAACAATTTATAGTTTGCATCAAAGGATTCATCAATAACAATGGGATTGGCACAAGTGAAGGTAGATAGGGTGGATGGATCCGCTGAAGGTTCCTTTGCAGCAACCCATGTGGTTTTGGGGTACTTCTCAGGTTTCTAGTAAGAGCCATCAACATTCATTTTCCTTTCGAACCCAACACCCTCTTTCCTAGGGTTTCGGTTCAGGATCTTCCTTTTGAGGACATCACATAGTGTCTGATGCCCTTTGAGACTTTTGTACATCCCTATTTCAAGCAGTGTCTTCAACCTAGCATTCTCATCAGCAATAGCAGTGGTATCCTCAGCAGAGGGGTTAGTTACCACATCAAGAGTTGAAGATATTGCAATAGTAGCAGCAATAGAACATTTAGCAACAGAAGTAGCGTTATCACGCTCAATGTATTTAAGACATGGTGGTTCAAATCCTTCCTGAGCTGAACTGATCTGTTCGGCGCGAAGTGACTCATTTTCCTTTTGAAGATCTTCATGAGCCGCTCTCAATTTCTCAAGATCTTGCTTCCTTTGAAGATAATCATAGGAAAGCTTTTCATGAGTTGTTGAGAGCGTTTCATGAAGACTTTCAAGTTCCTCATACTTAACATGAAGATGTTTTATGTCTTCAATTAAGGACTGAGATCGAGTCATTTCAGCGTCCAACAGGTCATCGCTTTTGTCTAACAGTTTTTGAATATGTTCCATAGCTTTCTATTGTTTAGTGGCAAGGGAAGCAAGTTTTGCATAGCTGGGTCCAAATTCATCACCAGATTCATCATCACTGGATTCAGATAGATAGCATTCAGTTACCTTAGCATCTTTTGCCATAAGGCATGATGCAGAAGATGATAATTCTGGTTTGAATTTCATCCCTTTGAGAGATTCCTTAAAGTCCTCAAACCAAGGATCATGACGAGTTCGATGACCTTCATAGACCTCAGAGAGACGGTCCCAGATAAGCTTCGCATGATCGAGATGCATGATATTCCTGAACTGATTTTGAGACAGACAGGAGCAGATGACGTCCTTCACCGTGAGGTTGAGAAGAGTGTACTTGCGAATGCCATCAGCTTCCGCCATCTTGCACAGATCGGTCAGACCAATCTCAGTGACGGTCCACAGCTCGCTGTTAGTCGCCATGAGGCGCTTCTTCATCATGGCCTTCCACTTGGGATACTCGTGACCGTCAAAGATGGGGCATGACACAGTCTTCATTCCCGTGGTCGACATAACTAAAACTCCAGGCGGTTAAACCAAAATCACACAGAACAAGGGAGTACCTTGCTCTGATACCAATTGAAAGTGCGTTATACTGACTAGAGGGGGGGGTGAATAGGCGATTTTTATGTAAGTCTTCAAAACATGGGAGTTTTGAAGACAAACGATAGAAATGAACCTATAACCATGCAATGGAAGGTAGACTACCCTAGACAAGCCATAGTCAAGTATTCAATGGAGTGAAAGCACAAAGACTAACAGCAGCTAGGCAGTACGGATCAGGATGGAAGATAATATGAAACCAATCTGAACAAACAGTCACACAGTGAAGACAAATGGACAATGCAAATAGGCAATGACTTCACAAGGACCAACTGTAAATAAAGAGATGGGAAGGATAGAACCAGTGAGCTTGGTGAAGACAAAGGTTTGGTAGACCAGTTCCAACTGCGGTGACAGTTGTACGTCTGGTTAGGGCGGCTAGGTATTTAAACCTGAGGACACACAGTCCCGGACACCCAGTCCTGAACACGCAGCTCAGGACACTCAGTCCTCACCGTATTCCCCTTGAGCTAAGGTCACACAGACCTCGCCCAATCACTCTGGTAAGTCTTTAAGGTAGACTTCCAAACCTTCACAGACTTTGTTCACCGGCGATCCACAATGACTCTTGGATGCGCAGAACGCGACGCCTAACCGGCTGGAGGATTCATAGTCGTCAAGTGTAATAAGTCTTCAGATCACACAGACAGGAAGACTTCAGTGATGCCTAACACTCTTTGGCTCTGGGTGGTTAGGGATTTATCCTCGCAAGGAATTCTCTCTCAAAGGCTTCGAGGTGGGTTGCTCTCAAACGACAAAAGCCGTACTCTAACTCCGAGCAGCCAACCATTTATGGTTGTAGGGGGTGGGCTATTTATAGCCACTGGGCAACCCAACCTGGTTTGTCCAAAATGACCCTTGGTCACTAAGGAACTGACATGTGTTCCAATGGTCAGATTTCAAACACACACGGCAACTTTACTTGGACTACAATCAAAGCTGACTTATCCAACTCTGGACAAGATTTGCTCTCATAATCTTCACTCGAAGACATATGATTTTGGTTAAGCATCACTTCAGTCATTCTGACTGGTTCTCTTGGACCCCATTTAACAGTACGGTGGTTCATATGACTCAACAAAGAAAAACACAGAACGACGAAACTGCTAAGTCTTCGTGCTCCATAGTCTTCACGCGATGTCTTCTCTTATCATAGTCTTCAATGTGAATGTCTTCACATACCACCTCTGACTTCAATGTCTTCATACATTTTTAGGGGTCATCTCTAGTAGGAAAACCGAATCAATGAGGGACTTCTACCTGTGTTATCCTGCAATTCTCACAAACACATTAGTCCCTCAACTAGGTTTGTCGTCAATACTCCAAAACCAACTAGGGGTGGCACTAGATGCACTTATAGTCTCCGACTTCGTAAACTGTCTCCTTGCGTTTAGAATCTGCGTAGCTCTTCTGCCTGGACTGGGCTACCTTGAGCCTATCACGAATCAATTTTACTTTCTGTTCGGACTCCTTAATCAGATCTGGTCCAAACAACTGACGGTCTCCAACTTTATCCCATGACAACAGGGTCCTGCACCTCCTTCCGTACAAGGCTTCAAAAGGGGCCATCTTCAAACTAGATTGATAGCTGTTGTTGTAAGAAAATTCTGCGTATGGCAAATTCTCGTCCCAACTAGATCCATAATCTAGCGCACAAGCTCTCAGCATATCCTCCAAATTCTAATCGACTCTCTCGGTCTGTCCATCTGTCTGCGGATGGAAAGCTGTACTGAATTCTAGCCTGGTACCCAAAGTTTCATGCAACTGATTCCAGAACTTTGAGGTAAACTGGGTTCCTCTATCTGATACAATGCTCTTTGGAACTCCATGCAGACATGCGATTCCGGTCATGTATATCTTTGCCAATTTGGCACTAGTATAGGTAGTCTGCACTGGGATGAAATGAGCTACCTTTGTCAAACGATCGACTACAACCCAAATTGAGTCATAGCCTGAACGTGTTATGGGCAATCCTGTAATAAAATCCATTCCTAGCTTATCCCACTTCCATTCGGGTATCGGCAATGGCTGTAGAAATCCTGCTGGCTTCTGATGCTCTGCCTTTATTCTCTGACATACATCACAAACTGCTACATACTCCGCAATATCCTTCTTCATTCCGGCCCACCAGAAATTATCCTTCAAATCCAAATACATCTTGGTATTTCCTGGGTGAATCGAATATGGTGAATCATGGGCTTCTTGCAGAATCAACTTTCTGATCTCCGAATCATTAGGCACATAAACACGGTCTTCAAACCATAAGGTATCGTGCTCATCCTCACGAAATCCTTTAGATTTCCCCTTGCTCATCTTCTCCTTAATGGAAGCAATCTCCTTGTCAGTCTTCCGGGCTTCTCTGATCTTATCCATCAAAGTAGACTGAATCTCCAATGCTGCTACATAGCCTCTCGGAACTATCTCCAAACACAGCTCATGAAGATTTTTGGCTAACTCCTTCGGTAACTCTCCCATCATTAAGGTGTTGACATGGCTTTTACGGCTCAACACATCAGCTACTATGTTAGCCTTTCCAGGGTGATAATGCAATTTCATATCATAATCCTTGATGAGCTCCAACCATCTCCTTTGCCTGAGACTCAACTCCTTCTGCATGAAAATATACTTCAAACTCTTGTGATCCGTGTACACCTCACAATGGTTTCCAATGAGTAAGTGTCTCCAAGTTTTCAATGCATGCACTACGGCTGCTAACTCCAAATCATGCGTAGCATAATTCAACTCATGAGGCTTAAGCTGTCGTGAGGCATATGAAACAACTCTTCCTTCCCGCATAAGCACTCCAAGTCCTCGACGTGAAGCGTCACAATACACCTCATAATCCTTGGTCTAATCTGGCAAAATCAACACTGGTGATGTAACCAAGCGTTTCTTCAACTCCTGGAAACTAGCCTCACATTCCTCAGTCCATATGAACTTGGTATCCTTCTTCAACAATTCTGTCATAGGCTTCGCAATCTTCGAGAAATTTTCAATGAATCTCCGGTAGTATCCTGCGAGTCCAAGAAAACTCCGGATCTCTCCAACTGTTGTTGGCGCCTCCCAATTTGTCACAGTGTCGACCTTGGTGGGATCCACTGCTATACCTTCTCCGGATATAACGTGTCCGAGAAATCCAACTTCCTTCAACCAAAACTCACATTTGCTAAACTTGGCATATAACTGATGTTCTCTGAGCTTACCAAGTACCAAACGCAAATGCCCCTTATGCTCTTCTTCATCCTTCGAGTAAACTAGGATACCATCAATGAACACTACGATGAACTTATCCAAAAACTCCATAAACACTTTGTTCATCATGTTCATAAAATAAGCAGGTGTGTTAGTCAGGCCAAATGACATAACTGTATACTCGTACAACCCATACTTGGTGGTAAAAGCCATCTTAGGTATATCCTGCTCTCAAATCTTCAACTGATGGTATCCTGATCGCAGATCGATCTTGGAAAATACCTTAGCTCCTTGCAATCGATCAAACAGATCATTGATCATCGGTAGTGGGTACTTATTCTTGATGGTTACTTCATTCAATCCTCGATAATCAACAACCATTGAGGGAGTCCTGGATTAGGGGGTGTTCGGGTAGCCGGACTATGCCTTCAGCCGGACTCCTGGACTATGAAGATACAAGATTGAAGACTTCGTCCCGTGTCCAGATGGGACTTTCCTTGGCGTGGAAGGCAAGCTTGGCGATGCATATATTCAAGATCTCCTACCATTGTAACCGACTCTATGTAACCCTAACCCTATCCGGTGTCTATATAAACCGGAGGGTTGTAGTCCGTAGGCAATCAACTCCATACACAACAATCATACCATAGGCTAGCTTCTAGGGTTTAGCCTCCTTGATCTCGTGGTAGATCTACTCTTGTACTACCCATATCATCAATATTAATCAAGCAGGAGTAGGGTATTACCTCCATCGAGAGGGCCCGAACCTGGGTAAAAAATATCGTGTCCCTTGTCTCCTGTTACCATCCGGCATTGATGCACAGTTCGGGACCCCCTACCCGAGATCCGCCCGTTTTGACATCGACATTGGTGCTTTCATTGAGAGTTCCTCTGTGTCGTCGCCTTTAGGCCCGGTGGCTCCTTTGATCATCAACAACGATGCAGTCCAGGGTGAGACTTTGCTCCCCGGACAGATCTTCGTCTTCGGCGGCTTCGCTCTGAAGGCCAATTCGCTCGGCCAGCTGGAGCAGATCGAAAGCTATGCCCCTGGCCATCAGGTCAGGTTTGGAAGCCTAAACTACACGGTTGAAATCCACGGGGACTTGATCTTCGACGGATTCGAGCCACAGCCAAGCGCGCCGCACTGTCTCGATGGGCATGATATAGCTCTGCCGCCGAACAGCGCCTTGGAGGCCGCATACACATCGGTTTCGACCATTGATTCGGAGCCTACTGCGCCAATCGAGGATCTGCGGTTGGACGCTGCCTTAGGGGCTGCGATCTGAGAGGCGATCGAGTCGAACGCTAGCCCCGCACTCTGCATTACCCGTGACTCCGAGGATCCGGACTCCTCCTCGGACTCCGAACCCCCCGCGCCCCTGCCAATCGAATCCGATTGGGCGCCGATAATGGAGTTCACCGCCACAAACATCTTTCAGCATTCGCCTTTTGGCGACATCTTGAATTCTCTTAAGTCTCTCTCTTTATCAGGAGAGCCCTGTCCGGACTACGGTCAGCGAGGGTGGAATACGCACGATGAGGAAATTCAAAGCCCACCCACCACCCACTTTGTAGCCACTGTCGACGATCTAACCGACATGCTTGACTTCAGCTCCGAAGACATCGACGGCATGGACGACGATGTAGGAGACGAACAGGAACCAGCACCTGTAGGGCGCTGGAAGGCCACCTCGTCATATGACATATATATGGTGGACACTCCAAAAGATGTAGATGGCGATGGAACAGTGGGGGATGACGCCCCCAAGAAACAGCCAAAGCGCCGGTGTCAGCGGCGCCGCTCTAAATCCTGCCAAAGCAAAAACGGTGATTCCGGCACAGGAGATAATACTACCCTGGATAGCGCCGAAGAACACCCACCTCAGCAAGATTCGGCACAGGAAGATGGAGAAGCCAGCCCTCATGAGAGAGCGGCAGACCGAGAGGTCGAGGATGATAACTATACGCCTCCCTCCGAAGACGAGGCAAGCCTCGATGACGACGAATTCGTCATACCATCAGACCCCGCCGAACAAGAGCGTTTTAAACGCAGGCTTTTAGCCACGGCAAGCAGCCTCAAGAAAAAGCAGCAACAGCTTAGAGCTGCCCAAGATTTGCTAGCTGACAGATGGACTGAAGTCCTTGCGGCCGAAGATGTTAAAACTCGAACACCCCTCCAAGAGTTACCTGAAGCGCAGGCTGCTACCCCGATCAGAGGACGAAGCACCTCGCGGCCGTGACAGAGAGGCCTCTCGGCCCTCCACCCAAGCCATGCCCCGACGCCGCTCAACTAAGTCACGGGAAAATGCACCCGACCTGCGAGACATACTGGAGGATAAGGAAAGACAAACAAGATCGATCTACGGATCGCGCAGGCGCCCTACGGCATGTGAAAATGATCTTCACTCCGGATACAACAAATCCGGCCAGGCCGAACACAACAGACATAGCTCTTCCGAGCTACGTCGTGATATAGCCTAGTACAGAGGCGCCGCACACCCTCTATGCTTCACGAATGAAGTAATGGATCATAAAATCCCAGAGGGTTTCAAACCCGTAAACATCGAATCATACGATGGCACAACAGATCCGGCGGTATGGATCGAGGATTATCTCCTTCACATCCACATGGCACGCGGCGATGATCTACACGCCATCAAATACCTCCTGCTCAAACTTAAAGGACCGGCCCGGCATTGGCTTAACAGCTTGCCAGCAGACTCAATCGGTTCTTGGGAGGACCTGGAAGCCGCATTCCTCGACAACTTCCAGGGCACTTACGTGCGACCGCCGGATGCTGACGACTTAAGCCACATAATTCAGCAGCCAAAAGAATCGGCCAGACAATTCTAGACACGGTTCCTAACAAAGAAAAACCAGATAGTCGACTGTCCAGACGCAGAGGCCCTAGCAGCCTTCAAGCATAACATCCGCGATGAGTGGCTTGCCCGGCACCTGGGACAGGAAAAGCCGAAATCCATGGCAGCCCTCACGACACTCATGACCCGCTTTTGCGCGAGAGAAGACAGCTAGCTAGCTCGCAGTAACAACTAATCAAAGAACCCTGGTAATTCGGATACCAAGGACAAAAGTGGCAGGACATGTCGGAATAAGCAAAAACTCCGCGTTAACAGCGACAACAATGAAGACACGACAGTAAATGCTGGATTCAAAGGCTATAAATCCGGTCAGCGGAAAAAGCCATTCAAAAAGAATACTCAGGGCCCGTCCAGTTTGGACCGAATACTCGATCGCTTGTACCAGATACATGGCACCCCCGAAAGGCCAGCCAATCACACTAACAGGGATTGTTGGGTGTTCAAGCAGGCAGGCAAGTTAAGGGCCGAAAACAGAGACAAGGGGCTGCACAGCGACGACGAGGAGCCCAAGCCGCCGAACAACAATGGACAGAAGGGCTTTCCCCCACAAGTGCGGACGGTGAACATGATATACGCAACCCACATTCCCAAGCGGGAGCGGAAGCGTGCGCTACGGGACGTATACGCGATAGAGCCAGTCGCCCCAAAGTTCAACCCATGGTCCTCCTGCCCGATCACTTTTGATCGAAGGGATAACTGCACTAGCCTCCGTCATGGCGGCTTCACCGCATTGGTTCTCGACCCAATCATCGACGGATTTCATCTCACAAGAGTCCTCATGGACGGCGGCAGTAGCCTGAACCTGCTTTATCAGGATATAGTGCGGAAAATGGGCATAGATCCCTCAAGGATTAAGCCCACAAGAACGACCTTTAAAGGCGTGATACCAGGTGTAGAAGCCAACTGTACAGGCTCAGTAACACTTGACGTGGTCTTCGGATCCCCGGACAATTTCCGAAGCGAAGAGTTAATCTTCGATATAGTCCCGTTTTGCAGTGGCTATCACGCGCTGCTCGGACGAGCCGCATTCGCGAAGTTCAATGCGGTGCCGCACTACGCATATCTCAAGCTCAAGATGCCAGGCCCTTGAGGAGTAATTACGGTCAACGGAAACACCGAACGCTCCCTCCGTACGGAGGAGCATATGGCGGCTCTCGCAGCGGAGGTACAAAGTAGCCTTCTCAGGCAATTCTCCAGTCCGGCCATTAAAAAGCCAGACACTGCCAAGTGCGCCCGGAGTAACCCACAGCAGGACCACCTGGCACACTTTGAGCAAGCGTAGCAATGCGGCCCCAACCCCAGCTTTTGCGACATAGTGAAACCAGTACCCCGCGTACATAACTACACCCTTGAAATACCATGGGCACAGGGGAAGGGGCACAATAACGGCACGCCCAAAATACGGCTTAAAACGTACTAGGGGATGCCGGATTCTTTTTTTAATTTTTTCTTACTTTCAGGACTCCATACTTCGGGCGACCTGTTCGGCAATTCGACTACTACACAAACGATGCAAGATCCAGGGAGGCAGACAAGCCATGCCGCATTATGGAACCCCCAGATGGTCTCTATTACGAGCAGTATGCCTGTTTTGAATACAATTCCGCGGCCTGCCCCTGGCTAGGACATGTTAAATAGTCCAATATCTTTACCTTATAATACCACTTGTATCGTTCTGCTCTGACAGCAGCCTTTATATAAACAATGCATAGATTTTGTCTATTTTCTGCATTACTCTCTTTTATATATGTTCATTAATGACATGTTGCACCCGTACACTGTGGTACGGCAAGTACGCCAGGGGCTTCAGTACCCTTTAATATGGTGTGAGAAGTCCGTACACTTTCACAAGTGCGGTACCCCGAACTTATAACACTATATGCATCGGCTCCGAATCATCATTTGGGTCAATAGTTGGGTTTGCCCGGCTCCTATGTTTTGGTGCCTTACGTTCCGCTATATCGGCTAAGGTAGCACTAGGAGAACCACTGTGATTGTGCCCCGATTGAGCTGGGTTAAGCACCTCAGTGGAGAAAGCTAAAACTGACTGTCATGATGAGGCGAGAGACCGGTCGCTGTTCGAGAGGTTTTTCGAGTCCCTAAAGACTTATGACGCTTCGAGCGAGGAGCCGGATTTGTTCGGCCAAGGCGTGGATAGCGCCCCGAACTCGGTCTTCCGAACTAGGGGCTTCGCCGAAATTTAAAATTATAAAGTTCTATGGCTAAGTGAGAGTGTTCAAGCATTATAGTCCGATTGCCTGGTTCGTTGTGCTGAGCGCCTCCCTCGAAGGACCCAACTATGGGAAAAAGAGCGCTCAGGTTTATCCCGAACACCCCAGCACTAGTGGCATGGGGGCAGAAGCCCACGACTGGCCATCTCTCAATTTTTTGATAAACGGCCGCACAAAAAATAATATTTTAAATTCAACAAGCATTGCTTAAGCGCCTATGAACAAGTTTTCAGCGCACAGGATAAAAACGAGCGAGTTTATTCAAAAATTACATCCTTGGTACATTCATCCGCCACAAGGCGGGCACCCACAAGAACATCCTTGTAATAGTTCTCGGGCTTGCGATGCTCCTTCCCCGGCGGCGGCCCATCCTTCACAAGCTTCTCACCATCCAGCTTACCCCAGTGCACCTTTGCACGGGCAAGGGCCCGACGGGCACCTTCGATGCAGACGGAGCGCTTGATGACCTCGAGCCTTGGACAAGCCTCCACCAGCCGCCGCACCAGCCCGAAGTAGCTCCCAGGCAGGGCCTCTCCGGGCCACAGCCGAACTATGAAGCCCTTCGTGGCCTGTTCGGCCGCCTTGTGGAGCTCGACCAGCTGTTTCAGCTGGTCGCTCAAGGGCACAGGGTGTCCGGCCTCAGCATACTGAGACCAGAACACCTTCTCCATCGAGCTGCCCTCTTCAGCTCGGTAGAATGCGGCGGCGTCGGATACGCTGCGGGGAAGATCTGCGAATGCCCCTAGAGAACTCCGGATTTGGGTAAGTAACAAGTAGTTTACTTTTATATTTCTGCTTTGCATAAAGAATGCCTTACCCGCTGCTATCTTCTTCATCTCCTCCAACTCTTGGAGGGCCTTTTGGGCTTCGGCCTTGGCAGACTTGGCAGTCTCAAGGGCCACTGCGAGCTCGGACGCTTGGGTCTTTGACTCAAGCTCCAAACTCTCATGTTTTTTCATGAGAGCCTGAAGCTCTTGCTGCACCTCGCCGACCTGAGCCCCAAGTTTCTCTCGCTCGGTGCGCTCCGTGGCCGTTTTCTTTTCGGCCTCGGACAGCGCCTGCTTGAGGGTCGCCACCTCAGCCGTGGCCCCTATAATAAGCAGTGCAATCCTGTTATTTTTTGCAATCACGCCTCTCTATAGGCACTTTTTCTGTAAGGTATTTCCTACCTTCTTTTTCCTCGAGCTGCCGCTTGGCAAGGCCAAGCTCTTTTGTTTCAGGACACCCACCTCCGCAGTCAGTGCGGCGGTGGATAGCAGCGAAGCCTGCACACGCATATTGACTCTTTATTGTTAGACTCCTGCGAAATTTACTAGATCCTCTATTCGGCTTTTCTTTCCGAACGCCAAACAGAGCATCAGGGGCTACTGTCTATGTGGTACTATTTTTATATATTTTTACTTACCTCGAAGCCTGTTAGAAGGCTAGCGCAAGCTTCAGTCAGTCCGCTCTTGGCGGACTGAACCTTCTGGATCACCGTACTCATAATAGTACGGTGCTCCTCGTCGATGGAGGCGCCGTCAGGCACCTCAAGCAGATTGTCTGGCACCTCCGGTTGGACGGAGGCCGCCAGCTCAGAAGGCTTGCTCCTCTTGGAAGGAGTTTGCCTACCGCGGTCCGGAACTGTTGAAGATTCCGGCGCGGTGTCCGGCACAAAGCCGGACTTGGAGCCCTGGGGGTCTTGTCCCCTTTACTCCTGGGGTCCGGGAGGTCGCCTTGCGGCTCCTCCAGGACCACCTCCTCCTGCCCCGGAGCTCGTTGCGACGCCACTTCGGCGTCGTCTGCAGTGCGGGGGGAGACAGCGGGCGGAACCGAGTTCACGTCCGATGAGTCCAGGGAACCGCCTGACAATTCATCGAATTCGGCCCGGGGCGGACTGCATAATTACATTCGACATTAGGGAAAGCTATGCAACAAAGGAACATCATGAGTTATTCTGATATCCGAACTTACGATTTTGCCGGATGCTTGGCCCTGTTTGGCCACTCCTCTTTGCCCTCTTCGGCATTGGGGGCGTAGTCCGGCGGAGGGGTCTTCCTTTTCCTAGACCCCTCGGCCTCCCCCGTTGGGGCGGCCTTCCTCTTCTCTCCTCCCCCCGCTGGGGGGGGGAGAGTTTTCTTCTTCCTGCTCCTCGTTTTCACGGGAAGAGGGCATCTCAGACTCGTCGGACGACGAGTCCGACACCACCATGTTACGGGCACTCTTTCGAGTCCCCGTGGTCTTCTTCTTCTTGGCCTTCTTTTCCGGCACCACATAAGGCGCCAGAGCCAGCAGCTTCACTAGTAGAGCTGGGGCAGGGTCTTCAGGCAGCGGAGCTGGACAATTAATCGGTCCGGATATCGCCCGCCAAGCCTGTCAAAGGTAAGGGAGTTTAGATCCCGCATAGAGTTAAACTATGAAAAAAGCTGAACACCCTGTAAAAGGTGAAAATAGCTTACCTCGCTAGCGTGACGCTGCTAGCTGTATCCGCGGTCCTCGGAAGCGGATGCGGGAGCCTCGGCACCTTTGATTAGCGCCTTCCAGACGTCTTCATACATCGTGCCGAAGAGCCTGTTAAGGGTTTGGTGTTGTGCCGGGTCGAACTCCCACAGAGTAAAGTCCCGTTGTTGACACGGGAGGATTCGGCGAACGAGCATGACCTGGACTACATTTACAAGCCTGATTGGCTTGTTTACCAGGGACTGGATGCATGTCTTTAGTCCGGTCACCTTTTCCTCGTTACCCCATGATAGGCTCGTCTCTTTCCAGGACATGAGCTGCGTGGGGGGTCCGGATCGGAACTCGGGGGCTGCGATCCATTTCGGATCGCGTGGCTCGGTGATGTAAAACCACCCGGCTTGCCACCCCTTTAGGGTCTCTACGAAGGAGCCCTCGGACCACAGGACGTTGGCAATCTTGCCCGCCATGGCGCCTCCGCACTCCGCCTGGCTGCCGCGCACCACCTTGGGCTTGACGTTGAAGGTCTTGAGCCAGAGGCCGAAATGGGGGTGGATGCGGAGGAAAGCCTCGCACACGATGATAAACACCGAGATGTTGAGGATGAAGTTCGGGGCCAGATCATGGAAATCCAGGCCGTAGTAGAACATGAGCCCCCGGACGAATGGGTGAAGTGGAAAACCCAGTCCGCGGAGGAAGTGGGGAAGGAATACTACCCTCTCGTGGGGCCTTGGGGTGGGGAGGAGCTGCCCCTTCTCGGGAAGCCGGTGCGCGATGTCCTTGGACAAGTATCCGGCTTTCCTAAGCTTTTTGACGCCGCCCTCCGTGACGGAGGAGACCTTCCACTTGCCTCCCGCTCCGGACATCGCTGGAGAAGGTCAAGGTGGGAAGTGCGGGCTTGGGCGCTGGAGCTCGATTGCGCAGGAGATGGGTAGGCAAAGGAGGAAGAAGGCGTAGGTAAAAAGGGTGGATCCTTGTCCCCTTATATGGGCGGATGTGGTTGTGCGTCCCCACCTGCCTAGTAAAACTCGCTTGCCTCCCAAGCGCCGTGATAAGTGGCGCGGTTGGATTACCCACATCCGTATTGATGAGAATCCCGTAAAAGGGAGGTACACAATCTCTTCTTTGACAAGACGTGCCAAGGAAACCGCCTTGCAAAACATGCTGAGGTGGAAAAGTGAAAACGATTCGAGTAAAGGACTTGGCCGTAGTGTGATGACGCACTGCGGAATACGTCAGCAGATTTGATTTGTGTTAATATTATTCTCTCTATGGCGATATGTGGAAGCTTATTTTGCAGAGCCGGACACTACTCTTGGTGTTTACAATCTTCTATGAAGGACTTGGAGGAGGAACCCGCCTTGCAATGCCGAAGACAATTTGCGCGCCGGACTCATCGTCATTGAAGCCTGGTTCAGGGGGTACTGAGGGAGTCCTGGATTAGGGGGTGTTCGGGTAGCCTACCTTCAGCCGGACTCCTGGACTATGAAGATACAAGATTGAAGACTTCGTCCCGTGTCCGGATGGGACTTTCCTTGGCGTGGAAGGCAAGCTTGGCGATGCGGATATTCAAGATCTCCTACCATTGTAACCGACTCTATGTAACCCTAAACCTATCCGGTGTCTATATAAACCGGAGGGTTGTAGTCCGTAGGCAATCAACTCCATACACAACAATCATACCATAGGCTAGCTTCTAGGGTTTAGACTCCTTGATCTCGTGGTAGATCTACTCTTGTACTACCCATATCATCAATATTAATCAAGTAGGAGTAGGGTATTACCTCCATCGAGAGGGCCACCTGGGTAAAAAACATCGTGTCCCTTGTCTCCTGTTACCATCCGGCCTTGACACACAGTTTGGGACCCCCTACCCGAGATCCGCCGGTTTTGACACCGACAACCATCCTTAACGATCCATCCTTCTTCTCCACTAGAAGTACTGGCGATCCCCAAGGTGAAGAACTTGGGCGGATATATCCTTTATCCAATAACTCCTTAATCTTCTTCTTAATCTCCACCAAATCCTTTGCGCGCATACTATATGGTCTCTTAGATATTGGCCCTGTGCCTGGCAAAAGCTCAATCAAAAACTCAATATCTCTATCCGGTGGCATGCCTGGCAACTCCTTTGGAAATACATCAGGGAAATCCTTTACTACTGGTACTTCCTCTTGCACAACTCCTGTTAAGCAATTTACTTGAGTCCTCTTCGGCACATGCCGGGATACGTACTTGATCATTCTCCCTTCTGGGGTGGTAAGCAAAATTGACTTACTGGCACATTCAATGTTCCCTTCATACTTCGATAACCAATCCATGCCTAATATCACATCCAATCCTTGGGATTCCAATACTATTAGGTTTGAGGGAAATACGTAGTTAGCAATCCTTAATGGTAACCGATCACAGCATAGACTAGCCACATATTCTGCTCCAGGCGAGGTTACTAACATGGGTGACCTAAGGGTTGGGTTGGCAGTTTATACTTATCCACAAATTCCCTTGATATGTATGAATGCGATGCACCAGTATCAACAGAACGAGTGCAGTAAATGACTTAACCAAAAACATACCTATTATTGCATCGGGCTGGGCTTCAACCTCCTCCACATTTACGTGGTTCACCTGTCCCCTGTTGAAAGGGTTCGGCTTCTTCCCAGAGCTTCCATTGCCATTTCCATTCTAGGATTCAGGACATTCATTTGCATAATGTCCGGTCTTCTGGCACTTAAAGCAAGTGACTTGGCTCAGGTCTCTCTTGGCTGGGGTTGATGGGTTTGTATGGTTCTGGCTGTTGCTTCCTCCATTCCCATTACCAGTCTTGGTGCCATTATGATTGTGCGAGCTAAATCCTCCATGGGTATGCTGAAAATGTCCTCCCGGTCTAGGGGTAAAATGTGGCTTCTGCTGAGCTCCTGAATTGTACTTCCCTTGTCCATACTTCCTCTTGCGGTTCTCAATTTGCTGCTGCTTCCCTTCAATCATGAGAGCACGGTCTACCAACTCCTGGTAGTTGTTGAAGGTTGCTACCATCAACTGCATGCTCAAGTCATCATTCAGTCCTTCCAGAAACTTCTCCTGCTTAGCTGCATCCGTAGCAACGTCATTTGGGGCATAATGTGCTAGCTTACTAAAGTCCTCCACATACTGGCCAACTGTCCGTCCTCCTTGGCGCAAGTTGCGAAACTCTCGGTTCTTCACGGCCATAGCTCTTGTTGAAACATGGGCAGTACAGAAAGCCCGCTGGAACTGGTCCCATGTGACAATGTCGACAGGGAAAGTGGCCGTGAAATTCTCCCACCATGATGCTGCGGGTCCTTCAAGCTGATGTGCGGCAAATTTCACCTTTTCCGCATTGGTGCATCCTGCCGTGGTCAACTCCCTTGCTGTCTTGCGGAGCCAATCATCTGCCACTATCGGCTCGGTGCTACTAGAAAACACCGGAGGATTCAGCCTAAGAAAACGGGCTAAGTGATCAACAGGTGGTGGTGGTGGTGGCGGGTTGTTGTTGTTTTTCCCCTGATTCTGGTTCTGGACTAGCAACTGCATCAACGTGTTCTGCTGCTAGATCAACTGGGTGAGCTCCGGTGGGAAGGTAAATCCAGGGTCACGTCTCGGGAGGCATCTGAGGGTTTTTAAAAGATGAGATTTAAGAATAGAGAGGGGTCTAAAGAGAAAACACAACCCATATGCACATGAGGCAAAAGCAAACAATAATTCACTTCATTCAATCAAACAAGGGCATACAATCGATCTAACTATCGCAAAAGTGCTCGGACTATTATATTTACATGGTGGACTACTACTACTGATGGGGTGGTCTACTAGAAATATTCTTCAGTTGCAGACTCCATAATATCTGCTCCGGCTTCATCTACATAGTCATCATCTCTATCATCTGGATCCGAGTCGGTGTCGTCGATGATGATGTAGTCTTCAGGGTGAATCTCCTTGGGTTCTTCGTTTTCCTCTACTGGTGTAGGGCCTCCCATAAATATTCCAATCTTCTTGATCAGATCGTCATTTTTCTCCACTAATACTTCGATTTCCTCTTCATAATCTTTACGTGCAGCCTTGAGTTCTTCCTCCAGTTCCTTGATTCTTGTCCTTGCCTTCTTCAGATCTATCATGTCGGCGCACATCTGGTTCTCTTGACGTTGAATGTGCTGGTTTAACTCCTGGATAAAAGCTGCAACTGATCTATCCTTCTTGGTGCTGATCATCTCCCCGTGCTCATCTCGGCGCCCACAAATTTGGTAGATAGTATCCTTGAGATCATTGCGATAAACTTCTCCAATGCGTCCCATGGCGATGTGAGATGCCATGCTCTTTCCTAGGCTCCATGTTGGTGCATCAAAGGAAAACTCTATGGGTTCAGTGACTGCCATGAACGTCCTTCCTGGAACTTGAACTTGAATCATCCAGCGCTCCTCTTCAGGTAATGTGGCGTTGTAGGTTCAGGTGAAGCTTGGTACTCCTATGTTCAGATATCTAGTGACTTCCTTCAAGTGACGTCCAAAGGGTGTATCTTCATCCGGTTGCGTGAACTTGTTCCTTGAATCCGCCATCCAAAAAGAGTAGAAAAGATGAGGAGTCAGAATAAGAAGAGAGTAGTGATCTAGGGCTTTGGCTTAGTGGTCGTGTCCTACAGTCAGCGTGTGCTCTGATACCATATTGTAGCGACCAGACCTCAAACGGTCCAATCTCTGTGCTCAGGTGTCATCCCTAGATCAGTAATGCTGACACCACACAGTACTTGAAGGATTTAACAGAGTGGCAATCACACACTTATTACATCGAGAGTCTCAAAAGAGAACTTATTACAATAAATATGGCTTAAGGCCATCTAGAAACGATAACAGCGGAAGGCTTGGAAGATAAATGAGTCCATCAACTCCAACGACATCACTGAGTATAGAACCACGACCTAAAAGGCACCTTACTCGTCGTCTGAAAAGTCTGCAACATGAATGTTACAGCCCGAAACGGGTTAGCACATGGAATATGCTGGCAATGTAACACATAGAGAGCAATAAAAGAATAAGACTATTCTATATGCATATTTGGCTGGTGGAAAGCTCCATGGTTACAATTTTGCGTAAAGCCAATTTTTCCCTACTGCAAAGGAATAAATTTTATTTAACTATCATGGTAGTTGTTAAACATTGAGAATGGTTGACAACATTCTCAATCCCAATTAAGCATCATCATTAAAACCCAATAAAATTAATTTAGAGTAACATGATGAGATTCACATGATAATCCAAGTACTAGATACTCAAGATGTCCATAACCGGGGACACAGCTAACCATGATTAGTTTATACACTCTGCAGAGGTTTGCGCACTTTTCCCCACAAGACTCGATCTCCTCCGTTAGGATTCTCGCACTACATGGTGTTTGAGAAACGGATGACCGAGACATAGTCTTTCAGAAGCGCTAGCACCTGACGAATGGGTAAACCTTACCAACCTACATCCCCTACATCTGCTAGTCTACCACTGTAAGAGTTCACACGACTTAGTCAACTATGCTAGAGCCCATAGTAGCTTGTGGCTGCACACGGAAGTTTCTAGTATGAATAATCTCATGATCCCTTTGAGCCTGGGTGGCGGTCCAAAAGAAAAACAGGCAATCGCTAGAATACCCAGGTGCCTCAATCCACCCAGATGTGTATTTAAGTTGCCACCTTAAATAAACCATTAAATTATCAATCTCACATCTGTCATGGGTTTCACTCACCCAATCCACGTCTACTAGCATAGCATGGCATAAAAGCAAACGTAGAAGTAACTCCCAAAGGTTTGATAATAACAGGTAATAGGTACTACTTCATCTACTTCCCAAACCCACATTTTAATTAGATCCTAATCATGCAATGTGTGAGGGTTGATCTAATGCAATAAAAACTGGGTAATAAGAAGTATGATCAAAGTGTTACTTGCCTTGCTAATGATCCGTGAAACCTAGCGATTCAAAGTAGCAAGCGGCGCACTCCGGGTACTCTATCGCAAACAAACAAGCATAAAATAAGTACTCAACTAATGCACAGGTAAAACGCAAATAAGAGATCTAACCAGAAAGTTCAACTTAAGAACTCCGGTTGGCAAAAATAATCAAATCCAACGAAGCAACGAAAGACAAACGGCAAAAGAAACAACTCCATTTACTAATTTGAATCTAGGTCAAATTTTACTGAGGCAAAAACTTGTTTGAGTTGGTTAAACGGAAAGAGGGTTTCGAGACGAAACTCCAGGCGCTTGAATCGCCTGATTCCGATAAACGAGCAAAAAGATAAACTAAAACGAAAATCGAATCAGAAATCGCGATCAGAAAAATCACAGATTTAATCCAAGAAAAAGAAAAATGACGAACAGATTAACGAACGAACGTTCGTTATCTGATTCTAAATGATGAACGCTTTGATTAAACGAACGAACGAGCGAATGCTCGCTAAATAAATAAAACGGAGAAAAATCAATCTATTTAAAAAAAATGAAAAATAGGGTTTTCTTAAAAAAATGAAACGGTTTTTCTCAGAAAACCGGCGGCGGCGGCTACCTCTGCTCGGGCTCTGGTGAAGCTCTGGCGTGGCTCCGGGCGGCGGCGGCTGCGGCGGCGCGGGCGGCGTGGGGAGGCGGCGGCGGTGTGGGGCTCCAGGGGGGCTCCAGCGGGTTATAAAGGGGGGGGGCAACTTGGGGAAGGGGGTGGCCTCGGGAGGCGTGTCCTCGCCGGACTCGGCGGCGGCGGAGATCGGGACTCCGGTCCCGATCCGGCTCGCGGGAGGCGGCGGCGGCCGGGATGGCTCGGCTGGGCCATCGGCCCAGTCGGGCGCGCGGGTTTTTTTAAACAATATCGCTGCGACTAAAAAAATATAGAATAAAAAATAAAAAATAAAAATGCCAAAATAAATTTTCACCGTCTAAATAAAAATATTTAGAACAGGATGAACATTTTCTTGGCCCTAAATGCAATTTTTGAAAACGTGCAATTTTTCCTAAATTCAAATAAAATAGCAAATAAAACCAAAATAAAATCTTATTTGATTTTATTATTACATCCTCAATATTTCTTTATTTTGGGAAAGTCATTTTATTCCCTCTCTCATATTTTCTTTTTGTAATAGAAATAACTGAAGATAAAAATAAAATCAAATGATCCTATTCTCAAAATTTGAGAAAACTCAATATGAAAATAACGAAATCCCCAACTCTCTCCGAGGGTCCTTGAGTTGCGTGAAATTTCTAGGATCAACCAAAATGCAAACAAATATGATATGCAATGATGATCTATTGTATAACATTCCAAATTGAAAATTTGGGATGTTACAAGAGTCTTGCTCCGCAAGAGGGCCACGGTATCAACATCAAAGAAGGTGGCAAAACCCATGAGTGCTAGTTGACGAACGGAAAGTAAATTGTATGCAAGGGACTCAACAAGCATGACCTTCTCGATCGTAAGATCATGAGAAATGACAACCTTGCCGAGTCCCAATACTTTAGAGGACGAGGCGTCACCCAACTCGACATTGGTGGGCATGGATGGAATCTTTTGCACGTTCACCACCAAGTCCTTGCTTCCGGTCATATGATTAGTAGCTCCACTATCGAGCAACAATGTCCCCCCACCGGAAGCAAACACCTACAAGAGATCAATGCTTGGTTTTAGGTACCCATTTTGTAATGGGTCCTTTGATGTTAGTAACAAGGGTCTTAGGAACCCAAATAGACCATTCAATGTACTCATAAGGAGAAACAACAAATTTGGCATAAACATGCCCATCACTAGCACGGCATAACACATAAGAAGTGTTAAAGTCGCCGGCTTTGTTGGGAAGGGAAGCGTTGCCCTTCTTGGCATCACTACCCCTCACGGTGTTCTTCTCCTTCTCCTTAGTAGCACCCACTCCCTCCTTCACAAAGGTTTGCTTGAGAGGAGGAGGTCGTTTGCCCTTGTTGACGGTGTCCTGGACTAGGGGGTACTCACCAAGTCGTCTCCCGATCTATTAGATTGGGCCGAGGCCCCCCATGGCCGTATACTCATGGGCCAGTTCGGACAGCTGCCGCATACAAGGAAGATTCCACAAAGACTTGGCGATCAAGACAAGGACTTCTCCCCACCAGCGTATTCGGCTAGGACTCTTGTTAACCTAGGCCTCTGGTGCATTATATAAACCAGGGCCAGGCTAGTCGATAGATGAGATACAACATACACATATACAAAAATCATACCGTAGGCTAGCTTCTAGGGTTTAGCCTCCTTGATCTCGTGGTAGATCTACTCTTGTACTACCCATATCATCAATATTAATCAAGCAAGACGTAGGGTTTTACCTCCATCAAGAGGGCTCGAACCTGGGTAAAACATCGTGTTCCCTGCCTCCTGTTACCATCCGGCCTAGACGCACAGTTCGGGACCCACTACTCGAGATCCGCCGGTTTTGACACCGACATTGGTGCTTTCATTGAGAGTTCCGCTGTGTGATCGACAGAAGGATCGATGGCTTGCCTGCAGATCAACTGCGACTTCGGCATCTTCGTCACCAGCTCGACTGGTCACCTTGGTTCGACCAAGAATTGCGCTCCGTGTTCGGATCACCATGTCAGGACGAGGGCCTTTATCAAACATCAACTTCGATCTCTATCAAGATCACGGAGGAATCATCTATGGAGCTCGGGGGCTCAACGTCAACATTGCCCTCAAGCGACCGTGCTGTTTTTCTGGACAGCAAACTCGTATCTGCCACCACCACCTCCTCGATTATCGCTTTGACGATCGCTTTGGTGGAATTGTGCGGAATTGAGTCTACAACTAACCTGGAAAATTTCATCGAGTTCCGATGGAGGAATCTCGGGAAATCCACGATATACCGGAGCCCTGTCAAATCTGGACGGGAATTTGGATGAGTTTAGGGCGTGGTGTCCAGCTTCTAGCTCGGACGTCCTTTGGAAGATCCAACCGTTGATCGGCTGCGAAATTCCTATATCTACCACCTCTCAAACTTTCGGCTCGATCCGACCGTCCAAACTCCGGGAAACTACCGATCAGTGCGTCACTTTTCGGATCTGTTTTCTGCGCGAAAACGAATCCGACCCGAGTTCATCTTTTTTATGAACAGGATTTCGGACATCCCTTTTGAAGGAAGTTTTTTATGGGGTATTGTGTTTTGTTCCCGAACACATCCCACTAACTGTAAGATCTTTTGAACATGATCTTCAACATCATGCTGGTGTCAAACTAGTCCGGCAATATTACTCCACGGCTGCCGACCTGCGCTAGACACGGCGTCACTTTGTTGAGCCGAGCTCAACTTCTTCGGATCATCATCTCGGCAAGCCGAATAAGAGCCCGTCATCGCGAAGGATAAATCATCACCAACATTGCCGCCCCACGGATTACATGGAGCGGGCATACCGGCATCGCCGCACGGTCGCTTCATCAAGCCGACATCGACCACGTCACGACCTGCATCGATAGGGCCGCACTATTGCTTCTTCAAGCTGGTATCCACCACGCCGACCTACTTCAACTCATCGGCTGACATCGAGGCTTCGACATCTCGGCTGGACCGGGGGCTTCGTCATCTCTTCATCAACCTACTCCGGACACTTCGGCGTCACTAGCCGACCAGCTCCGTCACGTTAGCTGGGCCGAGGGCTTTGCCTCGGCGAGTCAACCTTTACCAGCATTGCCATGCCGTCGTTTTATCGCCCATCAGGCAATGGGTGTGTGGAGCGGGTCCCAATTTTAGGAATCACCTTCCTTCGGATTGCTACAACAAATAAACCAGGTGCTATTAATCCCATTATTTTTTTTCTTGTTTGGGTTCATTTTTCCCGAGGAATTATTACTCTGGTTTGTCCGTCATATGTACACAGGTCTATCAAATGGTGGCCGCATTAAACGACAGTCGCATGGTGGTTCGGTCAGTTTTCGTACATAGTCCGGCGAACGCCGCACTCGGAGCTCGGACCGACCTGCGAATTCAGGCTTTGCCACGCCTTTACCGCATCACGCCGACGCCCTGCATCGACATTGACTTCGGCGCCAGGCCATATTTATTTTATTACTCACTTTGCATAAATTATTTATTATCCAACGATTTTTTTAATTATCATTATTACTATTATCTCCGATTTGCACTATTTTTTGTGCACAGGAAAATGATCCGGGGACTTCGGCGTCACTCTGCCGGTCTGCATTGATCGTGCTATGTCACCACTTCGGCGTGTCAAGCTCTCCGCTCCGCCACCTCGGGACCGGCTTGAGGGATGGAACCTTGCCCCGCATCAAGCTCGGACCGCGTCATCAATACCGAACACATTAACCAGCTAAGTCGCTTTCATGCTCAAAGCGTTCGGTTCGACCAAGCATTATACTTTTTTGGAAAAAAGTTGCTTCTAAAAAATTTCCTTGTCCAAATTTGTTTGTGACGCATAAATTCAAATACCCCGTTTACTTGGGGGCTTCCTTTATGAAGCTTTTCGTGTTGCATATGATTA
The DNA here is from genome assembly GCF_002162155.2 of Triticum dicoccoides. Lineage (NCBI taxonomy): Eukaryota > Viridiplantae > Streptophyta > Magnoliopsida > Poales > Poaceae > Triticum > Triticum dicoccoides. Next base: position 102,157,773 of record NC_041386.1, read on the forward strand.
TACTTGTACGGCTTCGTTCCTTGTTCGTGTATTACGCCACAATATGCACCATATTGACTTAAGCGATTTGCAAGCTGGGTTGCCTCGCTCCTGTGTTTACCCCTACGTTCCCGATTGTTCGGCTAGGGAGTAAAGGGAGCACCTCTGCGATTGTCACGATCAGGTCACCCGAGCCGGACCTCAGACTGGGTGAAGCCGAAAGCTAGCACTCTTATAGTTATTCAATGATGGTCGACACACAATGGAACTCATGAGTACAAAAAAATCTATTGCACAAGTCTCATAATAACAATGAGCACCGAAGAAAGGTATCGGTGGGGGTACTATTTTCTTCGAAGATGCTTCTTACTCTTCGCAGTAATATAGCATAAGTTCCCTGAGCGCGCTTTGTCTGTTACAGCCTTATGGCATGATTGCCTGGTTATTGGAAACACCATCGATATTCTCGACCGATGGAGTACATAACATTTTTCGGTCCTTAACCGAAGAGGGAGAAGCCGACGGTCGGTTAAGACGCGTTTAAAGTACTTCGGTACATGCAATCATGCATCTACCCAAGTCACTTGGGGGCTCTTAAGTTTATTTGAGCCGTTTTATAATAAGTGTTCTTCTTCTCAGTCGTTGCAAAGTTCTATTATTATTATTATTATTATTATTATTTATCACTCCTTTTTTCGACGCGAGTGTGCGGTCACAAGCCGGGGAGCCTAATTTCTCTCTCAAAGCCGCTAGAGTTTAGTTTGCTAAACTGGCCTAATGAGAAGTACTCCGCCCTCGAGATAGGAGGTTGAAGCCGTAGGCTGACCCGCTCGAAGTCTTGAGATAGGATGTGTCATGTTAAAGAACGGCAAAAGCACTTCTTTTTTCTAAGACCAATTTTCGGATTGGCACCGAACACTTGATCTTGTTCGGACGTCATGTTTTTACTGACGTTTCTTGGTTTTCCAAGCTTTTTGGCACTTTTAAACTATTTGTTCTTTTCCAGCATTAGTCTCGCAGTGCAACGCCGGACACCTTTAGGGATTCGGCAAAAACATTCTCACATATTGCTATATATGCACCGGTTTCGAATTGTGTCTACGGTCAATAGTTGGGTTGCCCGGCTCCTGCACTTGCTTCCTACGTTCCGTTTTGTTTGGCTAGGCGTGCAAAGGGAGAACCACTGCGATTGTGCTTCCAGCTCACATGGTTAAGCACCTTAGTGGAGAAAGCCGAAAACTGACTGTCACAATAAGTGTAAACTGGTCAGCGATCCGATGACTATGACGGGCCATTCATAACATTGGCCGAAGTGTTTACGGCTTGACCTCGACCATCGCCGAACACTACCGGGGGCTATTAACTGGCCTCCCAAACTAAATCCTCGATATTTTGCTCTTACATTCGAGCTGAGGTTTCATGATCATGCTTAGCATGACAACCCAAAGAAAGGAACCGATAGCGGGACTATTTTCTTTGGAATACATTTCTTCTGTTAAACAGTAATATAACATATCTCTCTGCGTACCTTTGTTTATAAAACCGTGTGGCCAGATTGCCTTGTTTGTCGTAAATCTTTGCCCTCATAAAGGCTTTATAAAGTAGGACAAACACTCCTCGGCTACTGGCCAAGGAGGTGGAAGCCGATGGCCGGTCAACAAAGTTTTGTACAATGCGGATCTGAGCATTAATGACGTAAAGTACTTGGATACATAGAGTTATTACACATAATTTGTGATTTTACTATGGATATTGATCCTTAATTCGGCCACCCGTGCCCGCATTAAGGCTCGGGGGCTACTGGGCTTCGGGCTTATTATTTACAAATATTAAAGGGGCACATCGATCCCCTGATCTGGTGTTGCCACCCGACCAGTGTCTCGGGGGCTACTGCATTGCTTGTCCAATGCAGAAAATTTTATGTGCAATATAGTTTCTGAGGAGATTTTGATCCTCAGGTTGGTCGGCCGCACCCAACCTGAGTCTTGAGGACTGAGCACGCCGCTTTTGTGTCCCGAAGTATTCTGCCGAGCTAGGACTTTGATCCTCAGGCCGATTTTGCAAATCAACCAGAGTCTCAGCGGCTACTGGGATCAGCGGTCTTATGTCATCCTTCATGTGCATCTCGGGTTTTAGACCGATATACACCTTGAGGGCTACTGGCTATATATCTCGGCAGAGAATAAATTGCACCAATAAAAAATACTGACAAAAAATCGGCCCATAGTCGGGGTGGTGCACCACCTCGGAAGCAGTCCGGCATAAAGCTCGGGCGCTAGTGGCTGGCTCCATAGAGGGCATTTCCGGCATTAAGCTCAGCTAAACTCCTTCAACTTTTTTGAACCGAGGTGATATGACACCTCGGATATAGTCCGGCATTGGAGCCTGGACACAGTCCGGCGTTGGAGCTCGGATATATTTCGGCGTTGGAGCTCAGATATACAGTCCGGCGTTGGAGCTCGGATACATAGTCCGGCGTTGGAGCTCGGATACATTCCAGCGCTAGAGCTGGGAAGCGGTCCGGCGTTGGTGCTCGGCTGCAAAAGATACCTCGAATGCAGTCCGGTGTTGGATCTCGGACGCAAGAGGACCCTGCCTCCCGGGAACAACTTCAAACCCGAGGTGTGGCATAAAAATAAACAAGGCATTGATAAAGTCCGGAAACTTAAAGGGGCTCCTCGGATACCCGACGTGTAAACTCGTCGAATGCATTTTGGCGATCCTCAAGATTGAAGATAAAGAAGATTTGTTGAACCAGTTTTCAAGACCGACGACCGAAGATGAAGAACAGTTCGGAAGAATCGAGGAGCGTCCCTAACTTGAAGACCGGTTCAGGGGGCTACTGACGGTGTCCTGGACTAGGGGGTACTCACCAAGTCGTCTCCCGATCTATTAGATTGGGCCGAGGCCCCCCATGGCCGTATACTCATGGGCCAGTTCGGAGAGCTGCCGCATACAAGGAAGATTCCACAAAGACTTGGCGATCAAGACAAGGACTTCTCCCCACCAGCGTATTCGGCTAGGACTCTTGTTAACCTAGGCCTCTGGTGCATTATATAAACCAGGGCCAGGCTAGTCGATAGATGATATACAACATACACATATACAACAATCATACCGTAGGCTAGCTTCTAGGGTTTAGCCTCCTTGATCTCGTGGTAGATCTACTCTTGTACTACCCATATCATCAATATTAAGCAAGCAGGACATAGGGTTTTACCTCCATCAAGAGGGCCCGAACCTGGGTAAAACATCGTGTTCCCTGCCTCCTGTTACCATCCGTCCTAGACGCACAGTTCGGGACCCACTACCCGAGATCCGCTGGTTTTGACACCGACACTTGTCATTCTTCTTCTTGGTCTTGGACTTGGGCACGTACCCAATCCCTTCTTTGGCCACAACTTCCTTTTGGTTGCTCAAAAGGTCGTTGAGGTTCTTCTCGCCTTGTATGCAAGACACAAGGCCTTTCTCAAGTTGCACCTTCAACTTAGCGTTCTCCTCAACAAGATTCACATGCTCACAACATGGGTCAGTAGCATTTGCATTATCAATTAACATCATACAAGGAAAAGTGGCTTTCTCCTTGGTTAGCTTTACTTGAAGTTGATCATGAGACACTTTGAGGCTAGCATGAGCACCCTTCAAGACCTTGTGAGCCTTGTCAAGTCAAACTCCTCTTTGAGTCTAGCAAGATCAACCCAAAGCTTGGCCTTCTCGGAGTTTAGCACTCGAGAAACAACAAGAGCATGATCAAAATCTTTCTTTAACTTAGCGTGATCAACGTTGTGTGACTTCTCAAGAGCCAAACGAAGACCACACTCTTCCTCAAGAGCATTGGAAAGATCCGAAATCTCATCGGCATAGTCACGACTATGCCCCTCCATCTTGGAGATAGTATCTTCTTGAGCCTCGATCATATTATTGGCTTCACCAAGTTGTTCCAAGAGAGCAACGAAATGCTTCTTGGATTTACCCTCGAGTTTACCCATAAAGGACTCAAACTCATTTTCCTCCACATTAGATCCCTCATATTCATCAATGCAATCCATCAAGGAAGGATTATTAATGATGGTAGTTTTGATGTTGGGGGTTACTGTAAGTGCATCTAGTGCCACCCCTAGTTGGTTTTGGAGTATTGACGACAAACCTAGTTGAGGGACTAATGTGTTTGTGAGAATTGCAGGATAACACAGGTAGAAGTCCCTCATTGATTCGGTTTTCCTACCAGAGATGACCCCTAAAAATGTAAGAAGACATTGAAGACAAAGGTGGTATGTGAAGACATTCACATTGAAGACTATGACAAGAGAAGACATCGCATGAAGACTATGGAGCGCGAAGACTTAGTTCTTTCGTCATTCTTTTTCTTCTTTGATTGAGTCATAGGAACCACCGTACTGTTAAGTGGGGTCCAAGAGAACCATTCAGAATGACTGAAGTGATGCTTAACCAAAATCCTATGTCTTCGAGTGAAGACTATGAGAGCAAATCTTGTCCAGAGTTGGATAAGTTAGCTTTGCTTGTAGCCCAAGTAAAGTTGCCATGTGTGTTTGAAATCTGACCGTTGGAACACGTGTCAGTTCCTTAGTGACCTAGGGTCATTTAGGGAAAATCAGGTTGGGTTGCCTAGTGGCTATAAATAGCCCACCCCCTACAACCATAAACGGTTGGCTCCTTAGAGTTAAAGCACGACTTTTGTCGTTTGAGAGCAACCCACCTCGAAGCCTTTGAGAGAGAATTCCTTGCGGGGATAAATCCCTAACCACCCAGAGCCAAAGAGTGTTAGGCATCACTTAAGTCTTCCTGTCTGTGTGATCTGAAGACTTATTACACTTGAGGACTGTGAATCCTCCAGCCGGTTAGGCGTCGCGTTCTGAGCATCCAAGATTCATTGTGGATCGCCGGTGAACGAAGTCTGTGAAGGTTTGGAAGTCTACCTTGAAGACTTACCAGAGTGATTGGGCGAGGACTGGGTGTCCTTAGCTCAAGGGGAATAAGGTGAAGACGAGGTCTTTTGAGTTGAATCTCAGCCTCCCTAACTAGACGTACAGTTGTCACAACAACTGGAACTAGTCCAACAAATCATTGTCTTCAACGAGTCACTGGTTTCATCCTTCACTTCCCTTTACTTACTGTTGGTCCTTGTGAAGTCATTGTACAATTGCATCACCATTTGGCTTCACTGAGTAATTACTTGTTCTGATTGGCTTCACAATATCTTCCTACTTGATCCTTACTACCTAGCTGCTATTAGTCATTGCGCTTTCACTACATTGAATACTTGACTATGGTTTGCCTAGTGTAGTCTACCTTCCGCTGCATGGTAATAGGTTTATTTCTATCGTTTGTCTTTGAAACTTCCATGTTTTGAAAACTTCCATAAAAATCGCCTATTCACCCCCCCCCTCTAGTCGATCACTAGCACTTCCAATTGGTATCAGAGCAAGGTACTCCCTTGTTCTGTCTGATTCGGTTTAACCACCTGGAGTTTTAGCTATGTCGACTGCAGGGATAATTAAAGTCTCCGCTGCGTGCCCCGTCTTCGATGGAACTGAATATCCCTACTGGAAGAATAAGATGCGCATGCATCTTGAAGCCATTGATGTCGACCTATGATATGTCGTCAAGAACGGCGTTCCCAAGGCTGGAGAAGGTGTCACTGCTGCTGATGTCAAGAAGTTCGTTCAACTGGACTCTACTGCCAAGAATATCATATGTGGTCATCTGAACAAAGGACAGTATGGCCGCGTGAGTGCTTTGGAAACATCTAAGCTAGTCTGGGACTGGCTCTCCAAGGTCAACGAAGGCGTCTCAACCCAGAGAGATCAAAGAATCAGTGTCCTTCGCAACCTCTTCAACCGCTTCAAGAGAAATGACAATGAGAATGTCCAGCTCACGTTTGATCGACTCACTAACATCACAAATGAGCTTCAAGCCCTCGGCGCTACTGATATCACCAAGCATGAAGTCGTCAAGACTCTCCTGAGATCACTTGACAGTTCGTTTGACACCCTAGCCCTGATGATTCAAGAACGTCCTGATTTCATGACACTCGATCCGCCTGACATACTTGAGAGGCTCAACACACACAAGTTTCAGCTTTTTGAGAAAAGAGACATCTACGATCCCAACTATGGGCGAACTCGTGCCTTGAAGGCAAAAGCTGTCTCCTCATCTGAAGAAGAATCTGACAGCAGTTCTGATGATCCTGAAGACATTGGAAAGGAGCTTGCTATGCTTGTGAAGAAGTTCCAAAAATTCACCAAGAAGAAAGGCTTCAGAAAGTCTTCACGATCAAGCTCAAGGAATGATGAAGCTTCTGCTCATGACTACAAGAAGAGAACATGCCACAAGTGCAAGAAACCTGGCCACTACATCTCTGAGTGTCCGTAGTGGGACAATGAGAACAACAACAAGAAGAAGAGCAAGGAGTATGACTCTGACGACAAGAAGAAGAAGAAATACTCAAAGTCTTCTTCCAAGTCTTCCTCAAAGTCTTCATCACACAAGAAGAGCTCATCTGGCAAGGCACGTGCGTTTGTTGGCAAGGAAATGGATTCTAAGGAGGAGTCTGCTTCTGAGGAGGCAGAGGTGGAGTCTGAGGAGGAGTCCGATTCTGGCATTGCAAGTCTGGCTATAGCATACATTGCCAAGTCCATCTTCAATACAGAAGACAATGACTTCATCACCGACACCGATGCAAATGAGAAGGACTACTCCGCTCCTTCCTACTGCTTCATGGCACGCGGTGCCAAGGTAAACACACGCACTACTCACTATTAAACATCTAGTGACGATGACTCTGATTGTGGTTCCAAACCCAGCTACAAAACACTTGCTAAAATTGCAACTGAACAACAGAAAGCTATGGAACACATTCAAAAACTATTAGACAAAAGCGATGATCTGTTAGACGCTGAAATGACTCGATCTCAGTCCTTAATTGAAGACATAAAAAATCTTCACATTAAGTATGAGGAACTTGAAAGTCGTCATGAAACGCTCTCAACAACTCATGAAAGGCTTTCCTATGATTATCTTCAAAGGAAGCAAGATCTTGAGAAATTGAGAGCGGCTCATGAAGATCTTCAAAAGGAAAACGAGTCACTTCACGCCGAACAGATCAGTTCAGCTCCGGAAGGATTTGAACCACCATGTCTTAAATGCATTTACGTGATAATGCTACTTCTGTTGCTAAATGTTCTACTGCTACTACTATTGCAATATCTTCAACTGTTGATGTGGTAACTAACCCCTCTGCTGAGGATACCACTGCTATTGCTGATGAGAATGCTAGGTTGAAGACACTGCTTGAAACAGGGATGTACAAAAGTCTCAAAGGGCATCAGACACTATGTGATGTCCTCAAAAGGCAGATCCTGAACCGAAACCCTAGGAAAGAGGGTGTTGGGTTCGAAAGGAAAATGAATGCTGATGGCACTTACTGGAAACCTGAGCAGTACCCCAAAACCACATGGGTTGCTACAAAGGGACCTTTAGTGGATCCATCCACTCTATCTGGCTTCACTTGTTTTAATCCCATTGTTATTGATGAATCCTTTGATGCAAACTATAAACTGTTTAAGAATCCGAATGGTGAAGTGTTTGCCAAGTATATTGGTACTAACTGCAGGAATGGGCCGCCTATGAAGATGGTCTGGGTGCCGAAAAGGTGTTTGGAGAATCTTCCTGTGAATGTCGTCATGTCACCACAAGTGAAGAGGACAAATCCCAGACCACAGGCTTCATACGGCCCAAAGGCTTCATACAGACAGAGGACTCACCTGAGTCACACTAGTGCAAATGTTTTGCAGGGAAGCCATACTCAGGCCTATGAATATGAGCGCGGTTCATCAAACCACCATGTTCATAAGACCAAGAACTATTCTGCTTATTCTTATGAGTACTATTGTCTACCTGCAAGACTTTTTGCTAGGGCTCCAAAGCCAAAGTTCTCAGATGCTGCGCTGGGGACCTTGAATATGTGGGTGGCTAAGAAAGCTTAACTCTCTTTTGCAGGGAAAGGTCTCTAGACGAAAACAAAAATCATCTGACGCTATTGCTGGGGACCTTGCACATCTTGTAGGGCGCAAGATCAAATGCCCAAATGGTCTTATTATGTATTTTGTTCCCGAGTCGCTTGCTACTTGCCCTATCCGTCCTAATCTCGATCTAAGCTTTAATAATCCACTGGTTCGTCAAATGTTTTTGCTTCACAATTATCTTCGTGAAGCCTATCCCCCTAACTGCACTGTAGGGTACGACACCAGCAGCTTCAAAATGGATTACTGATAGTGGGTGTACCAATCACATGACTGGCAAACGAAGCCTTCTCATGGACTCAACCTTACGTCCATCTGACAAAAGTCACATCACATTTGCTGACACTGGTAAAAGCAAGGTATTGGGTCTAGGTAGAGTTGCAATCTCAAAGGATCAACACATGGATAAAGTCATGCTTGTTGAATCCATTGGTTTCAACTTAATGTCTGTCTCAATGCTTTGCGATTTAAACATGATTGTGATATTTGGGAAATATCGTTGCCTTGTTCTAATGGAATCTGACAAGTCTCTAGTGTTTGAAGGGTATCGGAAAGATGATTTGTACGTGGTAGATTTCTCAGCAGGACCACAACTTGGCATATGTCTTCTAGCAAAAGCTTCTGAATGCTGGCTCTGGCATCGGAGGCTAGGGCATGCTGGCATGAGGAACCTCCACACCCTTGCAAGGAAGAAGCATGTCATAGGCGTCGAAGGCGTCAAGTTCAAGAAGGATCACTTATGTGGTGCCTGTGAAGCTGGAAAGATGACAAGGGCCAAGCATCCCTCAAAGACAATCATGACAATGACTCAACCCTTCGAACTGCTCCACATGGACCTTTTTGGTCCCACTCATTACTCAACTCTTACTACTACTGCTTGTCTCTATGGCTTTGTCATTGTTGATGATTATTCAAGATATACCTAGGTGCATATAATCCTCTACAGGACTGAAGTGCAGGATGTCTTCAGACGCTTCGCCAATCGAGCAATGAACAACTACGGCGTCAAGATAAAGCACATCAGAAGTAACAATGGCACTGAATTCAAGAACACTGGCCTGGATACATATCTTGATACTTTGGGCATCACACATGAATTCTCAGCTCCGTACACGCCACAGCAGAATGGCATCATTGAACGCAAGAACAGAACACTTATTGAGATGGCTCGGACGATGCTTGATGAATACAAGACTCCAAGAAAATTCTGGCCTGAAGTCATTGATACTGCATGCCATATCATCAACCGTGTTTATCTTCACAAGCTTCTGAACAAGACATCCTATGAGCTCCTTACTGGCAAGAAGCCAAATGTCAGTTACTTCAAAGTATTTGGTGCCAGGTGCTGGATCAAGGATCCACATCACACTTCAAAATTTGCACCGAAAGCACATGAAGGCTTTATGCTTGGATATGGAAAGGATTCGCACTCCTACAGAGTCTTCAACTTTTTTCACTATAAAGTGGTTGAAACAGTGGATGTGCGGTTCGATGAGACTAATGGCTCAAAAAGAGAGCACCTGCCAAATGTGCTAGATGAAGTTCCATCCAGTGAATCAATCAAACTTATGGGAACTGGAGAAATCATACCTTCTGAAGCTCGGCCTGAAGAGGAACTTATCATCTCTGCACCTGATCAACCTGAAGACAATGCTCAGCCCGAAGACAATCCTTCTAACAATGACAATGATCAGCAAGAGCAAAATCCTCGTCCTGTACATCCTCGTGTTGCAAATGAAGTACAGATTGAGAGAATAATTGATAGCATCAATGCACCAGGTCCACTTACTCGTTCAAGGGCAACACAGCTAGAAAATTTCTGTGGGCACTTTGCATTCGTCTCAATATCTGAACCCAAGAAAGTTGAAGAAGCCTTCATGGAACCTGAATGGATTCAAGCTATGCAAGAAGAGCTTCAACAGTTTGAGTTGAATAATGTATGGGAGCTGGTTAAGCGTCCTGATCCTCGCAAGCACAATATAATAGGAACCAAATGGATATATCGCAACAAGCAAGATGAGCATGGTCAAGTTTTCATAAACAAAGCTCGTCTCGTTGCTCAAGGATACACTCAAGTTGAAGGGATTGACTTCGATGAAACATTTGCTCCTGTGGCTAGACTTGAAGCCATACGCATACTGCTGGCCTATGCAAATCATCATAACATACTTCTATATCAAATGGATGTGAAGAGCGCTTTTCTCAATGGCAAGATTGAAGAAGAAGTGTATGTTGCACAACCGCCTGGCTTTGAAGATCCAAAACATCCTGACATGGTGTACAAGCTCAACAAGGCACTGTATGGCCTCAAACAAGCCCCTCGGGCTTGGTATGACACACTCAAAGACTTCCTGAAGAGCAAAGGCTTCAAATCTGGTTCCCTCGACCCCACTCTCTTCACGAAGACATATGATGGTGAACTGTTTGTGTGCCAAATATATGTGGATGACATTATCTTCGGCTGCACCAATCAGAAATACAGTGAAGAGTTTGGATATATGATGCAAGAGCAATATCAGATGTCCATGATGGGTGAGCTGAAGTTCTTCCTTGGTCTTCAAATACGTCAGCAACGCAACGACATCTTTATATCTCAAGAGAAGTACCTCAAAGATTGCCTGAAGAAATTTGGGATGCAAGACTACAAAGGCTTCACGACGCCAATGCCAGCCAAACATCATCTGGGTCCCGACGACAATGGTAAAGAGTTCGATCAAAAGGTATACCGCTCCATGATTGGTTCTTTACTTTATCTATGTGCATCTAGGCCAGATATTATGCTTAGTGTTTGCATGTGTGCTCGATTCCAAGCGGCACCAAAGGAATCACATCACTTAGCTATGAAGCGAATTCTTCGATATTTGGCTTACACCCCAACACTAGGATTATGGTATCCAAAGGGCTCAGAGTTTGATCTGGTTGGATTCTCGGATGCTGATTATGCTGGTGACAAGGTGGATCGCAAGTCTATATCAGGCACATGTCATTTTCTGGGACGATCACTTGTATGTTGGTCTTCAAAGAAGCAGAACTGTGTATCTCTCTCCACTGCTGAATCTGAATACATTGCTGCTGGATCTTGCTGCGCTCAGCTTCTATGGATGAAGCAAACACTCAAAGACTATGGCATTCATCCGAAGCAAGTGCCACTCTACTGCGACAACGAAAGCGCCATCAAGATTGCCAACAACCCAGTTCAGCACTCGAAGACAAAGCACATTGAAATTCGTCATCACTTTCTTAGAGATCATGTTGTGAAGGAAGATATTGATATCATACACGTCAACACTGAAGAGCAATTGGCAGATATCTTCACCAAGCCCTTGGATGAGAAGAGATTTTGCAAGTTACGGTGTGAGCTAAATATCTTGGAATCCTCAAATGTCCTGTGATCAGGCACACATCCTAACACTTATGCATATTGATGACTTAGATGTGCAACACACGAAGTAAAGTATATCTTCAATCAATGAAGACATACATTCTAAGTGTGAATACCGTAATGTGGAATTTGACTTTGGAGCGCCACGATAATTGTGCGCTGTGTTTGGGTCTAATACTTCCTATACGGTGGGTAACGCCACCACCAAATTCTTCTGTTTGAAGTGTTTTACCCATGGCGTTGCATTTGCTATGTCTTCACATTTTGTTTGTCTTCATTCTTCAACTTGTCTTCATGATTATCTTCACTATGTTGGTTTGATTGTCTTTCTCACTCACACACACACACACACACACACACACACACACACACACACACACACACACATATATATATATATATATATATATATACTAGTGTTCTGTCCTCTACAGCATTCACTTATAGCTATGTCTTCTTGTTGAATCTTTTGAACCAAGTGAATGTGATTGGACCCTAACCTCTCTATGCTTTCTATCTCAAACTCTATCTGTCCAAATCATATGCATTCTCTTGAAACTGTCGAATGTCTTCTCTGCGTCCTTGTCAGCAGAAGATACAGAGACAAACATTAAGTCCGTTTTCAATGCTAATTCCTTCACATGAAACCCGGAGAAGTAGGAACGACCACCCGACAATCCAGGCGTGTGTGGGAACGTGGAACAACCTCCGATATGTTGCATGATGGCCACGTGTCCTTCAGATGTGAATCGCCAGGGGCACCTATGTAATAACACTGTGCTGTCCCTGTCCCTATAAATACACGCCTCACCACAGTCATTATCCTTTCTTCCACTCTCGCACAAACCCTAGTGCCACCGCTAGCCTTCGACGACGCCGGCGACGAAGCGCTTAGCTGCCGCGACCTCTCCGACGCCGTCTTCACGCCGGCCGCGGACATCGTCCTCTCCGCCGTCGCCGTAGGTGTCCTCCGTCGCCAAGTTAGGGCACGGACGATCAAACTGCTCGGCCTCCTCTTCCACTCCGTCTAGCAGTTCTTCGTGTGGTAAATAAAACTTCCTTTTTACGGCCCCTTTGATCCTATAGATTCATCACTTTCTACCATAAGAAGTTTCTATTCACACAAGTTGGATCTATTTCATACTGCATCTCATAATATGCCTAGTATGTTCACTTATGCTTCACAAAGTAGTTAGATTCCTCACTTGTACTGATCCGTCGATTCGTACAAATCTGGAACCAACTCTTTATCTATGAGTGAATGTCTTCGCACAATGAGGTCAATGTCTTCTAAATTGATTTATCTTCAAAATCTTCTGAGAATGCATATGACCTCTTCCCCTTCCCTCGCACCTTAATGTTGTCACAGGTACATGTCCGTGGGAGAATCCCTTGGTTCTCATAGTCTGCATTCATTTGCAGAATTCTTACAGCATCATATAAATTCTCCCGAAGCCAGTTCCTGTTTGACCCGCAGGCGGAAGCCTTTGAAACCTTTGAACGTGTTGAAGCCATTTAGTTTGAAGTTCATGGCTACTGAGAAATCTGCAAGGAAGGGAGGCAGACAGCACCGTGGAAACACTGCTAAGGACCTGCCACCAGATCTATATGAGCAATACAAGTCAGATCCAGAAGAAACCTATGGAGAATGCAAGAACCGAATCCAATGGATTCGAAGACATTGGGCAGAGGAATGGTTCAAGTACAGATTCTTCACCGATGAATATGCTGAGAAAAGTGCCATCAAGGGACCATGGGGAGATATCATATACAAAGGTCTTCAGCCCAAATCACAGTCCGAAGCTATTGCTCAAGGCTTTTACCCATGCATGCTTCGTGGACCTCAGCCTGCTAATGCTGACCCATCCTCTCTGCTATGGTGTCGCGAAGACAATCTCTTCAAGCGCAACTATCAGTTTGCTCAGAACTCTGCCAAGGAAAACAAGAAGTCATTGGGATTAAACTTCAACCCAGGCCCCTCTGCGCCACGTGCTTACGGCACACGAGAAGCTAAACCCAATCTGGTTGGGCCCTTCTACAACCTAGAAGGTCTCATCACTCATATTATGGTTCAAGGGGCAGTCGTGGCTCAACCTGCAGATGATGCTGAATCTGACGAAGCACCTGCACCACCGAAGCCGCAGAAGCAGAAGAAGGCTAAAGCTTCAAAGTCTGCCTCAGCACCAAAAATCCTACAGGCGAAGCCACTGGCTACTGCACCTCCTGAAGACAGTGTGCAATCTGAAGATCTCTCACGTATCTCCAAGAAGACTGAGATGAGAAGGAATACTGATCAGGCACTGACTGCTGCTGCTATTTCTGCGCAATGACACCATTGATCTGTCCAGTGATGAGGAGCTTGCAGATGACGCTCTTGAGCAACTGATCAAGAGCAAGGAAGAAGCAGAGATCTTTAATGATTTGCCTCTCTTTGATGTGGCAATCATCCATAACTTCATTGATGAGTGGTTTGACACGCCCAACCTCAGCTTTGAAGATCTGCAAATTCCAATTGGCCTCAGTGTCGCCTTCACTGGCGCCATTTCTTCAGAGCTAGCTCTAGCTCAGCGCATTGTTGAGCTGAAGCAAAAGATCAACTTTGAGAAAGCTCAGTTCAAGAAGCACATGGCCAAGCTCGGCGTGCAAGATGTGAAAAACTTCAAGATTATGCTGCATGAGCTCAAGGAAGCCTTTCTCAAGAAGCGTGAAGAAGCTAAAGGTTCTCGTGAGTGCATGAAGAGCCTGGCTGACAAGTGTGTGCAAGCCTACAATGAGGCTGAGAAGCGCAAGGCTCTTGGTCGTCCTGGCACCGACCCAAGAATGGCTTCAAAGAAGAAGAAGCCCTCAACTGACCAATCTGCACCTTCAAGGCAGGAAGAACCTCGCATAGTCTTCCCAAGCAGCATGACTGGCTCGAAGCCAAAGGTCAGGTCAACCGCTTCAGAACTGAAGAAGACGAGGACTGTCGAGGCTGAAGCCAGAAAAAGGAAAAATCCCGAAGCCTCTGATGTCGCTCCCTCAAAGAAGAAGCGCAAAACCAAGAAGGATCGGGCTTCTCCCACAGAGCCCTTAGTTGTTGAACCTATCTTAATGGTTCGCCCTGCATCTGAACACCACGAGCGCCAACTGATTGTTCATGAACCTGCTTCCACAGAGGCTCATGCAACTAAAGACATTCCAGCAGTTGATCCCACCACTGCTGAAGACATTGGTCACCATGACGATGTTGAAGATGATGAAGTCCTTCCTCAGATCGAGCACCAACTGGTATCATCGCCTGTGCTTATGCATAGCGAACTCATCAGCATTGGTTGTCCTCTGACGCCAACTACTCAGGATGCATCATGGGCTGATCACCCACAACAACAAGACACCCCGAGTACTCCCCAACAACAACAAGTCACACCACCTGTGCCAGACGAAGAAGACGATGTTGAGGCCCAGCCATCTCCATCAACACAGGCGTCGCCAGCGCTATGCAGGCTTCGCAAAGGACCAAGGCCTCAAGTCCCTCTTTCGAGCGTTCCAGAAGGAGAAGTACACCACCAATCTGTTGCACGTCAAGTGTTTCCAGATGCCACTCCTACTGTGACTGTCTCTGAATCCGAAGCCAAAATGACTGAAGATGTTCCGGCTGCATCAGCCAATGAAGAAGAAGTTGTTCCTGAAGTGAACATGTCTATGCCCGACCCTCTAGCTCATCAAGTGGAGGTTGAGAATCTTGAGGCTGCCACCACCAACACAAATGAAGCCAATGACGTAGTCATGGCTGAAGCAAATGTGGAGCCTGCACCAACCAATGTGCCAGAAGCCAATGAAGCCAATGATGCACCTGCAACAGATGTGCAGCCTGACGCCTCTGTTGATGCCACTGCTCATGTTCCTACGCCTACTGTTGGTCCTCAGTTTGACTATCACGTTGAGCACAGGCCTCAGGTACAGAAGCCAATGCCAAGGTTGCCCGGGTTTCCAGGTCCTGCATCGGCACCCGGATCTTTCAATGTCAACGGCTTCAAAGCAGACAATACCTTCTTCAATAGCACCAAGAACCCCTACTCGAGGAAAGAATATCTTCTGATCGGTTCTGGAGCTATCAGCAGCGAAGTTATTACTCATGCATTCTGTACAATCAAGGTCGCATTTTCCCACATATGCATCTTGACACTGAAGCCATAACTGGTCTGCCTTGCTTGGAAGAAGCTCTTGATTGCTTCAAAGAATCTGGATTGTTGCCGATCGTCACTGACAAGGAGCACTGGAACGAAGAATTGCTGCTCCAACTTTATGCCACTCTTCACATTCGTGGCTACAACAGAGATCCGAAGACTTGGGTCCTTGAGTGGATGACCGGCAATGTTCATCATGAAGCCAAAGCCTTTGATATCATTGAACTCACTGGTCTGCCCACTCCAGGAGATCTTTATGAACCTGGTTGTCACCTTCACATTGCAGCTATGGAGAGCATCTTTCAGAAGCCTGAACCAAACATGAGTCAGATGCTTAGCATGATGAGGCCTTTGCCTCCAGATGCTGCAGATCCTAAGGAGTTCTTTGTTGAAGACCTTGAGTATCTGCCAGGAACTATCTATCACATTATAAGGCGAACTCTCTGGCCCATCAAAGGACATTCTCCACATGCAAAGCTGGAAGGTGCAATGAAGACTTTGGACTTTCATATTCTTCACGGCAAATGCTTCAATGCACAAGACTTCTTCATCCGCCAACTTGCTGCATCAGGATCTGATCTTTTCGGCTTGAAGTTTTATGCTCCATGGATAATGCGGCTGATCAAACTACACTCAGCTATCTCATATCAGCCCTCTGCTCGCAATCATCGGATCTTTCTACCTGACGTTGATATGTCCGTTGAAGCCATCTATCCAGAGCCTGCCAAGGAGCCTCTTAGTCTTCAGAATGCTGAGCATCAAAGATTCTCTCAAAACATTGAAGGAGTTCAAGCAGTCTCTCGTGTTTATCCTCTGGCTGGCACTACACGTGCACCTCACCGTGCCCTCACTGAAGCAACTGACAACACCATTGCCCAACAGCCCAAGAAGCGATCCCGTGTTCTCAATGACCGAGAGCTTCTGGTTGCCCTTCATCAGAAACAGGATAGGCATCATGACTGGCTGAAGCGCCAAATGCAAAGCCTCTTGGTGGACGTAAACATGATTCGCAATCTTGCCACCAAGAATGCCTTTGTTGCCCATGAAACCTGTCGGCGTACATGGAAAGGGCTAATGCTTATGTGTTCTGAAGATGATCTTCAAGAGGATGGCTTCTCTAAACGCTTCAAGTTTGACTCAACACCTCCAAGAAGGACTGTGCTGCGACGAACTCCGTCTCTTGAAGACTCTGAGTTCTCTTCCTCCGCGGCAACTGTGAATGCCAGAGGGATCGATGACGAAGACGATGCTACTTCACAGCCCCTACTTCTGCATGCATCGACACTGCCCCGAGTTCGTCTGCACCGCCAAACAACACCGATGACCTTGCCGCTTCACCTACTCCTCATGGGAACGAGTAGATGCTCTATGTCTTCAAACCTTTTTGGTCCTTACTGACAAAAGGGGGAGAAGCATATGAGTTTGGTAGTCTTCAAGCGGGTCCATATGGGCGGTTGCTTTATGTTTTGCCTAGTGTTTACAACTCTCGTTTCGGTACATTTGGTCCTTTGAGTTGTAACACTTAAACTCGATGGTCGTCTGCTACTTATTTCCTATTCTGTGATGCGATGATAAATTCCGCATGTGCGACGATAAATTCCGCACTTAGATCATTTTGCAGACGTCCATTTTTCATTATGCATGTCATTATCTTCACATACTTTTCATGCATGATGAATTGTCATCATAAGTTGAAGAGGATCTCCACAAGTACAACCTGCCATGTGCATTTGCATTCCAAAAGCAAATTACTTATATGCACATCTTCAGGGGGAGCCCTTGCAACTTATGAAGACAATTCCCTATCCTTTACAATTTCACATATTATATTCCCCGTTGAAAACTTCAACTAGTTTGTCATCAATCACCAAAAAGGGGGAGATTGTAAGTGCATCTAGTGCCACCCCTAGTTGGTTTTGGAGTATTGACGACAAACCTAGTTGAGGGACTAATGTGTTTGTGAGAATTGCAGGATAACACAGGTAGAAGTCCCTCATTGATTCGGTTTTCCTACCAGAGATGACCCCTAAAAATGTAAGAATACATTGAAGACAAAGGTGGTATGTGAAGACATTCACATTGAAGACTATGACAAGAGATGACAGCACATGAAGACTATGGAGCGCGAAGACTTAGTTCTTTCATCGTTCTTTTTCTTCTTTGATTGAGTCATAGGAACCACCGTACTGTTAAGTGGGGTCCAAGATAACCAGTCAGAATGACTGAAGTGATGCTTAACCAAAATCCTATGTCTTCGAGTGAAGACTATGAGAGAAAATCTTGTCCAGAGTTGGATAAGTCAGCTTTGCTTGTAGCCCAAGTAAAGTTGTCGTGTGTGTTTGAAATTTGACCATTGGAACACGTGTCAGTTCCTTAGTGACCCAAGGTCATTTTGGACAAATCAGGTTGGGTTGCCTAGTGGCTATAAATATCCCACCCCCTACAACCATAAACGGTTGGCTGCTCAGAGTTAAAGCACGGCTTTTGTCGTTTGAGAGCAACCCACCTCGAAGCCTTTGAGAGAGAATTCCTTGCGAGGATAAAGACCTAACCACCCAGAGCCAAAGAGTGTTAGGCATCACTTAAGTATTCCTGTCTGTGTGATCTGAAGACTTATTACACTTGAGGACTGTGAATCCTCCAGCCGGTTAGGCATCGCGTTCTGAGCATCCAAGAGTCATTGTGGATCGCCGGTGAATGAAGTCTGTTAAGGTTTGGAAGTCTACCTTGAAGACTTACCAGAGTGATTGGGCGAGGACTGGGTGTCCTTAGCTCAAGGGGAATAAGGTGAAGACGAGGTCTTCTGAGTTGAATCTCAGCCTCCCTAACCAGACGTACAGTTGTCACAGCAACTGGAACTGGTCCAACAAATCATTGTCTTCAACGAGTCACTGGTTTCATCCTTCACTTCCCTTTACTTACTGTTGGTCATTGTGAAGTCATTGTACGATTGCATCACCATTTGGCTTCACTGAGTAATTACTTGTTCTGATTGGCTTCACAATATCTTCCTACTTGATCCTTACTGCCTAGCTACTATTAGTCATTGCGCTTTCACTACATTGAATACTTGACTATGGTTTGCCTAGTGTAGTCTACCTTCCGCTGCATGGTAATAGGTTTATTTCTATCGTTTGTCTTCGAAACTTCCATGTTTTGAAGACTTTCATAAAAATTGCCTATTCACCCCCCTCTAGTCGATCACTAGCACTTTCAGTTACCTTGTTGGTGGCTTTAGCCATGAGGCACTTGGCGGTGATTTTCTCATTGGGTGAGTCGAAGAGAGACACTCGTGGAGTTGTTGCAACGGCAACGGAGGCCATGGCAACTGACTCAGCATCTTCTTCATCATCATCCTCATGGTACTCTTCTTGAACCACCAATGCCTTGTGAGAAGTCTTCTTGGTGAAGTTGCTCTTGTTTGGGAAAGACTTGGCTTTGTCCTTTCGGATGAGCTTGCCACCATTGTCTTCCCTCTTCTCATACGGGCACTCCGCAACAAAATGGCTCACATTGCCACAATTATAACAAGTCCTCACATGTTGCTTGCTCTTCGTGCCACTTGAATTGTTCTTGTTGAAGTTTGGCCTTGAATTTTTCTTGCTCCAAAATTGCCTTGAAGCAAGTGCCATGTGTTCATGATAGGCATACTTTGTATCTTCGGGGTTTCTTTCCTCTTCTTCCTCTTCTTCTTCTTCTTCAACACAAACCTTGGCCTTCAATGCAAGGTTGGTCTTCTTTACCCTTTGAGAGCGAAGCACCGCATTGTCGGCGGTCTTGTCCAAGATGCTCATAGCCACATACTCATCCAACACTTCACTTGAGAACAAGGTGTGGAAGTCCGGCCTTTGACGAATGATGGAGGACATGGCCTTGTGGTAAGGCATCATTGCCTTGAGGAATTTGCGCTTGATCCAATTGTCATCCATGTCCTTGCTCCCATGATCTCGGAGTGAAACCGTGAGTTTGGTTACTCTTTGATAAAGCTCACGAGGTTCTTCATCTTCCTTCATTGTAAACTCATCGGCTTCATCTTGCACCACTTCATAGTTGGAGCGTTGAATGCTTGCACTTCCCTGGTAGAGGGAAACAACTTGGTGCCATGCATCTTTGGCTATGGCGTAGGGTCGAAGGTGAGGAAGATCTTCGGGTGGAATTGAATCTTGGATGATGAAGAGAGCATTCTCATTGAATTGATTATCCGCGGCTTCTCTTGGAGTGAAGTTGATTCGGTCATGTGGATAGAAACCTTCTTCAATGATTCTCCAAAGATTAGTATTCACATGATTTAAATGACGCTTAAACCGATAGACCCAAGAATCAAAGTCCTCCTTTTTCACAATCTTAGGGGGAGGACCGACATGATTCAAATGAGTGGAAGGAATCGGTCCACCATAAACAATTGGAGGTTCCACATGGGCAAAGATGCCGGTGCCATTTTTACCACTAGAAGAAGGAGCCTTTTCACTTGTAGCTTCCCCCTTGTCGGAGTTAGCATCCGTCACCTTGTTCGTGGGATCACCCACTTTCAACGGTGCGGTGGATAGTTTAAGCCCTTCAATGAATTTAGTAAACATGCTTTGAACCTCGGTCGTCATGGAGGTTTTCAATGTCTCCAAGGCCACATTGAATTCCTCATGAGAGACCGAGGTTCCCCCATCGCCCATAGACGAGATCGGATTCACACCGGAATGCTCCTCCACACTACCTACAGTGTCAACCATACTCTTCGGACGATAAAGTCCTTAGTAAAGATATGAGGCTCTAATACCAATTGAAAGGATCGATATAGTTGACTAGAGGGGGGGTGAATAGGCAACTAACAATTTTTAGCTTTTCTTTACCAAATTAAACTTTGCATCAAAGTAGGTTGTCTAGATATGCAACTAGGTAGGCATCCTATATGATGCAACAACAACAAGCACACAAGAAAGCAAGGTATATAACACAAATAAGCTTGCACAAGTAAAGGGACAAGATAACCAAGAGTGGAGCCGGTGAAGACAAGGATGTGTTACCGAAGTTCCTTCCTTTTGAGGGGAAGTACGTCTCCGTTGGAGCGGTGTGGAGGCACAATGCTCCCCAAGAAGCCACTAGTGCCACCGTATTCTCCTCACACCCTCACACTATGCGAGATGCCGTGATTCCACTATTGGTGCCCTTGGAGGCGGCGACCGGACCTTTACAAACAAGGTTGGGGCAATCTCCACAACTTAATCGGAGGCTCCCAACAACACCACGAAGCTTCACCACAATGGAATATGGCTCCACGGTGACCTCAACCGTCTAGGGTGCTCAAACACCCAAGAGTAACAAGATCCGCAAGGGATTAGTGGGGGGAATCGAATTTCTCTTGGTGGAAGTGTAGATCGAGGCCTTCTCAACCAATCCCTAGAAAATCAACAAGTTTGATTGGCTAGGGAGAGAGATCGGGTGAAAATGGAGCTTGGAGCAACAACAGAGCTTAGGGTTGGAAGAGGTAGTAAACTCAGAGAAGAAGATACCCCTTATATGGTGGAGAGACAAATCCAACCGTTAACCACTTAACCAGCCCGCAACATGCGGTACTACCACGCCTGCCAAGCGGTACTACCACAAGGGCTCACGGCACTACCGCACCTCCTTGCGGTACTACCGCATGGCAGGGTTGGACCAGCCTGGAAAGGCCGTGAACAAATAAACGTCCGTGGACAGTTCCGCTGACTTTCAAATAGTGCAAAATTACGACACGGTGCTACCGCTAAAGACAAGCGGTACTACCGCGCAGGGAGCGGATGTAAAAAATTACATCTGCTCCTACTTCCGCTACTGGTGTTGTGCCGGACCAAGACTCACGGTACTACGGCTCCCAAGGAGTGGTACTACCGTGGCCTCCTACGGTACTACCACAAAGGCCTGTGGTACTACCGCTCCTAAGAGCAGTACTACCGCAAGCTCCAGAACAGCAACACTAGGAAAGCTTCTTTTTGCACAAACTCGAAGAAACGGAGGATGCTCCAAAGTGCTAAGGGAAAGGCGGTACAAAGAGGAGTAAACGTGTACATGAAGATTCCACCCAGACCTTTCCAAAGCGAACCCCCTCTTAATAGTATGGCTTTCCTACGACTCAAATCCACCGAAGAAGGAACGTAGAAAAATGTTGTCTTTAATAATCTTCGAGGGGCTCCTAACCGTCTTGTGACTAGTCATGAAATATCTGAAATACTCGAGACACATGATTAGTCCGCAAATGCATTGTCATCAATCAGCAAAACACCTTAGGGATAAGTATGCCCTTACACTTTGCCATGCTTAATGCCTGTCACTTTGGGCCCGGATGCCATGATTTTAGATCTGAACCGTTTGTGTTATCACCATTATATTCATGTTCTAGATCCGATCTTGCAAGTTGTAGTCACCTACGTGTTATGATCCGGCAACCCCGAAGTGACAATAGTCGGGACCACTCGCGGTGATGATCGTGGTTTGAGGAGTTCATGTATTCACTATGTGTTAATGCTTTCTTCTGGTTCTCTATTAAAAGGAGGCCTTAATATCCCTTAGTTTCGAATATGGACCCCGCTGCCATGAGAGGGTAGGACAAAAGATGGCATGCGAGTTCTTTCCATAAGCACCTATGACTAATTGACTATTTACGGAATACATGCCTACATTATATTGATGAACTGGAGCTAGTGCCGTATCGCCTAGGTTATAACTGTCTCACGATGAATATCATCCAACAAGTCATCGATGCAATGCCTACGAATTTATCCTATATTGTTCTTACTAAGTTACTACTGCTATCATCACTTTTACACTTAGAACAAATTACTGCTATCACTGTTACTGCTACCATTGCTACCGCTACTATTATCAAAATTATCATACTACTTTGCTACTAATCACTTTGCTGCAGATAATTAATCTCCAGGTGTGGTTGAATTGAAAACTCAACTACTAATACCTTCAAATATTCTTTGGCTCCCCTTGTGTCGGATCTATAAATTTGGGTTGAATACTCTACCCTAGAAAATTGTTGCGATCCCCTATACTTGTGGGTTATCAAGACCTTTTTCTGGCACCGTTGCCGGGGAGCATAGCTATATTTGTTGAGTCACTTGGGATTATTATCATATTATCACTATGAAGAATCTGAGGGGTGCTAAGACTAAGATTTTCCCCTCTAAGACGACTGGAGGTAAGGAACTGTCATCCAGTTCTACTTTAGATTCACCTTCTGTTATAAGTAAACTTGCAACACCACCACATGCTATTAATTCTGATATGTCACAAGTTATTGATGATGCTATTTCTGCTATGGATAATGCTAATGGTGATGCTAGAACCTTGCTTGATAATGGTGATGTGCCACTTGGTGAATTCCTTGATAAACAAATTGCTAGAGTAATACAACATGATCTTGTTGAATCTGATGATGATCTTGAAACTAAAACTCCTGAAACACCTGCTAGAACTAGCCTTCATAGATATGAATTGCCTAAGGTACCGAAAGGTTATGTGATGAATGAGGAGACAAGAGATATTCTTGCTTGTAAGGATAGAGATGATCTAGAGAAACTATTGTGCAAGTATAAAGAAAAATCTCTGAATGCTAGAATGAAATGTGATCCTAAGTTTGCTACTTCACCTATCTTTATTGATGATAAGGATTATGAATTCTCTGTCGACCCAGAGTTAATTACTTTGGTTGAGTCTGATCCTTTCCATGGTTATGAAACTGAAACTGTTGTGGCACATCTTACTAAGTTGAATGACATAGCCACCCTTTTTAATCATGATGAGAAAACTTGCTATTACTTTACTCTCAAGTTATTTCTGTTCTCATTAAAGGGTGATGCTAAAACTTGGTACAATACTCTTGCTCCTGGTTGTGTGCGTAGTCCCCAGGATATGATTTATTACTTCTCTGAAAAATATTTCCCCGCTCATAAGAAACAAGCTGCTTTACTGGAAACATTTAACTTTGTTCAATTCAAAGAAGAGAGTCTCTCACAAGCTTGGGGGAGGTTTTGCCAATTACTTAATGCTTTGCCTGATCATCCTCTTGAGAAAAATGAAATACTTGATATCTTCTATAATGGACTAACTGATGCTTCTAGGGACTTCCTACATAGTTGTGTTGGTTGTGTTTTCAGGGAATGAACTATTGGACAAGCTGAAGAATTATTGAATAACATATTGAAAAATTATGATGATTAGACTCTTCCTCAACCACCACCTAAACCCACTCCAAAGAAGAGGGGTATATTATATCTCAGTCCTAAAGATATGCAAGAGGCAAAGAAATCTATGAAGGAAAAAGGTATTAAAGCCGAGGATGTTAAAGATTTACCTCCTGTTGAAGAAATACCTAGGCTTAATACACCACCACTGCCTAAGGTGGTAGAGGTAAATTCTCTTATGAAATTCAATGATAATGACAATCCTCACAATATGCATCCCAGCCAATGCTGTCATGAGTTTTAAAACTATATTGCTCGCTTGAGTGACTTGTTATTTAGAATATCAAATGATGTTAGAGGTGTTGGAAAGCATGCTTCTATTGTTCAAACTCAGTTAGAACAAGTTGCTAAATCACAAAGAGATTTGCTTGATGAAATGAATAATAATATGTATGACTTTGCTGCTAGAGTTGCAACTAGAGGAGGTAAAATGACTCAAGAACCACTTTATCCCGAGGGACACCCAAAAAGAATTAAACAAGGTTCACAAAGAGCTAACACTAGTGCACCTAGTCCTTCTAGAAATAAAAATAAAAAGAAAAATGATAGGACTTTGCATGCTTCTAGTGAACCTAAAATAGAAAAACCTCCTGATAATAATAATGAAACTTCTATCTCTGATGCTGAAACTCGGTCTGGTAATGAAAATTCACCTAGTGATAATGAAAAAGATAATGCTAATGTTCATGACAATACTCAACTAAATAATAAAGAACCAGACAATGATGTTGAGATAGAACCACCTGTTGATTTTGGTATCCCACAATCTAAGAATAAAAGGTATGATAAAAGTGACTTTGTGACTAGAAAACACGGTAATGAAAGAGAACCATGGGTTCAAAAACCAATGCCTTTTCCACCTAAGCCAACGAAAAAGAATGATGATGAAGAATTTGAATGCTTTGCTGAAATGCTGAGGCTAGTCTTTTTGCGTACACGCTTGACTGATATCTTGAAAATGCCTCCTTATGCAAAGTATATGAAAGACATCATCACTAATAAAAGAAAAATACCAGAAGCTGAAATCTCCACTATGCTTGCTAATTATACTATTAAAGATGGAGTACCTAAAAAACTTGGAGATCCGGGAATACCAACTATACCTTGCTCTATCAAAAAGAATTATGTGAAAACTGCTTTGTGTGATTTAGGAGCCGGTGTTGGTGTTATGCCTTTCTCTTTACATAAAAGACTTGATTTGAATAAACTCACACCTACTGAAATATCTTTTCAAATGGCTGACAAATCAACTGCCATACTTATCGATATTTGTGAAGATGTGCCCGTTGTTGTTGCTAATGTTACTATTTTGACTGACTTTGTTATACTTGAGATGCCCGAGGACGACAACATGTCGATTATCCTTGGTAGACCCTTCTCCAATACTGCAGGGGCTGTTATTGATTGCAATAAAAGCAAGGTCACTTTTCATATCAATGGTAATGAGCATAAGGTGCAAATTTCTGAAGAAACAATTCCAAGTGAATGGTATTAGTGTTATTGAAAAATCTTCGACAATCACCATTGGAAGTTTTCAAATACCTCTACCTACTGTCAAAAGGAAATATGAAATGCTTATTGTTGGGGACATTCATATCCCCATTGAGGTAACTTAGTGATTTATGAAAGTTATTCGGTTTCATACTAATGGAAAGTGGTTGTTAATAAGACCTGATCAACCTTATTAATGGATCATTTTTGAGCGGTATGAAGTTGATGAATTTAGTAAGCACTACCTTCTATTCCAACTTTTTGTTTTATGTTTTTATTAGTTAGATAAAATAAAATGCCATGTTCTATCAATTTTTTGATTTTCCCGTGCAATAAAAATGACCCAAAAATAAAAGTTCTCAGAATGCCCTGAAAATTTAATACGATTTTTTCTGAATATTTCTGAATTTTTGGTGCAAATAACATCAGAGGGAGGTGCACCAGGTGGGCACAACCCACCTGGGCGCGCCAGGAGCCCCAGGTGTGCCCTGGTGGGTTGTGGTCCCCATGTGGGCCCCCTCACTTATCCCTTCACACCACATCATCACTCACCTCCAGAAAAAAAATCTCCATTGCTCTCTCTCCCGTGTTCTTGCTCTCAAACCCACGGATTTCGATCTCTTTGCTTGAAGCTCCATTTTCGAAACTGTTTCGGGGGATTGTTGCTTGGTATGTGACTCCACCGTTTGTCCAATTAGTTTTTGTTTTAGTGGTTTATATTTTGAATAATTAGCTACTCTTGGTGCTACTGTAGATGAGCTTGCATGTTGAATTCTTAGTGTTCTAAGTAGTTTGAATGCTTGTTATGGCCTCTATGTATCCCTATGAGTAGTTGGTATCATTTTTGTGAAGTTTTGTTGAGAAAATTTTGTGAGCTAATCAATTTCAGAATTTTTGTTCATAGGAAAATCATGAATATCTTTAGGAAGTTTGGCTCTAAGAAGAACTCCAAGGGTGTTATTGGGGAGTTATCTGATAGTTATCTTCATCCTCGGAGGTTGGCGGAAGTACGTCCGTGTGAATGGCCGCACATCCCGTTCCTGAAAGAGGCTGGAATCCTTCGGGAGTTCACACAACATGCTGCTAATGCCGGCCTCACCGACTTCATCACAGATGAGTGTGAACAACACTAAATCCTCACAAACATCTTTGTTCAAAGTTTTACTTTCCTTCCTAGGAATAATCCCCCTGAAGTGAGTTTTGATTTATATGCTGAAAACCATCACATACCACTTACTGAATTTTCTAACATATGCATGACCCCTTCTGATGGGAGCTTAGCCGAGCCTAGACCGGCCGAGTTTGAGGCCTTTTATCGCACTTTGACCATGGGAGATGAGAGGGGGTGTCAGCTGTCACTGCCGCTGGCTTGCATTTTCCTGCTTTTCATTACTTTGCTCTTTTCATTGCAAAATGCTTGCTTGCTAGAGAGAAGGTGGGTGCACTCAGTTCACCAGACCTTGCTGTTTTACGTCGTGCACTAGAGGGCGACAACACTTATAGCTTGTGAGCTATTGTGGCTCGTCGCCTCCACATTAATAAATCCAAGGGTAAAATACATGGTGGGATTTTTGCTACTCGTTTGGCAGCTCATTTTAATGTTGAGATACGCCACCATGATTACCCTCTTACCAAAGTTTACCTTGATCGCGCAACCATGGATCACCACCATTTCACTGATAACAATTCTCCTGACATCCCTATTCCATATAACTTGGTTTTCAGCATTGAAACTCGTGATATTATTCCATTACCTGCTCCTGCTTTGTTTGATCCTATTGCCAGGGGTGGATATAGGATTATGCCTGCAGATATCATCGCCTACCGGAACGATCAGGCTGCTGCAGAGGAGGAGGAGGAGCCTTAGCAGTGGGATGAGTGGATGCCCGCTCCTCAATACCCCTACTACCATCCAGGTTACTGATCGACTACCAAGTTAGGCCAAAAGCCTAAGCTTGGGGGAGTATGTGTTTCTCACCAACATTACATTCATGTCCACTTATTCCAGTTGTCGGTGTTCACAATTTTTCATTGTATCATCCATGTTTAGATTTTATTTTTCTTGCTTTCTTCTTGTGTGTTTGAAAAACTTTAGAAAAACCAAAAATTAGTTGTAGTTAATTTACTTTCTATGCATGCTTAGTTGTAACATTCAAAAGAAAATCCAAAAAGATTTCCTCGTTCTTATTTTTCTTGTTGGGAGCTTTCCCGTGTAAATAGTTTTTCTCATTTTTGCTTTTCCCTTTTATTGCTTGTTCAAGAAAACCGAAAACTCCAAAAACATTTCAGGGTGTTTCTTTGAATTTCTTTTCTTTTTATTTGAGTCGTACCGAGGAGAAGACCACGATGAAAATGTTGAGTGGGTCTCATATGAATAACTGTTGATCTAACAAAGAGCCCATTTTACCTTGTCTTCTCCTATTGAATAAAATGTTTTGCAGATTCCAGCTTAGTCCATGGCACTCTTGCACTATTATTATTTTCACATCATTCGGTCATGCAAGTGAAAGGCAATAGTGATGATATTCGATGAACTGGCCGTGGCAGAGAGAAACTAGTATGAACTCGACTTGTTCTATTTATGTAAATATGTTTAACCTAGTATCTATGATTCAGCCCATTATGATTAAATATGTTTGCAATGACAATTAGAGATTATAGTTTCTCATGTCATGAATAAGTAGCTGGGAGTGGATAATGATTTATCTTGGATATCAACATTGCGTTAAAATGATTGTGATGTAGTATGATGATATGGTATCCTCCTCTGAATGTTCGAGTGGCTTGACTTGGCACATGTTCATGCATGTAGTTGAATCAAAACCAACATAGCCTCTATGATATTTATGTTCATGGTGATCATACCCTACTCATGCTAGTGTCCAATGTTACTTATGCATAATGCATGTTCATGATCATTGTTTCTCTCTAGCTGGCCGCTTCTCAATCTAATTGCTAGCCTTCGCCTGTACTAAGTGGGAATTCTGCTTGTACATCAACAACCTTGAACCCAAAGTTACTCCAGATGAGTCCACCATACCTACCTATATGCGGTATTACCCTGCCGTCCTAAGTAAATTTGCATGTGCCACCTCTAAAAACTTCTAAAAATAATATCCTTTTTGTGTTCCTGGATCGTTCATGGAACGACAGGAGGTGGTCGATATCTTCCATGCTAAGCGGGTTATTCTCAGGTCGAGTGTTTATTCACTCGCCATCGCACGAGAAAAGGGCGGTAATAGGGATGCCCAGTCCCAAAATGCTAACAGAAAAAGAGTTAATCTCTCAAATAATCAAACAAAAACTACCAATGGAGTCAAAACCTTTACTTTTATCGCTTGGGAACCGCCACTAGCGTGCTTAGCATGGAAGATATTGATAACTGATGGTTGTGAACTAAATGAGGAGGGTGCATGTTTCAAAATATCATTTACCTCTGTTTTATAAACTTGAGCTCTGGCACCTCTGCAAATCACTGCTTCCCTCTACAAAGGGACTATCTATTTACTTTTATGTTGTGTCATCACCTTCTAAAACAAGCGCCAGAACCTGAGAGCACAACTGTCATAACTTATGCATCGTGTGTAGCTAATGTTGGGTGCATCATGACTAGATCTTTTCTACCATGAATTACAATGTTTAGTCGCTGCTTGAACTTTGGAGGTGCTCTGCATATATGTTTCGCGGTCTCAGAAAGGGCTAGCGAGATACCACTATAGTCATATTATATCATGGTTATTTTGACAACATGTTTCCATTTGAGATGCCTTATTATTGCTCGCTAGCTGATTGTGTCATTGATATGAGTTAATATAATCTTTAAGAGTTATTGTCGACATGGTTAGTTATAATGTTGGCTGAAAACCTGGGTGCTGTTTAAGCTTATTTATGCAAACAAGAGCAAAAGAGTTCGTCAAAGTTTTTCTATGTCACTTTCAGTTTATCAACTGAATTGCTTGAGGACAAGCAAAGGTTTAAGCTTGGGGGAGTTGATACGTCTCCAACGTATCTACTTTTCCTAACGCTTTTCCTCTTGTTTTTGACTCTAATTTGCATGATTTGAATGAAACTAACCCTGGGCTAACGTTGTTTTCAGCAGAACTACCATGGTGTTGTTTTTGTGCAGAAATAAAAGTTTTCGGGATGGAACAGAAGTTTGCGAGGAATTTTTATACAATAAACAACAATTTCTGGAGCCAAGGCCTACAGGAGAGGGGCACCTAGGTGGGCACAACCCACTAGGGCGCGCCCCCCTCTCCTGGCGTGCCAGGTGGGTTGTCCCCACCAGGTGGCCCCGCAGACCCAGAAACCAATGCTATAAAATCATATTTTTCTAGAAAAAAGTCAAGGAGAAAGAATTTTCGTGATCCACGAGACGGAGCCGCCAGTACCTCCTGTTCTTCATCGGGAGGCCAGATCTGGAGTCCGTTTGGTGCTCCGGAGAGGGGGATCTTCGTTCTTCATCATCACCAACCCTTCCCCATTGCCAATTCCATGATGCTCCCCACCGGGAGTGTGTAATTCCTTCGTAGGCTCACTGGTCGGCGAGGAGTTGGATGAGATTCATCATGTAATCGAGTTAGTTTTGTTAGGGCTTGATACATCCATGTTGCATCATGTTTTCTTAGTGTTATTTATAACATTTGTATCCAAAATAATGCTTTTTGGAGTAATTATAATGATTTTCTCTCATAATTTGCAAGGAACATTCCAAAGAGGGAGAATTCTCGCAGCTGGAAATCTGGACCTGGAAAAGCTACGTCAGGCCACCAATTCTGCACAACTCCAAATGAGCTGAAACTTCACGGATATTTTTTATGGATTATTTAAGAAATACTGGAGCCAATAAACACCAGAGGGGGACCTCCAGGTGGGCACAACCCATCTGGGCGCGCCAGGCCCCCCAAGCGCGCCCTGGTGGGTTGTGGTCTCCTCGGCGCACCCCCGGTGCCCATCTTCTGGTATATAAGTCATTTTGACCTAGAAAAAATAAGGGGAGGACTTTCGGGATGAAGCGCCGCCGCCTCGAGTCGGAACTTGGGCAGGAGCACTTTTGCCCTCCGGTGGAGCGATTCCGCCAGGGGAAATTCCCTCACGGAGGGGAAATCATCATCATCGTCATTGAGGGAGTCCTGGATTAGGGGGTGTCCGGATGGCCGGACTATACCTTCAGCTGGACTCCTGGACTATGAAGATACAAGATTGAAGACTTCGTCCCATGTCCGGAAGGGACTTTCCTTGGCGTGGAAGGCAAGCTTGGCGATACGGATATGCAGATCTCCTGCCATTGTAACTGACTTTGTGTAACCCTAACCCTCTCCGGTGTCTATATAAACCGAAGGGTTTTAGTCCGTAGGACAACATACACAACAACAATCATACCATAGGCTAGCTTCTAGGGTTTAGCCTCTCTGATCTCGTGGTAGATCTACACTTGTACTACCCATATCATCAATACTAATCAAGCAGGACCTAGGGTTTTACCTCCATCGAGAGGGCCCGAACCTGGGTAAAACTTCGTGTCCCTTGCTTCCTGTTACTATCCGGCCTAGACGCGCAGTTCGGGACCCCCTACCCGAGATCCGCCGGTTTTGACACCGACATTGGTGCTTTCATTGAGAGTTCCTCTGTGTCGTCGCCGTCAGGCTTGATGGCTCCTACGATCACCAATAATGATGCAGTCCAGGGTGAGACCTTCCTCCCCGGATAGATCTTCATCTTCGGCGGCTTCGCACTGCGGGCCAATTCACTTGGTCATCTGGAGCAGATCGAAAGCTATGCCCCTGGCCGTCAGGTCAGATTTGGAAGTTTAAACTACACGACTGACATCCGCGGGGACTTGATCTTCGACGGATTCGAGCCACTGCCGAGCGCGCCGCACTGTCACGACGAGCATGATCTAGCTCTGTCGCCAAACAGTGCCCTGGAGGCCGCACCCGCATCGGCTTCGACCCTTAATTCGGAGCCAACTGCGCTGATCGAGGATG
The DNA here is from genome assembly GCF_002162155.2 of Triticum dicoccoides. Taxonomy (NCBI): domain Eukaryota; kingdom Viridiplantae; phylum Streptophyta; class Magnoliopsida; order Poales; family Poaceae; genus Triticum; species Triticum dicoccoides. The sequence continues at coordinate 102,189,045 of NC_041386.1, forward strand.
GGTGGTTGGACGCCGCCTTGGGGGCTGCGATCCCAACGGCGATCGAGCCGAACACCAGCCCCGCACTCTGTGAGCCTATGACTCCAAGGAGCCGGACTCCTCTCCGGACTCCGAACCCTCCGCGCCCCTGCCAATCGAATCCGATTGGGCGCCGATCACGGAGTTTGCTGCCGCGGACATCTTTCAGCACTCGCCTTTCGGCGATATTCTGAAGACACTGAAGTCTCTCTCTTTATCAGGAGAGCCATGGTCGGACTACGGTCAGCAAGGTTGGGGTACGGATGATGAAGAAATTCAAAGCCCACCCACCACCCACTTTGTAGCCACTATCGATGATTTAATCGACATGCTCGACTTCGACTCCGAAGACATCGACGGTATGGACGCCGATGAAGGAGACGATGAAGAACCAGCGCCTATTAGGCCCTGGAAAGCCACCTCGTCATATGACATATACATGGTGGACACCCCAAAAGAAGGAGATGGCGATGGAACAGCGGAGGATGACCCCTCCAAGAAACAGCCTAAGCGCCGGCGTCAGCGGCGCCGCTCAAAATCTTGCCAAAACAAATACAGTGATTCCAGCACGGGAGATAATAATACTCCGGAAAGTGCTAAAGAAAACCCCCTCCAGCAAGATTTAGCACAGGAGGATGGAGAAACCAACCCTCATGAGAGAGCGGCTGACAGAGAGGTTGAGGACGATAATTATATGCCTCCCTCCGAAGACGAGGCAAGCCTCGACGACGACGAATTCGTCGTGCCAGAGGATCCCGTCGAGCAAGAGCGTTTTAAACGCAGGCTTATGGCCACGGCAAGAAGCCTCAAGAAAAAATAGCAATAGCTTAGAGCTGATCATGATTTGCTAGTCGACAGATGGACTGAAGTCCTTGCGGCCGAAGAGCATAAACTGAAATGCCCCTCCAAGAGCTACCCAAATCGCAGGTTGCTACCCCGATTAGAGGAGGAAGCACTTGATGCGGCCGACCGGCCACCTCGTGGCCGTGACAGAGAGGCCTCTCGGCCCTCCACCCAAGCCGCACCCCGTACCAAGGCACGGGAATATGCGTCGGACTTACGAGATATGTTGGAGGACAAGGCAAGGCAAACAAGATCGATCTACGGATCGCGTGGGCGCCCCACGGCTCGAGACGGTATCCGTCACGCCGGCCACAAATTCGGCTGGGACGAACACTGTAGACAAAGCTCATTGGAGCTACGTCATGATATAGACCAGTACAGAGGCGCCACACACCCACTATGCCTCACAGACGCAATAATGGATCATCAAATCCCCGAGGGTTTCAAACCCGTAAATATAAAATCATATGGTGGCACAAAAGATCCTGCAGTATGGATCGAGGATTATCTCCTTCATATCCACATGGCCCGCGGCGATGATTTCCACGCCATCAAATACCTCCCACTCAAGCTTAAAGGACCAGCTCGGCATTGGCTTAATAGCTTGCCAACAGGATCAATTAGTTGTTGGGAGGACCTGGAAGCCACATTCCTCGACAATTTCCAGGGCACTTATGTGCGACCCCTAGACGCCGATGACCTAAGTCACGTAATTCAGCAGCCAGAGGAATCGGCCAGGCAATTCTGGACACGGTTCCTAACAAAGAAAAATCAAATAGTCGATTGTCCGGACGCTGAGGCCCTAGCAGCCTTCAAGCACAATATCCATGACGAGGGGCTTGCCCGGCATCTTGGACAGGAAAAGCCGAAGTCTATGGCAGCACTCACGACACTCATGCCCGCTTTTGCATGGGAGAAGACAGCTGGCTTGCTCGTAGCAACAATATGACCAAGAACCCTGGTAATTCGGATACCAGGGACTGTATTGGCAGGTCGCGTCGCAACAAGCAGAAGCACCGCATTAACGGCGAGAATGCTGAGGATACGGCAGTTAATGCCGGATTCAGAGGCTCTAAATCCGGTCAGCGGAAAAAGCCATTTAAAAGGAATCCTAGGGGCCCGTCCAGTTTGACCGAATACTCGACCGCTTGTGCCAGATACATGGCACCCCCGAAAAGCCGGCCAATCACACCAACAGGGATTGTTGGGTGTTCAAGCAGGCAGGCAAGTTAAACACCGAAAATGAAGACAAGGGGTTGCATAGCAATGACGACGAGGAGCCTTGGCCGCCGAACAACAGTGGACAGAAGGGTTTTCCCCCACAAGTGCGGACGGTGAACATGATATACGCAACCCACGTCCCCTAAAGGGAGCGAAAGCGCGCGTTAAGGGACGTATACGCGGTAGAGCCAGTCGCCCCAAAGTTCAACCCATGGTCCTCCTGCCCGATCACCTTTGATCGAAGGGACCATCCCACTAGCATCCGTCATGGCGGATTCGCCGCATTGGTTCTAGACCCAATTGTTGACGGATTTCATCTCACTAGAGTCCTTATGGACGGCGGCAGCAGCCTAAACCTGCTTTACCAGGATACAGTGCGGAAAATGGGCATAGATCCCTCAAGGATTAAGCCCACCAAAACGACCTTTAAAAGCGTAATACCAGGTGTAGAGGCCAACTTTACAGGCTCAGTCACACTTTAAGTGGTCTTCGGATCTCCGGATAATTTCCGAAGCGAGGAGTTAATCTTCGACATAGTCCCATTCCGCAGTGGCTATCACGCACCGCTCGGGTGAACCATTCGCCAAGTTCAATGCGGTACCGCACTATGCATACCTTAAGCTCAAAATGCTAGGCCCTCGAGGAGTAATTGCGGTCAATGGAAACACCGAACGCTCCCTCCGAACAGAGGAGCACACGGCGGCCCTTGCAGCAGAAGTACAAAGCAGCCTCTCCAGGCAGTTCTCCAATCCGGCCATTAAACGACCGGACACCGTCAAGCGCGCCCGGAGTAACCTACAACAAGACCGCCTGGCACGACCCGAGAAGGCGTAGCAATGCGGCCCAACCCCAGCCCTCGCAAAAATGCGATACCAGTACTTCGCGTACATAACTACGCTCTAGAAATACCATGGGTATAGGGGGAGGGGCACCATCACGACACGCCCGAAACACAGCTTAAACCGCACCAGGGGCTGCCGATTTTTTAATTTTCTCTTACTTTCAGGACTCCCAGGTGGTCTCTATCACGAGCAGTATACCTGTTTCGCATACTATTCCGCAGCTTGCCCCTGGAACGGACATGTTACATAGTCCAACCTTTTTCTTATCGCATTATTTGTATCGTTCTGCTTTGATCGTAGCCCTCTTTAATAAACAGTGCATAGCTTTTGTCTATTTTTGCATTACTCTTTTTTTATATGTATATATGTTCCTTAACGACATATTGCACCCGTACACTTGAGTACGGCCTAAATACGCCAGGGGCTTTAGTACCCCTCAATATGGTGTGAGAAGTCCGAACACTTTAACAAGTGCGGCACCCCGAACTTATAGCATTATATGCATCGGCTCTGAATCATGTCTTGGGTCAATAGTTGGGTTTGCCCGGCTCCTATGTTTTGGTGCCTTACGTTCCGCTATATCGGCTAAGGTAGCTCTAGGAGAACCACTGCGATTGTGCCCCAGTTAAGCTGGGTCGAGCACCTCAGTGGAGAAAGCTAAAACTGACTGTCATGATGAAGCGAGAGCTGGTCGCTGTTCGAGAGGTTTTTCGAGTCCCTAACGACTTATGTCGCTTAGAGCGAGGAGCCGGCTCTGTCCGGCCAAAGCGTGGATAGCGCCCTGAACTCGGTCTTCCGAATACCAGGGGCTTCTCCGAGATTTAAAATAATAGAATTCTATGGCTAAGTGAGAGTGTTCACGCATTATAGTTCGATTGCCTTGTTCATTGGGCTGAGCGCCTCCCTCGAAGGACCCAAACATGGGAAAAAGAGTGCTCAGGTTTATCCCCGAACACCCCAGCACTAGCGGCACGGGGGCAGAAGCCGACAACTTGCCATCTCTCAGAATTGATAAACAGCCGCACAGAAGGTAATATTTTAAATTCCAACAGCATTGCTTAGCGCATATGAACAAGTTTTCAGCGCACAGGAGAAAACGAGCAAGTTTCACTCAAAAATTACATCCCTAGAACATTCATCCGCCACAAGGCAGGCACCCTTCAGAACATCCTTATAATAATTCTCGGGCTTGCGATGCTCTTTCCCTGGCGGTGGCCCGTCCTTCGCAAGCTTCTCAGCATCCAGCTTGCCCAAGTGCACCTTAGCACGGGCAAGGGCCCTACGGGCACCTTCAATGCAGACGGAGCGCTTGATGACTTCGATCCTTGGACAGGCCTCCACCAGCCGCCGCACCAGCCCGAAATAGCTCCCAGGCAGAGCCCCTCCAGGCCACAGCCGAACTATGAGGCCCTTCATGGCCTGTTCAGTCGCCTTGTGGAGCTCGACCAGTTGCTTCAGCTGGTCGCTCAAGGGCACGGGGTGTCCGGCCTCAGCGTACTGAGACCAGAACACCTTCTCTGTCAAGCTGCCCTCCTCGGCTCGATAGAATGCGGCGGCATCGGACACACTCCGGGGAAGATCTGCGAACGCTCCTGGAGAGCTCCGGATTCGGGTAAGTAACAAGTAACTCACGTTTATCTGTTTGCTTTGCATAAAGAATGCCTTACCCGCCACTATCTTCTTCACCCCAGCCAACTCCTGGAGGGTCTTCTGGGATTCGGCCTTGGCAGACTTGGCATTTTCAATAGCCACCGCGAGCTTGGATGCTCGCGTCTTTGAGTCAAGCTCCAAACTCTCATGTTTTTTCCATGAGAGCCTGGAGCTCTTGCCGTACCTTGCCAACCTCGGCCTCATACTTCTCCCGCTCGGTGCGCTTCGTGGCCGCCCTCTTCTCAGCCTCGACCAGTGCTTGCTTAAGTGTCGCCACCTTAGACGTGGCCCCTACAATAGGCACGATAATCCTGTCATTTTTTGCAATTGCACCTTTTTATATATATTTAAACAAGGTATTTCTTACCTTCATTGTCCTCGAGCTGCTTCTTGGCATGCCCGAGCTCTTGCTCGGACCGCTCGAGGTTCTGCTTTAGCGTGTCCACTTCTGCAGTCAGTGCGGCGGAGGCAAGCAGAGAAGCCTGCATACGCATATTGACTCCTTTTTGTTAGACTCCTGCGAATTTTATTTGATCCTCTATTCGTCTTTTCTTCCCGAATGCCAAACAGAGCATCAGGGGCTACTGTCTATGCGGTAATATTATTTATACATTCTTTACTTACCTCAAAGCCTGTTAAAATTCTAGTACAAGCTTTAGTCAGTCCGCTCTTGGCGGACGCTCTTGGCGGACTGAACCTTCTGGACCACCGCACTCATAATGGTGCGGTGCTCCTCGTCGATGGAGGCGCCTTGGAGCGCCTCCAACAGATTGTCCGGCGCCTCCGGTTGGACGGGGGTCACCAGCACAGTGGGCTTGCTTCTCTTGGAAGGAGGTCCCCCGTCGGACTCTGGAACCTTTGAAGGTTCCAGGGCGGTGTCCGGCCTAGAGCCGGACTTGGAGCCCTGGGGGGTTTCATCCCCTTTACTCCTGGAGTCCGGGAGGTCGCCTTGCGGCGCCTCCAGGACCACCTCCTCCCGGCTTGGAACCTGTTGGGACAACACTTCGGTGTTGTCCGTAGGGCGGGGGAGGAAGCCGTCGAAAGCGAGTTCACATCCGACGAGTCCAGTGAGCCGCTCGACGACGCGTCGAGCCGGTCTTTGGGTGGGCTGCATAAACATATTCGACATAAGGGAAGGCTGTGCAATAAACGAATACTATGAATTAATCTGGTATCTTGATACTTACGATTTTGCCAGGGGCTTGGCCCTGGGAGGCCACTCCTCTCCGCCGTCGTCGGCGTCGGTGGAGTAGTCCGGAGGAAGGGTTTTCCCCTTCTTGGACCCTCCGGCCTCCCTAGAGAGGGAGGCCTTCCTTTTCTTCTCTCCTCCCGCTAGAGGGGGAGAGGTCTCTTCTCCTTCCTCCTCGTCTTCACGGGAGGAATGCGCCTCGGAACCGTCGGATGATGGATCCAACACCTCCTGGCGCCGGGCACTCTTTCGAGTCCCCGTGGCCTTTTTCGCGGCCTTCTTCTCCGGCACCACATAGGGTGCTGGAACCAGCAGCTTCGCCAAGCGAGCGTCCGCTGGGCCTTCGGGCAAAGGAGCCGGACAGTTGATCTGTCCGGACGTCACCTGCCAATCCTGTCAAAGGTAAGGGAGCTTAGATCCTGCATGGAGTCAAACTATGAAAAATTGATACCCTGTAAAAGGAAAAAACAGCTTACCGCATGAGCATGATGCTGCATACTGAATCCGCGATCCTCGGTAGCGGATGCGGGGGCCTCGGCACCCTTGAAAAGCACCTTCCAGGCATCTTCGTACGTCGTGTCGAAGAGCCTGCTCAGAGTTTGGTGCCGCGCCGGGTCGAACTCCCACAGGTTGAAAGCCCGTTGTTGACACGGGAGGATTAGGCGGATGAGCATAACCTGGACTACATTGACAAGTTTGAGCTTCTTGTCCACCAGGGTTTGGACGCATGTTTGGAGTCCGGTCAGCTCTCCTTTTTTACCCCATGATAGGCCTGTCTCCTTATAGGAGGTGAGCCGCGTAGGGGGTCTGGATCGAAACTCGGGGGGAATGAGTCGCACGGCTCGGTGATGTAAAACCACCCCGATTGCCACCCCTTCAGGGTCTCCACAAAGGAGCCCTCGAGCCATAAGACGTTGGCCATCTTGCCCACCATGGCGCCTCCGCACTCCGCCTGGTTGCTGCGCACCACCTTCGGCTTGACATTGAAAGTCTTGAGCCATAGGACGAAATGGGGGCGGATGCAGAGGAAAGCCTCGCACACGACGATGAACGCCGAGATGTTGAGGACAAAGTTCGGGGCCAGATCGTGGAAATCCAAGCCATAGTAGAACATGAGCCCCCCGACAAATGGGTGAAGAGGGAAACCCAGTCCGCGTAGGAAATGGGGGATGAACACCACCCTCTCATGGGGCCTAGGGGTGGGGATAAGCTGCCCCTTTCGAGAAGCCGGTACGTAATGTCGTTAGACAAGTATCCGGCCTTCCTCAGTTTTTTGATGTGTCCCTCCGTGACGGAGGAGACCATCCACTTGCCTCCCGCTCCGGACATGGCTGGAGAAGGTTGAGGTGGGGAGTGCGGACTTGGGCGCTGGAGCTCGAGTGCGCGAGAATGGATAAGCAAGGGAGGAAGAAGGCGTAGGTGAAAAGGTGGATCCTTATCCCCTTATATGGGTAGACACAACTACATGTCCCCACCAGCCTGGTAAAACTCGCTTATCTCCAAGCGCCGTAATCAATGGCGCGGTTGGGTTACCCACGCCCGTATTGATGAGAATCCCGGAATAAGGGGACACGATCTCTGCTTTAACAAGATGTGCCAAGGAAACCGCCTCGCATGACGGGCTGAGGTGGGATAATGAAATGACTCAGATAAAGGCTTGGCCGTGGTGTGTCACGCTACGGAATACATCAGCAGATTAGATTGGTGTAAATATTATTCTCTCTATGGCAATATCTGGAAACTTATTTTGCAGAGCCGGACACTATCTTTGTGTTCAAAATCTTCTATGAAGTACTTTGAGGAGGAACCCGCCTTGCAATGCCGAAGACAATCTGCGCGCCGGACTCGTCATCATTGAAGCATGGTTCAGGGGCTACTAAGGGAGTCTTGGATTAGGGGGTGTCCGGATGGCCGGACTATACCTTCAGCCGGACTCCTGGACTATGAAGATACAAGATTGAAGACATCGTCCCGTGTCCGGAAGGGACTTTCCTTGGTGTGGAAGGCAAGCTTGGCGATACGGATATGTAGATCTCCTGCCATTGTAACCGACTTTGTGTAACCCTAACCCTCTCCGGTGTCTATATAAACCGGAGGGTTTTAGTCCGTAGGACAACATACAGAACAACAATCATACCATAGGCTAGTTTGTAGGGTTTAGCCTCTCTGATCTCATGGTAGATCTACTCTTGTACTACCCATATCATCAATATTAATCAAGTAGGACGTAGGGTTTTACCTCCATCGAGAGGGCCCGAACCTGGGTAAAACTTGGTGTCCCTTGCCTCCTGTTACCATCCGGCCTAGACGCTCAGTTCGGGACCCCCTACCCGAGATCGGCCGGTTTTGACACCGACAGTCATCATCATCACCAACAACTCTCCCATCTTGGGGAGGGAAATCTCCATCAACATCTTCAACATCACCATCTCCTCTCAAACCGTAGTTCATCTCTTGTGTTCAATCTTGTTATCGGAACTATAGATTGGTGCTTGTGGGTGACTAGTAATGTTGATTACATCTTGTAGTTGATTACTATATGGTTTATTTGGTGGAAGATTATATGTTCAGATCTATTATGCGATTTAATACTCCTCTGATCATGAACATGTTATCATTAGTGAGTAGTTACTTTCTTTCTTGAGGTCACGGGAGAAATCATGTTGCAAGTAATCATGTGAACTTTATATGTGTTCGATATTTTGATAGTATGTATGTTGTTATTCCCTTAGTGGTGTCATGTGAACGTCAACTAAATGACACTTCACCATATTTGGGCCTAAGGGAATGCATTGTGGAGTAGCAATTAGATGGTGGGTTGCGAGAGTGACAAAAGCATAAACCCCAGTTTATGCGCTATTTCGTAAGGGACCGATTGGACCCAAAAGTTTAATGCTATGGTTAGAATTTATTCTTAATATTTTTCTCGTAGTTGCGGATGCTTACGGGAGGGCTAATCATAAGTAGGAGGTTTGTTCAAGTAAGAACAACAACTAAGCACCGGTCCACCCACATATCAAATTATCAAAGTAGCAAACACAAATCAAACCAACATGATGAAAGTGACTAGATGAAATTCCCGTGTACCCTCAAGAACGCTTTGCTTATCATAAGAGACCATTTTGGCCTGTCCTTTGCCTCAAAAGGATTGGGCTACCTTGCTGCACTTTTGTTACTACTATTGTTACTTGCTCGCTACAAATTATCTTGCTATCAAACTACTCTGTTACTTAAAATTTCAGCACTTGCAGACAATACCTTACTGAAAACCACTTGTCATTTCCTTCTGCTCCTCGTTGGGTTCGACACTCTTACTTATCGAAAAGAGCTACAATTGATCCCCTATACTTGTGGGTCATCAGAGCTTGATCCCTAGTATCCACTATGTTCTAAGATTGATGTTGCTATGACTTTGCCATGCTTAATGCTTGCCACTTTGGGCCCGGGTGCCATGATTTCAGATCTGAACCGTCTATGTTATCACCATTATATTCATGTTCTAGATCCGATCCTGCAAGTTATAGTCACCTACTACGTGTTATGAGCTGGCAACCCCGGAGTGACAATAGTCGGGACCACTCCCGGTGATGACCGTAGTTTGAGGGGTTCATGTATTCACTATGTGTTAATGCTTTGTTTTGGTTCTCTATTAAAAGGAGGCCTTAATATCCCTTAGTTTCCAATATGGACCCCGCTTCCATGGGAGGGTAGGACAAAAGATGTCATGCAAGTTCTTTCCATAAGCACGTATGACTATTTACGGAATACATGCCTACATTATATTGATGAACTGGAGCTAGTGCCGTATCGCCCTAGATTATAACTGTCTCATGATGAATATCATCCAACAAGTCACTGATCCAATGCCTACAATTTATCATATATTGTTATTGCTAGGTTACTACTGCTATCATCACAGTTACACTTGTTACCAAATTACTTCTATCACTGTTACTATTGCCATTGCTACTGCTACTATTATCAAAACTATCATACTACTTTGCTACTGATCACTCTGCTGCAGATAATTAATCTCCAGGTGTGGTGGAATTGACAACTCAGCTGCTAATACCTTCAAGTATTCTTTGGCTCCCCTTGTGTCGAATCTATAAATTTGGGTGGAATACTCTACCCTCGAAAACTGTTGCGATCCCCTATACTTGTGGGGTATCAACCGGTTGCACCGACAGACATGCAACTAATTTTACATAAAGGTGGTTGGCGGGTATCTGTGTCTCCTACTTTAGTTGAATCGAATTTGACTATGGCCAGTCCTTGTTGAAGGTTAAAACAACAAACTTGATAAATCACCATTGTGGTTTTAATACGTAGGTAAGAACGGTTCTTGCTAGAAGCCCGTAGCAACCACGTAAAACTTGCAACAACAAAGTAGAGGATGGTCTAACTTGTTTTTGCAGGGCATGTTATGATGTGATATGGTCAAGACATGATGTGATATACGTTATTGTATGAGATGATCATGTTTTGTAAAAGTTACTGGCAACCGGCAGGAGCCTTATGGTTGCCTCTTTATTGTATGAAATGCAAACACCATGTAATTGCTTTACTTTATCACTATGCGTTAGCGATAGTTGTAGAAGCAATAGTTGGCGAGATGACCATGACGCTCTGATGGAGATCAAGGTGTCAAGCCAGTGACAATGGAGATCATGACGGTGCTTTGGATATGGAGATCAAAGGCACAAGATGATGATGGCCATATCATGTCACATATTATGATTGCATGTGATGTTTATCTTTTATGCATCTTTTTTTGCTTAGTACGGTGGTAGCATTATAAGATGATTCCCTAACTAAAACTTCAAGGTATAAGTGTTCTCCCTGAGTATGCACTGTTGTGATGGTTTGTCATGCTAAGACACCACGTGATGATCAGGTGTGATAGGCTCTACATTCACATACAACGGGTGCAAGACAGTTTTGCACATGCAGAATACATGGATTAAACTTGATGAGCCTAGCATGTACATACATGGCCTTGGAACACTGGAGACCAAAAGGTCGAATGTGAATCATATAGTAGATATGATCAACATGGTGATGTTCATCATTAAAGACTACTCCATCTCACGTGATGATCGAACATGGTTTAGTTGATTTGGATCACGTATCATTTAGATGACTTGTGGATTTCAATCTAAGTGGGAGTTGATTAATTGAACTTAATTTATCATGAACTTAGTCCTGATAATATTTGCATATCTATGTTTTAGATCAATAGCTTGCGTTATAGCTCCTATGTATTTTTGATATGTTCCTAGAGAAAAGTTGAAAGATGATAGTAGCAATGATGCGTACTGGGTCCGTGATCTGAGGATTATTCTCATTTCGGCACAAAAGAATTATGTCCTTGATGCACCGCTAGGTGACAGAACTATTGCAGGAGCAGATGCAGACGTTATGAACGTTTGACAATCTCGGTATGATGACTACTTGATAGTTTAGTGCGCCATGCTTTACGGCTTAGAACTGGGACTTCAAAAATGGTTTGAACACCATGGAGCATATGGGATGTTCCAAGAGTTGAAATTGGTATTTCAGACTCATGCCCATGTCGAGAGGTATGAGACCTTTGACAAGTACTTTGCGTACAAGATGGAGGAGAATAGCTCAGCTAGTGAGCATGTACTCAGAATGTCTGGGTACTACAATCACTTGAAACAAGTGGGAGTTAATCTTCCAGATAAGATAGTTATTGACAAAAGTTCTCTAGTCACTATCACCAAGCTACTAGAACTTTGTGATGAACTATAATATGCAAGGGATGACAAAAATGATTCCCGAGCTCTTCGCGATGCTGAAATCGGTGATGGTAGAAATCAAGAAAGAGCATCAAGTGTTGATGGTTAACAAGACCACTGATGACCCAGAAGTATAGGGGATCAATTGTAGCCTTTTCAATAAGTGAGAGTGTCGAACCTAACGAGGAGCAGAAGGAAATGACAAGTGGTTTTCAGCAAGGTAATGTCTGCAAGTGCCGAAATTGTAAGTAACAGAGTAGTTTGATAGTACGATATTTTGTAACGAGCAAGTAATGATAGTAGTAGCAAAAGTGCAGAAAGGTAGCTCAATCCTTTTGAGGCAAAGGACAGGCCAAAGCGGTCTCTTATAATAAGCAAAGCGTTCTTGAGGGTACACGGGAATTTCATCTAGTCACTTTCATCATGTTGATTCGATTCGTCTTCGCTACTTTGATAATATAATATGTGGGTGGACCGGTGCTTAGGTGTTGTTCTTACTTGAACAAACCTCCTACTTATGATTAACCTCCTTGCAAGCATCCGCTACTACGAGAAAAAGTATCAAGAATAAATTCTAACCATAGCATTAAACTTTTGGATCCAATTGGTCCATTACGGAATAGCGCAAAAACTAGGGTTTAAGATTCTATCACTCTCGCAGCCCATCATCTAATAACTACTCCACAATGCATTCCATTTGGCCCAAATTTGGTGAAGTGTCATGTAGTCGACGTTCATATGACACAACTAAGGGAATTACAACATACATACTATCAAAATATCGAACAGATATCAAGTTCACATGATTACTTGCAACATGATTTCTCCCGTGACCTCAAGAACAAAAGTAACTACTCACAAGTGATAAACATGCTCAAGATCAGAGGCGTATTAATTAGCATAATGGATCTGAACATATAATCTTCCACCAAATAAACCATATAGTGATCAACTACAAGATGTAATCAACACTACTAGTCACCCACAAGCACCAATCTATAGTTCCGGTACAAAGATTGAACACAAGAGATGAACTAGGGTTTGAGAGGAGATAGTGCTATTGAAGATGTTGATAGAGATTGCCCTCCCCAAGATGGGAGAGTTGTTGGTGATGATGATGATGATGATTTCCTCCTCCGGTAGGGAAGTTCCCCCGGCGGAATCGCTCCACTAGAGGGCAAAAGTGCTCTTGCCCAAGTTCCGCCTCGAGACGGCGGCGCTCTGTCCCGAAAGTCCTCCCCTTATTTTTTCTAGGTCAAAATGACTTATATACCAGAAGATGGGCACCGAAGGTGGGCCGAGGGGAGAACAACCCACCATGGCGCGCCTGGGCTTCCTGGAGCACCCAGATGGGTTGTGCCCACCTGGTAGGCCCCCTCTGGTACTTATTGGCTCCAATATTCCTCATAAAAAATCCAAATAAAGTTGCAACTCATTTGGAGTTGTGCAAAATAGGTGGCCTATCGTAGCTTTTCCAGGTCCAGAATTCCAGCTGCCGGAATTCTCCGTCTTTGTGTGTACCTTGCATATTATGAGAGAAAAGGCATTAGAATTACTCCAAAAGGCATTATTAAGCATAAAACATCATAAATAACAGTAGGAAAACATGATGAAAAATGCACGTATCAACTCCCCCAAGCTTAGATATCGCTTGTCCTCAAGCGAAAACCAAAATCGAAAAACATGTCCACATGCTTAGAGAGAGAGGTGTTGATAAAAACAAAATACGGACATAGAAGCATCATGTAGATTATTATAACAACAAAAACTTTAACATAAAACTCTTATCATAGAACTTTTATCATAGACTTCTCATGAATAAGTAACAGTTCATCACACTATCGAAGTATAAAGCATAAACTCTATTAGAAACCAACAAACTATGTTCTCAGTCAACTTTGCAACTACAATTCATCATCTTTCTAGGAAGGGTCATGTATCCGAGCCTTTTGGGAAGTCCACATACTCAACCATCATATAGTATTGTATGATTGCTAACACTCACCGCATACACATGAGCAAAACGTTTCAACCGGACACATAGAAAGATAGGGGCTTATAGTTTCGCCTCCCAATGCATTCACCTCAAGGGTTATGTCAACAATATGTGACTCCCCCGGTTTAATCGTACACTAATCATACACGCAAACGTGTATGATCAAGATCAGGGACTCATGAGAAGATATCACAACACAACTCTAAAAATAAAATAAGTCATACAAACATCATATTACAAGCCAGGGGCCTCGAGGGCTCGAATACAAGAGCTCGATCATAGACGAGTCAGCGGAAGCAACAATATCTGAGTACAGACATAAGTTAAACAAGTTACCATAAGATGGCTAGCACAAACTGGGATACAGATCGAAAGAGGCGCAGGCCTCCTGCTTGGGATCCTCCTAAACTACTCCTGGTCGTCGGCGGCGGCCTACACGTAGTAGTAGGCACCTCCAGTGTAGTAGGAGTCGTCGTTGATGGTGGCGTCTGGCTCCTGGGATCCAACATCTGGTCGCAACAACTAGGTGTAGAAAGGGGAAAAGCGGGAGCAAAGCAACCGTGAGTACTCATCCAAAGTACTCGCAAGCAAGGAACTACACTACATATGCATTGATATCAAATGAAAGCGGTAGTATATGTGGACTGAACTGCAGAATGCTAGAATAAGAGGGGGATAGCTAGTCCTATCGAAGACTACGCTTCTGACAGCCTCCATCTTGAAGCAGTAGAAGAAAGTAGATGGTAAGTTAACCAAGTATCATCGCATAGCATAATTCTACCCGGCGATCCTCTCCTTGTCGCCCTGTTAGAGAGCGATCACCGGGTTGTATCTGACACTTGGAAGGGTATGTTTTATTAAGTATCCAGTTCTAGTTGTCATAAGGTCAAGGTACAACTCCGGGTCGTCCTTTTACCGAGGGACACAACTATTCAAATAGATAAACTTCCCTGTAGGGGTGCACCACATTTCCCAACACGCTCGATCCCTCTGGCCGGACACACTTTCCTGGGTCATGCCCGGCCTCAGAAGATCAACACGTCGCAGCCCCACCTAGGCACACCATAGAGGTCAACATGCCAGTCTAAACCTTATGCGCGTAGGGGTCTGGGCCCATCGCCCATTGCACACCTGCATGTTGCGTACGCAGCCGGAAGCAGACCTAGCCCCCTTAATACAAGCGCAGGCTTACGGTCCAATCCAGCACGCGCTGCTCAGTCGCTGACGTCAAGAAGGCTTCGGCTAATACCACGACGTCGAGTGCCCATAACTGTTCCCACGTAGTTGGTTAGTGCGTATAGGCCATTGGCGAGTGTCGGTGTCAAAACCGGCGGATCTCGGGTAGGGGGTCCCGAACTGTGTGTCTAGGCGGATGGTAACAGGAGACAAGGGACACAATGTTTTACCCAGGTTCGGGCCCTCTTGATGGAGGTAAAACCCTACGTCCTGCTCGATTAGTATTGATGATATGGGTAGTACAAGAGTAGATCTACCACGAGATCAAGGAGGCTAAACCCTAGAAGCTAGCCTATGGTATGATTGTTGTATATATTGTATATCTATCGACTAGCCTGGCCTCGGTTTATATAATGCACCGGAGGCCTAGGATAACAAGAGTCCTAGCCGAATACGCCGGTGGGGAGAAGTCCTTGTCTTGATCGCCAAGTCTTGTGGAATCTTCCTTGTATGCGGTAGCCGTCCGAACTGGCCCATGAGTATACGACCACGGGGGTCCTCGGCCCAATCTAATAGATTGGGAGACGACGTGGTGAGTACCCCCTAGTCCAGGACACCGTCAGTAGCCCCTTGAACTGGTCTTTAAGTTAGGGACGCTCCTCGATTCTTCCGAACTGTTCTTCATCTTCGGTTGCCGGTCTTGAAAACTGATTCAACAAATCTTCTTTATCTTCGATCTTGAGGATCGCCGAAATGCATTCGACGAGTTTACACATCGGGTATCCGAGGAGCCTCTTTAAGTTTCCGGCCTTTATCAATGCCTTGTTTATTTTTATGCCACACCTCGGGTTTGAAGTTGTTCCCGGGAGGCAGGGTCCTCTTGCGTTCGAGCTCCAATGCCGGACTGCATTCGAGGTATCTTTTGCAGCCGAGCACCAACGCCGGACCGCTTCCCATCTCTAGCGCCGGAATGTATCCGAGCTCCAACGCCGGACTATGTATCCGAGCTCCAACGCCAGACTGTATATCCGAGCTCCAACACTGAAATATATCCGAGCTCCAACGTCGGACTGTGTCCAGGCTCCAATGCCGGACTATATCCGAGGTGTCATATCACCTTGGTTCAAAAAAGTTGAAGGAGTTTAGCCGAGCTTAATGCCGGAAATGCCCTCTATGGAGCCAGCCACTAGCGCCCGAGCTTATGCCGGACTGCTTCCGAGGTGGTGCACCACCCCGACTATGGGCCGATTTTTTGTCAATATTTTTTATTGGTGCAATTTATTCTTTGCCGAGATATATAGCCAGTAGCCCTCAAGGTGTGTATCGGTCTAAAACCCGAGATGCACATGAAGGATGACATAAGACCGCTGATCCCAGTAGCCGCTGAGATTCAGGTTGATTTGCAAAATCAGCCTGAGGATCAAGTCCTAGCTTGGCAGAATACTTCATGACACGAAAGCAGCGTGCTCAGTCCTCAAGACTCAGGTTGGGTGCGGCCGACCAACCTGAGGATCAAAATCTCCTCGGAAACTATATTGCACATAAAATTTTCTGCATTGGACAAGCAATGCAGTAGCCCCCGAGACACTGGTCGGGTGGCAACACCAGATCAGGGGATCGATGTGCCCCTTTAATATTTCTAAATAATAAGCCCGAAGCCCAGTAGCCCCCGAGCCTTAATGCGGGCACGGGTGACCAAATTAAGGATCAATATCCATAGTAAAATCACAAATTATGTGTAATCACTCTATGTATCCAAGTACTTTACGTCATTAATGCTCGGATTCGCATTGTACCAAACTTTGTTGACCGACCATCGGCTTCCACCTCCTTGGCCAGTAGCCGAGGAGTGTTTGTCCTACTTTATAAAGCCTTTATGAGGGCAAAGATTTACGACAAACAAGGCAATCTGGCCACACGGTTTTATAAACAAAGGTACGCAGAGAGTTATATTACTGTTTAACAGAAGAAATGTCTTCCAAAGAAAATAGTCCCGCTATGAGTTCCTTTCTTTGGGTTTTCATGCTAAGCATGATCATTAAACCTCGGCTCTAATGTAAGAGCAAAATATCGAGGATTTAGTTTGGGAGGCCAGTTAATAGCCCCCGGTAGTGTTCGGCGACAGTCAGGGTCAAGCCGTAAACACTTCGGCCAATGTTATGAACGGCCCATCATTTAACATAGTCATCGGATCGCTGACCAGTTTACGCTTATTGTGAAAGTCAGTTTTCGGCTTTCTCCACTGAAGTACTTAACCATGTGAGCTAGAAGCACAATCGCAGTGGTTCTCCCTTTGCACGCCTAGCCGAACAAAACGGAACGTAGGAAGCAAGCGCAGGAGCCGGGCAACCCAACTATTGACCGAAGACACAATTCGAAACCGATGCATATATAGCAATATCTGAGAATGTTTTTGCCGAATCCCTAAAGGTGTCCGGCGTTGCACTGCGAGAATAATGTTGGAAAAGCACAAATAGTTTAAAAGTGCCAAAAAGCTTGGAAACCCAAGCAACGTTAGTAAAAACATGACGTCCGAACAATATCAAGTGTTCGGTGCCAATCTGAAAGTTGGTCTTAGAAAAAAGAAGTGCTTCTGTCGAGCTTTAACATGATACATCCTATCTCAAGACTTCGAGCGGGTCAGCCTACGGCTTCAACCTCCTATCCCGAGGGCGGAGTACTTCTCATCAGGCCAGTTTAGCAAACTAAACTCTAGCGGCTTTGAGAGAGAAATTAGGCTCCCCGGCTAGTGACCGCACACTCGTGTCGAAAAAAGGAGTGATAAATAATAATAAAACTTTGCAACGGCTAATAAGAAGAACACTTATTATAAAACGGCTCAAATAAACTTAAGAGCCCCCAAGTGACTTGGGTAGAAGAATGATTGCATGTACCAAAGTACTTATATCATATCTATGTTCAACCGAACTTTAAACGCGTCTTAACCGACCGTCAGCTTCTCCCTCTTCGGTCAAGGACCGAAAAGTGTTAGGTACTCCATCGGTCGAGAATATCGACGGTGTTTCCAATAACCAGGCAATCAGGCCATAAGGCTGTAACAGACAAAGCGCGCTCAGGGAACTTTTGCTATATTACCGTGAAGTGTAAGAAGCATCTTCGAAGAAAATAGTACCCCCACCGATACCTTTGTTCGGTGCTCATTGTTATTATGAGACTTGTGCAATAGATTTTTTGTACTCATGAGTTCCGTTGTGTGCCGACCATCATTGAATAACTATAAGAGCGCTAGCTTTCGGCTTCACCCAGTCTGAGGTCCGGCTCGGGTGACCCGATCGTGACAATCGCAGAGGTGCTCCCTTTACTCCCTAGCTGAACAATCGGGAACGTAGGGGTAAACACAGGAGCGAGGCAACCCAGCTTGCAAATCGCTTAAGTCAATGTGGTGCATATTGTGGCGTAATACACGAACAAGGAACGAAGCCGTACAAGTATAATCATATGCAACAGGAAAAGCTTCATAAAGGAAGCCCCCAAGTAAATGGGGTATTTGAATTTATGCGTGACAAACAAAGTTTGGACAAGGAAATTTTTTAGAAGCAACTTTTTTCCAAAAAAGTATAATGCTTGGTCGAACCGAACGCAAGTTAGAAATTAAAGCTTTGAGCATGAAAGCGACTTAGCTGGTTAATGTGTTCGGTATTGATGACGCGGTCCGAGCTTGATGCGGGGCAAGGTTCCATCCCTCAAGCCGGTCCCGAGGTGGCGGAGCGGAGAGCTTGACACGCCGAAGTGGTGACATAGCACGATCATTGCAGACCGGCAGAGTGACGCCGAAGTCCCCGGATCATTTTCCTGTGCACAAAAAATAGTGCAAACCGGAGATAATAGTAATAATGATAATTAAAAAAAATCATTGCATAATAAATAATTTATGCAAAGTGAGTAATAAAAGAAATATGGCCTGGCGCCGAAGTCAAGTCGATGCAGGGCGTCGGCGTGATGCGGTAAAGGCGTGGCAAAGCTTGAATTCGCAGGTCGGTCTGAGCTCCGAGTGTGGCGTTCGCCGGACTATGTACGGAAACTGACCGAACCACCATGTGACTGTCGTTAATGCAGCCACCATTTGATAGACTTGGTTTATTTGTTCTAGCAATCCGAAGGAAGGTGATTCCTAAAATTGGGACCCGCTCCGCACACCCATTGCCTAATGGGCGATAAAACGACGACATTGCAATGCTGGTAAAGGTTGACTCGCCGAGGCAAAGCCCTCGGCCCAGCTAACGTGACAGAGCTGGTCGGCTAGTGACGCCGAAGTGTTTGGAGTAGGTTGATGAAGAGATGGCGAAGCCCCCGGTCCAGCCGAGATGTCGAAGCCTCGATGTCAGCCGATGAGTCGAAGTAGGTCGGCGTGATGGACACCAGCTTGAAGAAGCAATAGTGCGGCCCTGTCGATGCAGGTCGTGATGTGGTCGATGCCGGCTTGATGAAGCGACCGTGCGGTGATGCCGGTATGCCCGCTCCGTGTAATCCCTGGGGCGGCGATGTTGATGATGATTTATCCTTCGCGATGCCGGACTCTTGTTTGGCTTGCCGAGATGATGATCCGAAGAAGTTGATCTCGGCTAAAGTGACGATGTGTCTAGCCCAGGTCGGCAGCCGTAGAGTAATATTGCCGGACTGGTTTGACACCAGCATGATGTTGAAGATCATGTTCAAAAGATTTTAAAGTTAGTGGGATGTGTTCGGGAACAAAACACAATACCCCATACAAAACTTCCTTCAAAAGGGATGTCCGAAATCCGGTTCATAAAAAAGATGAACTCGGGTCGGATTCGTTTTCATGCAGAAAACAGATCCGAAAAGTGATGCACTAATCGGAAGGTTCCCGGAGTTTGGACGGTCGGATCGAGCTGAAATTTTGAGAGGTGGTAGATATAGGAATTCCGCAGCCGATCAACGGTTGGATATTCCAAAGGACATCCGAGCTAGAAGCTGGACACCATGCCCTAAACTCATCCAAATTCCCGTCCAGATTTGACAAGGCTCCGGTATATCGTGGATTGCCAGAGATTTCTCCATCAAAACTCGACGAAATTTTCCAGAGTTGTTGTAGACTAAATTACGCACAATTCCACCAAAGCGATCGTCAAAGCGATACTCGAGGAGGTGGTGGTGGCAGATACGAGTTCGCTGTCCAGAAAAACAGCATGGTCGCTTGAGGGCAATGTTGACATTGAGCCCCCGAGCTCCATAGATGATTCCTCCGTGATCTTGATAGAGATCGGAGTTGATGTTTGATGAAGGCCCTCGTCCGGACATGGTGATCCGAACACGGGGCGCAATTCTTGGTCGAACCAAGGTGACCAGTCGAGCTGGTGACGAAGATGCCGAAGTCACAGTTGATCTGCAGGCGAGCCATCGATCCTTTTGTCGATCACACAGTGGAACTCTCAATGAAAGCACCAATGTCGGTGTCAAAACCGGCGGATCTCGGGTAGGGGGTCCCGAACTGTGCGTCTAGGTGGATGGTAACAGGAGACAAGGGACACAATGTTTTACCCAGGTTCGGGCCCTCTTGATGGAGGTAAAACCCTACGTCCTGCTCGATTAATATTGATGATATGGGTAGTACAAGAGTAGATCTACCACGAGATCAAGGAGGCTAAACCCTAGAAGCTAGCCTATGGTATGATTGTTGTATATATTGTATATCTATCGACTAGCCTGGCCTCGGTTTATATAATGCACCGGAGGCTTAGGATAACAAGAGTCCTAGCCGAATACGCCGGTGGGGAGAAGTCCTTGTCTTGATCGCCAAGTCTTGTGGAATCTTCCTTGTATGCGGTAGCCGTCCGAACTGGCCCATGAGTATACGACCACGGGGGTCCTCGGCCCAATCTAATAGATCGGGAGACGACGTGGTGAGTACCCCCTAGTCCAGGACACCGTCAGCGAGACTCAGATCAAATACCAAGATCTCATTAAGCGTGTTAATTGATGTAACCACGGATGCTGACCAGGGCCAGGCCCACTTCTCTCCTAGGTGGTCTCAACCTGCCCTGTCACTCCGCCACAAAGATCCACTCAGAGGGCCTTCGAGACAAACGTCCTTTTGGTCCCAATCTGTGAATCACTCGCGGGTACTCTACGAGCCGTCCCGACTTTAGTCACCACATGTATCATATATAATGTATATAAGTTTATGCCCGTGATCACCTCCCGAGTGATCACGGCCCAATAGTATAGCATGGCAGACGGGCAAGAATGTAGGGCCACTAATGATAAACTAGCATCCTATACTAAGCATTTAGGATTGCAGGTAAAGGTAACAACAGTAGTAGCAAGGACGGGCTATGCAGCAGAATAGGATTAACCAAAAGCAGTAGCATGCTACACTACTCTAATGCAAGCAGTAGAGAGAAGAATAGGCGATATCGGGTTGATCAAGGGGGGGCTTGCCTGGTTGCTCTGGCAAGAAGGAGGGGTCATCAACAACGTATTCGATCGGGGCACCAGCAGCGGCGTCACTCTCATAGTCTACCGGAGAGAAGAGGGGGGAGAAACAATGAATACAATGCAAACAGATGCATATCGATGCATGACATGACAAGTAACGGTGCCAGGTGTGCCCTAATGCAGTAAGAGGTGATACCGGCGAAGGGGGAAACATCCGGGAAAGTATCCCCGGTGTTTCGTGTTTTCGGACAGATGAACCGGAGGAGGAAAGTTGCGTGTTTGCTATGCTAGGGATGCGTGACGGACGAATGGGCTACATATCCAGATTCGTCTCATCGTTCTGAGCAACTTTCATGTACAAAGTTTTTTGAACCAAGCTGCGGTATGATTTCTATGCTTTTTCAAAGTTGTATCAATATCCGGAAAATCCCGGAAATATTGCTAAGTCTGAGAATTCGTCAGTTGTAAGCATCACTTAGCTGTTTTCAAAAGGCTACAAGTATTGCTCTGTACATCCTATGATTTTGTGCCTTATATCAAATTTTGAGCATTCTCTGTGATCTACAAGATAGTGGCACTTGAATCTCTGTTAGAGTTCATTTGCTTGATCATCAACAACTCTAAAGTAGCTATGAAAATAAAGCTGTTTTCGATTTTTCTGTTAACAGAACTTAGAACTTTGTGATTTTCGTAGGAATTAAACCACGCATTATCTGAAACAGGTCCAATGGAACAAAATGTAGCTTGTTACGTCTACTTTACGTTCATATAATTTTTACCCAGGTTAGGACTTGTCTTATCGCTGTTTAGGGGCTGTTTAGAGAGCTAGTCAGCGTAATGTCAGTAAAGCTAGCTACTGCTATAGTAACCGAATGTTACTGTAGCAGTGCAGCATAGCAGCAGGCAGCGGCAACAGAGTAGCTACGGGCGAAGCCGGCCCGGCCATGGCACGGTCAACCACGCGTGTGGCCAGGGACGGGCATGAGCAGCTACAACATCGGGCAAGCAGCGGTGCTGCATAGGGCTACCGAGAGCAGTAGGCGGCGACGGCTGCAGTGCAATGAGCGACGTATGGACCCGGTGAGGCCGTGCGGAGGCGGGCGCGTTCAGGCGAAGGAGGGCACGGCCGGTGTGGTGTACGCAGTGACGGAGCGCGCGCGACATGGCTGCATTTACGGTGAGCGCGGTTGTAGTAGGCGGAGCGGGTGCGCGTGTGGGCGCAAGGGGAGCGTCAGGCAACGGCCAGTGGGTGCGCGTGTGGGGCAAGCCGAGCACGGTCAGGGGTGGCGCAACGCGACAGTAGCCGGAGGTGGAAGCAGTGCATAGCGGCATCAGCAAGGAGTAGCAGCGCGGCAACACGTACGTGTATGCGTACAGGAGAGCTCGGGTGTGCTCGGGGACGGCGGCTATGGGTGGTGTTCGTCAACGGGAGTAGATGAGAAAGGGAGGAGGGGACGCGCAGCTCACCGAGAGCCTGTAGGTGTGCAAAAAGCAGCTCGAGGAAGGCTCACTGGCCTCGGAACCATCACGGAGTGCTTCGGAGCCGAGGAAGATGAAGACGAGGCGTGGCGGCGATGAAGGCGCTCCGGGGTGGATCCCGTCCTTGTAGCCGACGTAGTCGGCGACGACGCGCATCTCGATACATCCTCAAGCGCTGGGGAGCTTGGTGGGTGTGGCCGGGCAAGGTGGTCGGTGACGGACACGCCCGACAAGGTGAATCCCGAGCGGAAG